>NC_056747.1:735600954-735645954 GCF_019279795.1 Protopterus annectens
TCTGCTACCTTTAAACTACAAGAAAAAGAAAAAAAAAATCTTGCTTTTTTTCCCACTTTCTGAAAGTTAAGAAAGTTCAGTTACAGATTTGCTGTTCTGAACTGTTTGGAAGTTTCTAGAAGGCCAGTGCTTGCTTGGGCTAAATGGAAGTCTGTATGTTCACCAGTGGGAGTGGTAAACACTGAACAGCCTGCCTGTCCCTGGAGGAGTGGTTACTACCTAGAAGCTATAGTTTTATTGGCCATTTTGGGTCAATTCTAAACTCCTTGATCTCTCTCTCTTAAAACCAGGCTGCCTCATGGTTTTGGCATCTTTTCAGGCTTGCTAGTTGTTGCTGAAGCACCTACCAAGAGGAAAAATGCTGAGAGAAAAAAAGGAGCCACTTTTGTGATTTTAAGCATTTTCTTCTGATTTTTTGTTAAGTTTTACTGGTTTGCTGCCTACCTTTTGGCATTTTCCGGCTTACTAAAGTTTATATCTGTAACAGTAACAGTACTTGGAACACATCTAGAGCCTGCTAACTGCATTTCCTGTGTTGCACTTAATTTAAAATCGTTTTTTTCTCTAAAAACTGCATTTTACCTGATTTTGGCCTAGCACTCAAGTGTGGGGTCATTTATTGCACTGTTGTGATTATTTTGCTGCTTGTGTATCTCTGCTACCTTTAAACTACAACAAAAAGAAAAAAAAACTTGCCTTTTTTCCCACTTTCTGAAAGTTAAGAAACTTCAGTTACAGATTTGCTGTTCTGAACTGTTTGGTAGTTTCTAGAAGGCCAGTGCTTGCTTGGGCTAAAGGGAAGTCTCTGTGTTCACCAGTGGGAGTGGTAAACACTGAACAGCCTGCCTGTCCCTGGAGGAGTGGTTACTACCTAGAAGCTGTAGTTGTATTGGCCATTGTGGGTCAATTCTAAACTCCTTGATCTCTCTCTCTTAAAACCAGGCTGCCTCATAGTTTTGGCGTGTTTTCAGGCTTGCTAGTTGTTGCTGAAGCACCTTCCAAGAGGAGAAAACGCCGAGAGAAGAAAAAGAAGCACTTTTGTGATTTTAAGTGTTTTCTTCTGATTTTTTGTTAAGTTTTACTGCATTGCCGCCTACTTTTTGGCATTTTCCGTCTTGCTAAAGTGTATATCTGTAAAAGTAACAGTACTTGGAACACATCTAGAGCCTGTTTACTGCATTTCCTGTGTTGCACTTAATTTAAAATTGTTTTTTTTTCTAAAAACTGCATTTTACCTGATTTTGGCCTAGCACTCAAGTGTGGGTCATTTATTGCACTGTTGTGATTATTTTGCTGCTTGTGCATCTCTGCTACCTTTAAACCACAAAAAAAAAAAAAAAAAAAAAAATCTTGCTTTTTTCCCCACTTTCTGAAAGATAAGAAAGTTCAGTTACAGATTTGCTGTTCTGAACTGTTTGGAAGTTTCTAGAAGGCTTGCTTGTGCTAAAGGGGAGTCTCTGTGTTCACCAGTGGGAGTGGTAAACACTGAACAGGCTGCCTGTCCCTGGAGGAGTGGTTACTACCTAGAAGCTGTAGTTTTATTGTCCATTTTGGGTCAATTCTAAACTCCTTGATCTCTCTCTCTCTTAAAACCAGGCTGCCTCATGGTTCTCGTGTCTTTTCAGGCTTGCTAGTTGTTGCTGAAGCACCTACCAAGAGGAAAAAATGCTGAGAGAAGAAAAGGAGCCACTTTTGCGATTTTAAGTATTTTCGTCTGATTTTTTGTTAAGTTTTACTGCTTTGCCGCCTACTTTTTGGCATTTTCCAGCTTGCTAAATTGTATATCTGTAACAGTAGCAGTACTTGCAACACATCTAGAGCCTTTTTACTGCATTTCCTATGTTGCACTTAATTTAAAATCATTTTTTTTCTTTAAAAACTGCATTTTACCTGATTTTGGCCTAGCACTCAAGTGTGGCGTCATTTATTGCACTGTTGTGATTATTTTGCTGCTTGTGTATCTCTGCTACCTTTAAACACCAACAAAAAGAAAAAAAAAACAAAAAAATCTTGCTTTTTTCCCACTTTCTGAAAGTTAAGAAAGTTCAGTTACAGATCTGCTGTTCTGAACTGTTTGGAAGTTTCTAGAAGGCCAGTGCTTGCTTGGGCTAAAGGGAAGTCTCTGTGTTCACCAGTGGGAGTGGTAAACACTGAACAGACTGCCTGTCCCTGGAGGAGTGGTTACTACCTAGAAGCTGTAGTTTTATTGGCCATTTTGGGTCAATTCTAAACTGCTTGATCTCTCTCTCTTAAAACCAGGTTGCCTCATGGTTTTGGCATCTTTCGAGGCTTGCTAGTTGTTGCTGAAGCACCTACCAAGAGGAAAAATGCTGAGAGAAGAAAAGGAGCCACTTTTGTGATTTTAAGTATTTTCTTTTGATTTTTTGTTAAGTTTTACTGGTTTGCCGCCTACTTTTTGGCATTTTCCGGCTTGCTAAAGTTTATATCTGTAACAGTAACAGTACTTGGAACACATCTAGAGCCTGTTTACAGCATTTCCTGTTTTGCACTTAATTGAAAATCGTTTTTTTCTCTAAAAACTGCATTTTATCTGATTTTGGCCTAGCACTCGTGTGTGGTCATTTATTCCACTGTTGTGATTATTTTGCTGCTTGTGTATCTCTGCTACCTTTAAACTACAACAAAAAGAAAAAAAAATGTTGCTTTTTTCCTCATTTCTGAAAGTTAAGAAACTTCAATTACAGATTTGCTTTTCTGAACTGTTTGGAAGTTTCTAGAAGGCCAGTGCTTGCTTGGGCTAAAGGGAAGTCTTTGTGTTCACCAGTGGGAGTGGTAAACACTGAACAGCCTGCCTGTCCCTGGAGGAGTGGTTACTACCTAGAAGCTGTAGTTTTATTGGCCATTTTGGGTCAATTCTAAACTCCTTGATCTCTCTCTCTCTTAAAACCAGGCTGCATTGTGGTTTTGTCATCTTTTCATGCTTGCTAGTTGTTGCTGAAGCACCTACCAAGAGGAGAAAACGCTGAGAGAAGAAAAAGAGCCACCTTTGTGATTTTAAGTATTTTCTTCTGATTTTTTGTTAAGTTTTACTGCTTTGCCGCCTACTTTTTGGCATTTTCCGGTTGCTAAAGTTTATATCTGTAACAGTAACAGTACTTGGAACACATCTAGAGCCTGTTTACTGCATTTCCTGTGTTGCATTTAATTTAAAATCGTTTTTTTCTCTAAAAATTGCATTTTACCTGATTTTGGCATAGCACTCAAGTGTGTCATACTTTATTGCACTGTTGTGATTATTTTGCTGCTTGTGTATCTCTGCTAACTTTAATCTACAAGAAAAAGAAAAAAAAAACTAAAAAAAATCTTGCTTTTTCCCCACTTTCTGAAAGTTAAGAAAGTTCAGTTACAGATTTGCTGTTCTGAACTGTTTGGAAGTTTCTAGAAGGCCAGTGCTTGCTTGGGCTAAAGGGAAGTCTCTGTGTTCACCAGTGGGAGTGGTAAACACTGAACAGCCTGCCTGACCCTGGAGGAATGGTTACTACCTAGAAGCTGTAGTTTTATTGGCCATTTTGGGTCAATTCTAAACTCCTTCATCTCTTTCTCTTAAAACCAGGCTGCCTCATGGTTTTGGCATGTTTTCAGGCTTGCTAGTTGTTGCTGAAGCACCTACCAAGAGGAGAAAACGCTGAGAGAAGAAAAGGAGCGACTTTTGTGATTTTAAGTATTTTCTTCTGATTTTTTGTTAAGTTTTACTGGTTTGCCGCCTACTTTTTGGCATTTTCTGGCTTGCTAAATTGTATATCTGTAACAGTAACAGTACTTGGAACACATCTAGAGCCTGTTTACTGCATTTCCTGTGTTGCAATTAATTTAAATTTTTTTTTTCTAAAAACTGCATTTTACCGGATTTTGGCCTAGCACTCAAGTGTGGCTCATTTATTGCACTGTTGTGATTATTTTGCTGCTTGTGCATCTCTGCTACCTTTAAACTACAACAAAAAGAAAAAAAACAAAAAAATCTTGCTTTTTTCCCACTTTCTGAAAGATAAGAAAGTTCAGTTACAGATTTGCTGTTCTGAACTGTTTGAAAGTTTCTAGAAGGCTTGCTTGGGCTAAAGGGAAGTCTCTGTGTTCACCGGTGGGAGTGGTAAACACTGAACAGGCTGCCTGTCCCTGGAGGAGTGGTTACTACCTAGAAGCTGTAGTTTTATTGTCCATTTTGGGTCAATTCTAAACTCCTTGATCTCTCTCTCTTAAAACCAGGCTGCCTCATGGTTTTCGTGTCTTTTCAGGCTTGCTAGTTGTTGCTGAAGCACCTACCAAGAGGAGAAAATGCTGAGAGAAGAAAAGGAGCCACTTTTGCGATTTTAAGTATTTTCGTCTGATTTTTTAAGTTTTACTGCTTTGCCGCCTACTTTTTGGCATTTTCCGGCTTGCTAAATTGTATATCTGTAACAGTAACAGTACTTGGAGCACATCTAGAGCCTGTTTACTGCATTTCCTGTGTTGCACTTTATTTAAAATTGTTTTTTTTCTCTAGAAAATGCATTTTACCTGATTTTGGCCTAGCACTCAAGTGTGGCGTCATTTATTGCGCTGTTGTGATTATTTTGCTGCTTGTGTATCTCTGCTACCTTTAAACTACAACAAAAAGAAAAAAAAAAACAAAAAAATCTTTCTTTTTTCCCACTTTCTGAAAGTTAAGAAAGTTTAGTTACAGATTTGCTGTTCTGAACTGTTTGGAAGTTTCTAGAAGGCCAGTGCTTGCTTGGGCTAAAGGGAAGTCTCTGTGTTCACCAGTGGGAGTGGTAAACACTGAATAGCCTGCCTGTCCCTGGAGGAGTGGTTACTACTGAGAAGCTGTAGTTTTATTGGCCATTTTGGGTCAATTCTCAACTGCTTGATCTCCCTCTCTTAAAACCAGGTTGCCTCATGGTTTTGGTATCTTTCCAGGCTTGCTAGTTGTTGCTGAAGCACCTACCAAGAGGAGAAAATGCTGAGAGAAGAAAAGGAGCCACTTTTGTGATTTTAAGTTTTTTCTTCTGATTTTTTGATAAGTTTTACTGCTTTGCCGCCTACTTTTTTGGCATTTTGCGGCTTGCTAAAGTTTATATCTGTAACAGTAACAGTACTTGGAACACATCTAGAGCCTGTTTACTGCATTTCCTGTGTTGCACTTAATTTAAAATCGTTTTTATTTCTAAAAACTGCATTTTACCTGATTTTGGCCTAGCACTCAAGTGTGGGGTCATTTATTGCACCGTTGTGATTATTTTGCTGCTTGTGTATCTCTGCTACCTTTAAACTACAACAAAAAGAAAAAAGACAAAAAATCTTGCTTTTTTCCTACTTTCTGAAAGTTAAGAAAGTTCAGTTACAGATTTGCTGTTCTAAACTGTTTGGAAGTTTCTAGAAGGCCAGTGCTTGCTTGGGCTAAAGGGAAGTCTCTGTGTTCACCAGTGGGATTGGTAAACACTGAACAGCTTGCCTGTCCCTGGATGAGTGGTTACTACCTAGAAGCTGTAGTTTTATTTGCCATTTTGGGTCAATTCTAAACTCCTTGATCTCTCTATCTTAAAACCCTAAAACTCTCTTTTTGCGCGATTTTGCGCACTGAGCAGCGTCGGGCAGCACCGCCTAAACAGGTTTAAACTATTCCAAACTCCACAAAGTCTGCTCTTCACTTTTTCCCTTAGAACTGTTCAAACTCTCAAAGTAATCACTCTATTCTCTTTCTAAAGCCCTGCACTTGCTCAGTTCTTATAAGGAAACACCAACAAACTAAAGCACTACACCCTCCTTGACTTCTCATAAGTATTAGACTCCTGATTGGTCCTTCCTGATCAAGTGAGAAATCAGTTCCCTTCCCTAATCTGATCAGTAAAAAAAAAACAGTTCCCTATACTAATCTGGTATGTCCAAGGGTCAGTTTCAAGGTTACTCTCCAGTCCAGCTGGTGAATCTGGGAATTTTGAGGCAATGTTACAATTGCCTTATGTACACAGACAACCCTCTCCTCCTTCCAACAAACTCTAATACATGTGAGAGATGCAGTTACACAGCCAATCTGGAGGCAGAGCTCTCTCAACCCAAGACTGGCACAGTCAGTCAGGAGGAAAAGGTAACCACCCACACCACAAATCCAGTCTCACACAGACCTATTGCATCTGCAAACCCAACACATAAACACACAAAAACATGCTCAGAGGCTCTAAATAAAACTCTGCCTAAACAGCAAAGACCTCCTAAGCAGATATCCAAGCAACAGCCACCCCTCAACAATATCCACAAATCATATATCTCACAAAATCAGTGTGCCTCACAGTTACAGCCTATAAGGCCAAACAACACACCAAATACACTTGTTATAGGGGACTCTATTGTCCGGCACACTGATGTCCCACTCACCAGACTGAACAAGGAGAAGGTCACTGTAAGCGGCCTGTCGGGTGCCAGGATCTACCACATAATGCAAGCACTCAGGTCACTCCAAAGCAAGTACAAGTATGACTCTGTCATTGTCCATGCTGGTGTGAATGACCTGAGACGTACCTCCCTGGACTACATGAAAAGAGACATAGAGGAGCTCTCTGACCATGTAGCCCAGGCTGGTATGTCCCTGACCTTGAGTAGCATCTTGCCCTCACCAAGAATGATGCCACAGTATAAAGACAAAATGATCAGTTTCAACAATTGGCTAAAGTATTGACGTCATTCAAAGGGGATCCAGTGTCTGTCAGCCTGGGATGACATGCTCGACAAGCCACGCGTTTCGCTAGGGACGGCTTGCACCTGTCACCCTTAGGCTTTCAGATACTGGTCAAGGCTCTTGCCACCCCCATAGTGCCTTTTTTAGGCAAGGCTCAAAGGACAAACCCACCTCCGTAGACAACCCAAAGATAAAAAAACTAAAGGTAATGCTACTCAATGCCAGAAGTCTAAATCTCAAGATGCACGCACTCGAGACTCTCCTCAGTATGGAGAAAATCGATGTCTGTGCAGTAACAGAAACCTGGTTCAAGGCTCCTGAGAGCACCCCAGCACTACCAGGTTATAACTCATACCATGCGTTTTGTCCCCAAAACTCGGACCAAAGCACAAAAGGAGGGGGAGTATCTATATTCATCAAAGATACTTACACCTCCAGGTTAGTGGCACTGCACAAAGCATCGGAAACCATCCATGTGCAACTAACAGTGGGCAAAACTGCCTTTCAATTTGTAGCCTGCTACAGAACACCCTCCCTATTACAGGAACCCCACTTGGCATTCCTGAGAACACTGGAGAATATGAAGGTCTCTCCAAACACTATGTTATTGGGTGACTTCACCTACCCAAACATTGACTGGGAAAACTACTCAAGCCCAAACACCCTCACCCAACGGTTCCTTGAATTTATAAACTCTAACGCAATGGAACAACTGGTCACCACTCCCACAAGAGGGAACAACATATTGGACCTGGTCATAACCAACATGGGGACTCTATGTTCCACACCAGAGGTAAACCCCTCATTGGTAAGATCAGACCATAAACAAATTTCCCTGGACATCCATATCCATCCCCACCCCAGCCAAGGAAATCACTGTAAAGAATTTCTCCAAAGCCAACTTTGCACTTCTCAAGACTGAGGTGGAATCCTTCAAAGCCCCTGGGCCAGAGGATAATACAGCCCAATCCGCAGAATCCTTTACAAATGCATTCTATGAGCACCTGCAGGAATGCATGGATGCGCTATCCCAAATAAAACCAAGACTCACTCCTCCAAAAACAGGAGACCGGTCTGGTGGACCCTGGCCATAAATAAGCTATACAACAGAAGGAGGAAGCTACTACATGACAGAGCAAAATCCCAAAAAGGGAAGGCATCTCTGATCAGTATTAGCAAGAAACTTTGATCCCTCATAAAATCATCAAAGGCCAGTTTCGAAAGAAAAATTGGCCTAGACACTAAAGATAATCACAAGGCCTTCTTTAGTTATGTCAGAAACATGGGCGGAAACTCCCAGATATGCTCTGAATTGTTGCATAACGGTACAAAATATACCAAACCTACAGACATAGCCAACATCCTGGCAGACAGATTCAGCTCCCCTTCCCCCCCAAAGGAGCAAATGCCTATCCCAACTGAATGTAACCTCCCTGACATCACAGATGCTCAGGTGAAAGCTGCCCTCTCCAAAGCAAAAAACACAGCATCTATGGGACCGGACAGTGTCCCAGGATGTGTCTTACATGAGCTCCAAGAAGAACTGAACCCTCACATTAAGTCACTGTTCAAACTTAGCCTTACTACAGGATATGTACCCAAAGAATGGCGTACAGCTACAGTGGTCCCACTCCACAAAGGTGGTGCCACAACAGACCCCATAAACTATCGCCCCATAAGCCTGACTAGTCTGGTCTGTAAAGCTATGGAGCGTATTATCATGGAACTCATAAACAAAGACATTGTGAGCCTCCAGACACTGGACCCTACCCAATTCGGCTTTGTTAAGGGCAGATCTTGCCTCTTAAACCTAGTTGATTTCTTTGAAACAGTTACCAAAGCCATAGATGAGGCAAGGTAGTCCACACAGCCTACCTGGACCTCGCAAAAGCCTTCGACACAATACCCCACTCGGGCATCATAAATAAGCTTACCAGCTTAAATATCAACCCCTATATCACAAGATGGGTTGCAAACTGGCTCAGAGATAGAACCCACATGGTCAGAATCGCAGGTGCCATGTCCGAATCCAAACCAGTTACAAGTGGCGTCCCACAGGGCTCAGTTCTGGGACCTCTCTTGTTCGGTATATACTTCTCTGAGGTTCAGGCTAACACGGGGGGGGGGTGATTATGGCTGACAAAGTTCGCAGATGACTGGAAACTGAGGGCCATAATCGAATCTCCAGCTGACACAAGCATCCTCCAAAAGGGTCTCACAGAGACGGATGCTTGGTGCCAGAACCACGGCCTCAAGCTAAATGCTAAAAAGTGCATAGTCATCCCCTTTGGGAAAAACAAGGTGCCCACAAATTACCACATAGGTGGTAATCCATTAAGTACGGAAGAAGTAATTAGAGATTTGGGGACCAACATAGATAGTAATCTCTCCTTTGATAATCACGTTGCCAAAGTGGTTAGAAAGACCTTCTATATAGCCCACCTTATCACAAATGGGTTCGCATCTAGATCAAGAGAGGTCATTGTACCCCTCCACTCATCACTCATCAGGCCCATAATTGAATACAATGCCCCTTTTGGGATGTACCTTACCCGACACCTGCAGCAACTGGAGAGACCCCAAAAGTACCTCACCAAGAAGATCATGGGCTACAAACAGATGTCCTATGCAGCTTGACTAAAGAAACTCCAGCTCTACTCAGTTGCTTACCGCCTACTCAGAGGTGATCTTTGCCTGACGTACAAAGCCATGTCAAACCCAGAATTAATGGACATGCTCCACCTCAAAAAATCCAAGTCCTTTAGAGCTACACTCTCCAGGGACCTAAACCTCAGCACAAAAATAAATAGGACATGCTGAAGGGACAGATTCATTTCCCAGAGGCTCCCCTCACTCTGGAATAGAATCCCAATTCATGTTAGACATAGCCCTTTGCTGACCCTCTTCAAGCGAAATTTGGACGCATGGATGGGAAATTGCAAATTCACCCCTGGGATCTCTCCTATGTCCCTGGTAGACAGAGACACAGTAAACTAATCTTAAAAGGGTACCTTCTGTGACCTACTTTACAGAGGCACAGTAGGCTAATCTAATAGGGAGGTGGAAGCCAAATACACTCTGGCTAGGCTTATAAATGCCCTAGGGCAGATAGTCTAGTATCTACCTATGAACCTATGAACCTATTCCTTCAGTGCCCGATTTGCAAAACCTGGGTCAAGTGTGCTGATTGTTTTGATGGTAGGGAGATGCTGTTTTGAGGTAAAACAAGTGGCAGAAAGATTTTTTGATCACAGATCTATTTCCAGGTATACCCTACCCTAAACAATAACAGTGTAAGAATTCAGCTATTTTGCAGCAGGAAATGGAAGGCACAAAGAAAGAAACCCAAGCTACGCACCAGAAAACAGCATGGCACTATACAAACTGTTTACCACATGCTTCACAGCTGACAGGCTATGCTCATATGTCTTTGTGTTTTCATACCATTATGAAAAGTTCTGCAATGACAAATACACACAGACACACCAACCTTCAATCCACACCAGTCTATATGTATATATATAAGGCAAATAAAAGTGTTGTACTTCACTGCATGACTGTATCAGAAAATAAGGCAATAAAACATCTATATACAGAACAAAGGGGCTAGTAAATTATGGTTATAGTTGCTATTTAAAGTGAGACATATAGCTACATGGACACCAGATGTAGGTGAAAATACTTGTATATTGTTTCAATATTACAAATATATAACATTTTTATAAACAATGAAGCAGGAAAAAAAAAAAAGAGTACAAAATGCAGTACAGCTATACAGGCATAGAATGATATTGTACTGTAGGTATAGGTAATATCCATTGTTTATTCAACATAACAAGGTGCAGTATGCACAGGAAAGGCTGGGCCACAGAGGCATGCCCATGTCCAGAGAGGGCACAGTGCAAGATAGTGATGGTGAAGTCTGACAAGTAAGAATCATCTTGTGCAATCTGACCAAGGGGAACCACAGCACCCACAGTAGCACATTATTGTATAGTGGTAGGGTGCAGGGCTGCAGTCTAGAGACAGGTATAGCACAACAAGCTGCATTAAATGGTTGACATGTAAAAAGCAGTTTATGTAAACCACAGCTCAGCACAGAAATGCATATACAGTATTCAAAGAACTGCAGGTCACGAGTGGGCAAGAGAATACACTGCCAGGTATGGTGCTGGGTATGCATGGTACATGCAAAGCAACCTGTGAATGGAACTTTCCAAAACTCTATATTGTTACATTTGGATGTGCAGAGGACCGTGGTTAGATATGTACATTCTCTGGCACATGACTCGTGCAAGTTGGGCATACCATAAGGAAGTATATTGTACAACACTCCCCTGTTGAGGAAGCTTCAGTCTCCTAGTAATACACAACAGCATTACATATGCAAATGACCCATAAATATTCTTTCAGATGTTATGAAATTTTTGCCAATGTAAGTAACAATTGCAGACATGGTAGATCTGATGAGATAAAAATGATGAAACACTTACACAAATGATCCTGGGTGGAGTGAGGTGATGTAGCCAGTGATCTGCCCTCACATCTTGGGGTAGAGTGGAGAACCACCACTGCTGCACTGACCTCTGTTGAAGGTTGCAGGTATGACAGCCTGCAGAGTACATAATCATAAAGGACACAGCTATCGATGATCCCTTTGGCCACAGTGTGTGGAATTATGAACTCTTCTGCATGGCAAATTGCTTGGGGAAGCAATGAAAAGCATAAGAAACAGTCAACCGTCCCCCCAATCTGGACTTCTGTTCTCAAATTATGTCCCTCAGTTGTTTCTTCGTGATCCCCACTCAATGCCAAGAGGGGCACAGTTTACAAAGGTAAGATAGTGATGGACACTGAATTAGAACAGTGGCTGAAAGGAGAGAATGATACGGCCAGAGGCAGAATGGATTAAAGAGTTCACTGATTAAAAAAAAAAAAATTAACTCAACAGTTATGTACCACACCTGAAAGGAAAAGACCTTGTTAATGGAAGTTAACTCATTAAGCTATATAAACAGAATTCGAAATGTCCATAGGTAATGCTGAAAATCAAGCAGTGTAACAGCTGTTCCATAGTTTGGTACTGTCCCAACCTGTTCAGGTATGAACTGACACCTGGTATTTTCTAAACTATACACTAAACATTGCCCTAAAGATGTTTATCCCCAAAGAGTGTAGACATATATGTTCAAGTTCAAATACAAATTTAAGTGCTTAAAAAATAAACATTATGCAATTCAATAAAGTATTCATCAGAAAAATATAATTATTGTAGTAATAATACCTTATCAGTAATCTTAAACATCCAAAGAATATAAAGTTACAATAAAAGTGCTAATTAAAAGCTGTGCATCATAGTGATGCAGTGGGCAACAATGTCTCCTCTTAGCAAGAGGTTCACTGCTTCAGTTCTTGGACAGAATGTCTTTTGTGCAAAGTATGCACATCCTCCCTGTGTTTGTGTGGGATTTCTCCAGGTGCATTGGGTTTCGAAATATGTGATAGATTGATTGAGGACAGTGACCTAACTTTTGACCAATGTGTGCCTCTTATAGTAAGAAAGTCTTTCTATATTGCACAGCTTATAAACAAAGGGATTGTGTCTAGATCTAGGGATGCCATTGTCCCCCTTTACTCAGTCATTAGGCCAGATCACTGAATATAATGCCCTCTTTGCATGTTTGTCTCTAGACAAATGCAATAACTGGAATGCCCACAGAGATACCTTACTAAAAGGATGCAAGGCCTAAACACCATGTCCTACATGGACCGACTAAAAGCCCTTTCACAATGCTCACTATCTTACCGACCTCTAAGAGGTAACATATGTCTGGCATCTAAGGCATCCTCCAACTCATTAATGATGGATTTAATGCACATCAGCAAGTCAAATGGCATCAAAAATACTTAGTCTAGGGATCTAAGTATCTTCTGCAACATCAGCAGAATGGTTCGCTTTTTATTTATTTTATTTATTTATTTAACATTTGTTTACCGGGAAAGTCCGAATTGGAACAAATTCAATTTACAGCAGAGGCCTGGGGAGAAATGCTCCAAGTGCATGTCTTTGTAACATTGGAGGAAACCAGAGCACACAGAGAAAACCCATACGAATGCAGGGAGAACATGCAGACTACACACAGAAGGCACCCCAGCTGAGAATCGAAATGGAAAACCTCTTGATGGTGAACCTTTTGTGCTCAGTGTGTCAAAAATTCAGAAAATGCCTATCTCGGCTCTGCTGGCATGTCCCCCTCCCCCAACAAAAGAGAAACAGTTCTTTACATATTCATTTATTTAAAGAAATACTGTCCAACCATGTGTGCTGCTGTGTATTATAAAAGTAAAAGAGAAATCGGTGACTTACAACAGAGAAAACAATATGCGCACTGATAATTGGACTTAAAATAGTGCACAAAAAATTACCCTACTTTTAATAATAATCTTGAACTGAACTGAAAAAAATATGGAACACATTGCATTTGATTTGATTAACATCAATTAATGACTTTTTTGGTGCTGAGTTTTAATAAATAAGTGCAGGGTCACATATTTCTTGTATTTTTGTTCATTCAGTTTCTTTGGCAACTTGGGTGTTGGTGAACATTGGTGTGTCACCCAAAACGTTGTGGTGTGTCACCTTTGACACACATGTCATAGGTTCACCATCACTGGCTAGTGTCTGTTGAGATTAGATCCCCCTCTGACCACTGCTTGCAGATGACTGCGGCCATCAGTGTTTTATGCTGTTGGCTGACCATTTCACTGGGATGCCTTTGCAATCTCTCAGTCTACCTCACTACCTTTCCTTTCTTGAAAGAGGTCTACCCAGGTTGCAAATTTGTATGTTATCCTGTGACTATATTTGTTGTTGAACTAGGACACTATCTAAAAAAATTCTAAGACATTTCTTAAATAATATAATTTTACAACAGCAATAAATCCCATTTGTGTGGGGGCAATGCAGCATTCACCCAGGATTTCCTTTGCTTGGTCATCTGGTCTTTGACATTGTTATAAATCACTAGGTATGGACAGTGCAGTTTGGCACCCTTTCACCAGTGTCAGAATAAGTGCAACTTGAGTCTCAGGCTGTTTTCAAACCATGAACCTGCCACACACATTTTTAAGTACTATGGACAAATACATATGTTCTTTTGTATTTACCTTTCTGATTGTGTATACTTGCATACCACAGTGAATTATAGTTATTGTTTAATAAAGCAAAATATGTTTGAATGTATTTTAAACATTTTCCAACAAGAAATTAAACAAAATTGATTAACAAATACTAACAAAATTACCTATTTTGGCTCATTTCAACCATAAAAGACAACTTGAACTGCTGTCATTATAATCAACATATGTCTGTAGTCATCAATTATAGTCACATTATTGACTGCATATATCTCACGTCTGGTTGTGATAAAATAGTCACAGTAAAGTATTGCAATTGCTTTTCACAAACACATATTAGTCTTACCAACACAGACTAATGACTGTTCAATTTTATCAGCTCAGCAGGTCCAGTAATTTTCAACTACAGCCAGCCCCAGTAGTCAGCAATTATAGGCACATTGTTGACTGTGTCAACCTCAGATGTGTGACTGTAGTCAAAACTTAAAAATAACAATACTAGTGGCAAAGTAACATTTCAGGTTTGTTTTATGCAAGCAAACAGTAACATATTCCAATTTACTTCACACAAGGGCAGTCTAGTGCTGCAATGTCAATTTAAACACATTTTACAATGAGAAGCCTCCCACCCCGACCGACAGTAATATTTATTGACTGTATACAAAGTACATTTCTGCATCATGATACTCACATACTATAAGAAGAGAGGGGTGAGAAGCAACAGGCAGACAAAACATACATCTCTCTCTCTCTCTCTCTATATATATATATATATATATATATATATATATATATATAAATGTAAATAACTAGCAATGTCTAACAATCCAACATCCTCTATGTTGTTTAATAAGGTGGCTAAACTAGGATATTTCTAATTCACCAAATTGTGGTGCTCTTGTCCCCTCCCAATCATATCATGTGAGAAACAGATGCCTGTACACCACAGAGTAAGCAGTATATATTTTCTATCCGGTATCATTTTACTCAGCCCAGATGGGTTAAATGGTAAAATAAAGACAGAGCATATTTGCATGTGAGACTTGCACGTTCTGTGCTGCTAAACAAGATACATTACACATGTGCATGTTCAAATACTGAGAATGATACCCCATGCACTCTCACATGCTTACCATGCATTGGTGGAGACTACAGTTTGTACTGCATCATAGCACATGAACTATTTCCTTACACTAACATTAAAAGAATGATTCATTACAGAAAATATTGACAAAATCTTAGCACATATGGCTTGCTTTTGTCTGAAGTTTGTCAGCTTATAACAGATTACAGTTTGAGTGTGTCAATTGGTTTGATTTTGCTGGTCACTTTCACCATGTAAACTAACTCTGCAGGTATTTGTTACTGATGTATCTATAGCAGCAGGTCCAAGTTACCAACTCAAACTACAGTAATAGATGACTGCCCCCACAAACTAAGCTACTGCCAATGTCACCCTCACAAATGTAGCAACCAGTTAATGGCATGGGCAAAATCTACAGAGTACAGTACAATGTGACTGGCACCTCCACAGACTTATACTAGGGATAAATCAGCTGCCGCCTAGATGACAGATATAGTAGATCAGTGGCACATCACAAATGGCAGTAAGGTCAGTGTGTTGTTCCATAAACTAACAGTTCAGTATTGCCACACACGCTGCAATACAAGGTGGGTGGCCCTCCACAAATTGCAGAGGGAGGTGAATGCTGCCACCGTATATTGCCATAGCTGGGTAGCGGTACTCAGATAAGTCACAATGATGGTTAAGTGTCATCCTGCCTAAAATACAAAAGGCGGTCAGTGCCACTATCACACAGTGTTCCCCAGGCCAATGTCACCCCAAGAAGTGCAGTATCAGAGCAGTATAATCCTACTAAATGCAGCATCAGGGGTATCGCCCGCTTTCTTACACAAACTGTAGTGCCATGTGTGTTGTGTCTCTCAAATCATAGTGCCACACGTAAGTTGCTAACAGACTACAATAGCAAATGAGTGTGTGGCACTTATGCCAACTGAAGTAGCCAGTGTGTACCATTACCACAATCACAGTACCAGGTAGGTGTCATTCACACTAACTGTAGGAGCAGATGCATGTGCTTTGTACAAATGTAGTATGGGGAATGTCTGACCATCACATAGAACAGCTGAGTTGCACAACTACCTTTGTACCACTTACACATGTTCTAGAATAAGAAATATTTCAGTGTTCATTGCAGAAATCAGAGTCACAGAATTAAATAAATGTGACTGAGACAAGCTTCAGCAAAAATAATCCTTCAGTGATGCCTACATAAATTATGGTAACAGATAATTGTTAATGAGACAAGATACAACAGAAGGACTAGCTTTGCAACACCAAGAATATTTCAGTGTCAGCATTGTCTGGCTCTTTGGCACAGAGAGATGGAGTCCTTACTGCAACCTAGGCTATCAGGGTTTGATTAGTGACTCCAACATTTGAGGAGTAAGGTATAGGGGGAGAAGGGTAAAGGGTTATGGCACTCTTGCCTTCCCCAGAGGATCGGAGGGGTTCATGTGCACTCAGGGGTACAATTCCAGTGCTATCTCTCTCATGGAGACCAGGGAGACCACCTCTCATGCTCCAGCATGAGGGGTAGGGCTGTTTAGAGGGAATGCCCCTTGTAGCAGTGAGTGGACATCCTCCATGCACAGCCAATTACATTCCTCAACCTGACACCTCACCGAGTGTATGCTGTTATGGTTGGGGAGAAAAGAAAAATAAAAACTGCCCTAGTGGCTATCTAAATAATGGTCCCTCCTAGCCAACCATCATCCTGAAAAAGGAAATGAGTGGGCCAGTTTGCTGAAAGGTAATTTAATGGTCAGCAGACAGTGGGGGGGGGGGTTAAACAATCACGCAGACCGTCCCTCCCAAATAAAAGAGCTGCTGAGTTAATGGGACTTCCTCTTTAACATAATACATAAGTATTATCTGTTAAAAAAGGCCATAGACATGCACATAAACTGTAATAACAGGAACACTTCCATGTAATAGCAGGAATATTAGTGCAACAGGACTACATCTGTGTTATTTTTGTGAGGGGCACTCAAAGACACTTGTAATTAATAGACAGCTGTCAAGTCCAGGCAGAGCTAAAACATGTTTTCTTGTTACAAAACATTTTCTAGTTCAAACATTCAGCAAAGTTATTGAATCTAAATGCTCAGTCAATAGTAAAAGGAATTCTTGACATTTACCATTCTCATAAGTAGCCAGACTAACCTTTGCAATTTTCTTGGTGTGGAACATTTTTAGTATTAAAACTGATGCCTTCATTTCTTGACAGATTCAGGAAACAATGGCGAGGGTAGTCCTTAACCAATGTACCCTTGGTATACATGTAAACAAGAACCAAATTATGTCTTATTTACTTATTTATTTGTATTTGTTTTCCAGGTTAGAGTACTGGTCTCCATGGACCATTTTCAGACTCATCCTGGGAATGGTGTTTGGTTAGGTCACTTGCTCAGAATCACATAGTTAGGCAATGGAAGTTTACATCCCAAAGTAGACAGGCTCACATTTAATATTCCTTATGCATATGGGTTGAGAACATTTATGCCACTTTGACTTTTTTATTTCGAATGTCAGACTATGGGACCTGGAATATGGGTTACAGATGGGATGTTTTATGACCAATTGCCATTCATCAAACAGTCTCTCTATGAAAATACAGATTGATACAGTAGTTTTATGAATAATCATTCATCATCTAAAGTGAACAGCAAGACAAAAATGAGAACACTTGATTTGTTTGCTGAACAGTGCATTGCTATTTTTAACATATCATGGGACCTTAGAGTGTTTGCGACCTTGGAGTTAGTGTATATCACTTTAAGGTGGGGAGAGGGGACAAAGCCCAGGGCTACTTTTTTTTCATAGATGAATTATGCCCTGGAATCAACTTATGAACTACTAGGCAAAAGTGTTTCATGGCAAAACCCAAATGCACATATTTCTGCAACATATCACCCTGTGGTGCAGTGGTAGCATTGTCATCTCACAGCAAGACGTTCTCCCGTTTGATTCTTGGCTGGAGTGCCTTCTGTGTGGAGTCTGCAAGTCCTCCCCATGGTCGAGTGATGTCCGAAAGACATGTGTGAATGGGTGTACCTTTGTTGGATGTCGGGCTGGCACCTCAGCACCGTAAAAATCTACTGCCAATCATTAGCGGACCAGAGTTCTGCTGTGGTGACCTCTAACCGGAAAAAGCCGAAAGAAGAACAACATCTTTTTAAAAATATGCTATTGCACAAAGTATGAAATATCAGCTGCATGACTTCGCCTCTTTGTGAAATAATCAGCACCTTTCCAAACTATCATAAATGCCTCATACCTTCACAGGGGTGATATATGTGCAGTACTTAAATATACTTTCACAGTTTCTGCCTAATTGAATGAAGGAGACTAAATAATTTATTCTTACAGAACTCATGCATGGCTTCTCGTGTCCTTCAGACACTTTAGGCATGTACCTGCACTTGTCTATGCAAGCTCACCCCACTCTTCTGCAGGCAAATTATTTAACTACATGAGCTAAGAAAGCAGTTACTGAGTTATGTAGCACACGGCTTACCAAGAATAATCACAGTAACATTAATGGTGAAGTATTCCCCTCAAGGGCAACACAGCTCATTGCTGGAGCTTGCCTTCAAGTTAAAAGCAAAGGCCTCTTAATTTAATCCACTGAAAAATGCTGAAGTATACTTGTCACAGAGAACAGTTTCCAGTCCAATCTATGATACCTACTGACAACTACCCCCACTCACAAGCCACATAATCTATCAAGATCTGAGTTGTTTGCTATACAGAATACTGAATAATTAAGATAAAAGTGGCCTGTTTTGCAATCCATCCAGTTTGTGAAATCTGCTTTCAGAGGCAAATAATTAAAGTGCTGTAACTTAGAAGAGGAGGTGCAGCAGAGGATGTGATTAATACAGGAAACATATGATGATTATACTTCTCAGCTGTCCAGATTTTTGCAAAATGTCCAGACTTTTTCCCTAAATTTTTGGTCTGTTCTTCATAAAAGTTTTGTTTTCTGATAAGTCAATGGCAAAGGATTGAAGTCAGAAAATAATGACAGACATTGCAGTTTCAGACTTCATGCTCTTCAGAAAATTCATGCTAATGCAAAATCTCTTATTCTAGCAAATGTCTAAGTTTGTAAGAGAAATATTTAAAAATTGTCCATATTTTTGGGGCTTTGTGTCCCCCAGTATAGATATGGCTGTGTCCAGATTTCTAGCTCTTAAAGGTTGAGATATATTTGTTGATTTTCCAGTAAGAAACAAGGCATTGTACTCAATGAATTATTACATGACTCAAAACTCCGAATCATATTTTTGTCTGTATCTCACAGTACATTCCTGTGAAGGATACCTTAGGAAGTCTAGCTGGAAGAATGATTAGTTCTGGCATTACCTGTAAAACAGGGTGAGTTATGTATAAATGACACAGTGAGGAAGTGAGTGGCTGCAATGAATTTTACAGCCAAGATTCTCTTCTGTAGCAGTACTTTAGAATTTGTCTTCACCTAGTCCCATGCTGACATTTCTTTTAGTGTTTTTTTTTGTAGTTTATGGGCCCTGGACTTATGTTCACTCATACTTTCCATGTCTGCAGGGTCAACTTTAGAGTTCTGGGAACTCTGAACATTGTTAACCTCTGGGGCTTCGGTCATTAAGAGAGTTCTTTTGCCCCGGATCCAAGACTGGCATGGTTTTTGTGAGTAAATAACTGACTAGACAGACCTATGGCATCACTCAGGAGATGTATTGCCCTCTTGTCTTGTAGTACAACATGCCATAACCAGCAATGGCCTTGTTAAACTAGTCCCTTATGGAGAGATGTTATACCTTCCTGTGTCTTGCTACAGATGCTGATGGTGCCATGATAATGATATGCAGTTCTCTGTCCCCACCAAATGGACACCTCAGCTGACATGATTGTGGTGGGTATATCCATTGATCTTGGCTATTAGTGAGTGATCTGTTATTTCTCAATTGTCGTTGCTATTGTTATTGCCATATGGCCTGGGTTGTGATCGGAAAAGGACTAGTACCAACCAACTCATCTGGTTAGCAAAATAAATAAATTAATAATAAATAATAGATCATGGATTGAAATTATTCTTCATTTTTAGTACTACAAAGCCCTAACAACTTTTTGAGCATTTTGAGAAGTCAAAAAACATTACTTTTTTAATACTTTTCTAAACATATCACACTAGTTAGTGAAGAATGACTCCAGGAAAGCACACAAATGAGCACGCGTGCATACTACACACACACACACACACACACACACACACACACACACACACACACACACACACACACACACACACATACCAAATCCTGACTTCTGGAAAAGAGCAAACGAGAACTACTCAGATACCAACTTGGGAGCTGATCTCGTAGAACTTCTGCACTTTAAATAGTCTACCTCGGTGGCTATCATAAGTGTTATCATTCGGACACTAAAGAAGGACTGGATGACCAATAACCAGTGGTCAGTCTGAGAAAAGTGGAGTATGCCTGAGTGTTTTATTGGTAATTAGTATAGCTCAGTACACTACAAAAACATAAGAGAGAGAGGGAAAGAGACAGAGCATAGTAAGCTGGGTAACATGCCAGACTTGGAGCTCACCTTTTTGGAAAATCCTATCTCTGTTACAGGGTTCCCACCAGTTATAGAATTATGACCTTTTAACAAACTGGAATTTAATGGCTGAGAGTAGATTGTATGAAGCTTATTTTATTAAGCTATTCTGTATATCTGTGGAGGAAATGACGTATCATGATTTTATATATTCACTGAATGACAATATTGTCAAATCTATACAGCCTAAATAACAAGCTTTCATATAATCAGGCATATAAACCCAGCATTTTAGGAACTGATATATTGAGAACTATGTTTCATAAATTATTTTTCTAAGATGCCATCTGCTACATGATAAAATAACTTGATTTGTCTATTTCTAATAACAGCATAGCAGAAAGTTGGACAAACATCGTGGAATGCATTTTGCCTTCATTTACTTCCTTACTAGTTTAACAGATGGTATGCTCAGTTCTAGCATTAGAAGATCTGAAGGTTGTAGGTTTTCCCTGCACAGTAGGTATGTGATGAAATGTGGCATTAATGGAATATCACGCTTAGTATGAAATGTTAAACTAAAGCACACTTTTGAATGAGGTGCTATCTAAGGAACCTTCTGATCATTGTACAGGTGATATTATAAGATGCCAAGTTAAATATAAATCAATGTAAATTTGTTTTATCTGTAGGTGGGACAAGTAAGGAATTGTTTACTTCATTATGATTTTTTGGAGCTGTGGCTATTTCATATGAAGACGTGCACTGAGTTCTAGGCATGAATCAGATGCGAGCGTGCTTGTAGAGATAAGATATTGGAGAACTTTTTTAGGAGGAGGGGTTCTAGAGAAGTACGGGGGTACTCTATACAGATGCACAAAGCTGGACCTCTCTTGTCATGTGAATACAAACAGTCACGTTGCATACCTTACTCACTGAATATATGGGACATTATACAGATGCACACAGCTGGACCTCTCTTGTCATGTGAATACAAACAGTCACGTTGCATACCTTACTCACTGAATATATGGGACATTATACAGATGCACAAAGCTGGACCTCTCTTGTCATGTGAATACAAACAGTCACGTTGCATACCTTACTCACTGAATATATGGGACATTATACAGATGCACACAGCTGGACCTCTCTTGTCATGTGAATACAAACAGTCACGTTGCATACCTTACTCACTGAATATATGGGACATTACATTCACAAAACTACTGACGGTACTAAAGCAAAACTGCTTTTTTTTCTTTTTGCAACATTAAAGAAAAAATGTTATTTCAGATGCAAAGGAAAATAATAAGCAAACTTAAAAATAGTTTATTCTTTTATGATTAGGCAAGACTACTAACCAAAACTGATTATTTTGGAGAATGTATAATATATGAACTTTGGTTTAGTTAAACAATTAACTGAAGACACAAAGAATGCCATGTGAGGTTGTGGGGAATAAAACCTAGGTCTAGAAAGACACAACTTACTTATTGTATATTGCCTTTATCCACTCTGTTGCATTGCAACCAAAAGATTGAAATGTATAACATTTACAATGCAGGAGAGGATACACCATAAAAAAACAGATTGAAGGCTTACATGCTGGAAGTTGGCAACACCATGCACTAATGTTTTGCCACTAAAAGGTGTTTTGTAGTAAGAACGAGCACAGAAAAATGCATCATTTACCTGGGTCTTTCTTACTGTTGTCCCATCTAGAATGAAAACTCCTTGTAATTATTTAACTAACTTAAGGACTACAGCTCAGAGGTTTTATTGTTGGAGTGTTGGTGGTTGCAGAAAGGATAAAAAAACAAAACAAAACACTTTTTTAGCACCTGCTCTTTCTTCCCATGTTTTTCTTCCAGAATTATAATGATATTTATTTATGTATGTTTTGACCCTCTCAGTCATTCCTACCAAACTCAGGCTTTCTGGGACACAGATGGTGACTCTAAAGAGTGTATATATTCTACCACCTTTGTGTCATAATGCAAGGCCGAAGAGGGTCTCATTTACTATGTTAACAAAAAAAAAAAAATACAATAACAACTAAAAAAATCATCCTTATTCATAAGGAAGACAAACAGACATCTCTTTCCAGCTGGTCCTCCATTGTCCAGGCCCCTAAATTAGGAGGTTGGCACCTCTAAGCTTATGTAAGGGATATACATTTTTTCAAATTACATTTTATTAAACATTTCACAAAGTAACGACATATACCAATGACTAAACTATTTACAATATTTACAAAATAAGTACATGTATTTGTAAAAGGAAGCTCAACCCACCCTTTTAAACAATGAAATAGTTGCTCTTGGCAAAACCTGTAAAAAAGAAAAAAGAAAAATACCAAAATATTTGTAAAAAACAGCATCCAGATATTAATTTATATACCAAATGGTACACTATGGGAAATAAACAATATAGAGAGGAAAAAGTTAATCTCTGGCTACAAACACTAGTACCAGTTCACACCAATTCTCTGGTGAGCAGCAGTTTGTCAGGCTCAAACCATATGTCTCATGCTACAGAACATAATTCATGCAGACCTGCTATGATGATAAATGCTACGCATTTACCTTTTACCAGTTTCAGGTTGCAGCTGAAGCAGTAGATTTAGAGTAGTTTCATATTTTATTTCAAGGAAATGTTACAACACATTTTAGATTCAGTTTCTTTCAGCTCTGCTCTTTATTTGCTGAGGACAGAATAGTGGATGTTTAACCAGCATCTCTAGGGTTACTAACCACCATGATGCAGATCCTCTGTAGTACACAGCGTTTGCTTTTTCTTTGGGGACCTCCTGCCTGTTTGGCTGCTTTCAGTCTCTGTTCACACCCTGTCTCTTCACGACATTCAGTGCTTTCTACTTCTTATCAGGACCCCTCTGGAGTTAGCCACATGCATTTATGTCCTGCAGTCATGGCAATAGACCCACCAATTTACTTCTAGATGCATTAAGCGGGAGACTGTTCATGTCTTATCTTCACTTGCCCAGTGAGAATCAGAGCATCTTTTTTTTTTCTGGAGACCTCTTTCCTTAGACTCAACAAAACTCCTAAAATAAGTGTGGTCCATTCAGTGTTTAGCACTGTTAGAGACCTGAAACCGTGGTTTCTTAACTTGCTAAAGCTTATGAAGCCATTTTGTTTTTCATCTGTTCCTTCCAAAGTTATGAAACCTGACATCATTTTCTGGTGTTAATGAATTCTGGTGTTAATGAGTTCGTCTATGTGACAAGCAGCATCCATTTATACTCACTATTATGCCAAATAGGAGTGATGGAACAGAGTTTTGAATGAAACCTTTAGCTTGAAAGCCATTTACATTTTTGTCCTACCCCATGCAGGGATTTCTATCATTTGCACCTATGTTACTTGTATAATTAATTCTTGGACTGATACTCCTTAGGGGAAATGTGAAAGCCCTCCTTGCAGCATTCCCCTTGAAGACTGTAGTATTACCATAATGGGGTTAGAGTCGAGATTCAGAGATTGAGTCATTAGATAATAGGTTGACTATCGTGAAAAAAGCCTGTTGCTATTATAGCTACAAATGAATGGTCTACAAAATGATGTGCTGTACTTTTAATCTATATATAATCCAGAAAAACCAGGCTTCCTCTTATCGACTTATTTACTGCGCACATTTGGAATATCACAAGGCTGTCGGATACGCGTCACCATTTGTACCATTATTTTGGAATTCTGTTGGACAACACACTGTTTGATATTATTCATTTCTTATTTGTCTTTACTGACTCTGCTACATAAAGATCTTGGGGAAATAGGGATTATAAAGTCTACAATTATTCCAAAAATCTTTTTAATACAGCACATGCTGATTTGTTAGCTAAGGGATTTACTTTTGTGCCATGTAGGCGGGGGGACCTGTCCAACATTTTAATTGATTTAAAACTTTTTACCCGCAAAAATTAATTTAAAGATATGGTTTAATGGGGGAAGTTACGAGGAACAAGGGAAGGGGTTAAAGAGACCCAGTTATTTTAATTCCCCCTTGAATGGTATTATAGGGACATATGAGAAGGTTTCTGAAACAGATATAAGAGAAGGTTATAGACAGTGACCACTCAATTCACAAGACAACCTGTCACCTAAGGAGAAGGACCTATTATTTGAACTGGCCACAGATACTAGCATCGAGATAATGAAGCTGGATAAGGGTAGTGGGGCCATAATTCTTGACAGAATTGATTATTTTGATAAGATGACAACATTGTTGACTGAAGACACCTTTATTTATTTATTTCCAGTTTGATGACCAGGGAGGTCCACTGGGCTCAGGGAGCCCGTTTTCAGTGGAGGCCTGGGGAGAAAAGCTCCACATTGCATAGTTTAGTTACATATACAATCATAGTAAAGAAGACACACTTGCAATTTCATTCCATGCTAGAGAACAGGAATAAATTCTTTAGTTACATAGTACCTAAATATTTAGGATGGCAGTGGTAATTTAATTGAGAGGGAGAATAAAGACTTAGAAAGAAAAGAGAAAAAAAAGAAAAAAAGGTGGGATGGGTTATTTATAATACGTACAATTATGTTATTTACAATATATGCATTTATGTTAGGTTAGCTTGTACTCAGAGTTAGTCAGGAGTTTAAGGAGTGGATTGATTATTAGGCTAGGTGGGGAGAGTGCAGTTACATTTCCTGTTAGAGGAAAGGTAGGAATGTAGCTGAGTTTTAAGGTTTTTAAAGTTTTCACAAGTCTTTAGAGAGAAAGAAAGAGAATTCCAATTTTTAGCTAAGGAAAAGGATAGAAGAAGCTGACCAGCAGAACGACTGGGTTTGCAAACAGTGATTAGGTTTTGGTGAGTAGATCTTAGAGTTCTCATAGCGGTGTAAGGTTGTAGGATGTTAGTTAGTGCTGGGCACTCAGTAGGTTGAAAAATTAGTCTGTGGACTGTAGTAATTTGGAGATAGTCTAGTTGGTTGGAGAGTTCAAGCCAATTTAACAAAAGAAGGGCAGTACAATGATGGGAGGAGAATTTGGCTTTGGTTGCAAATTTAGAAATTTTATTATAACAGACTTCCAATTTGGAGGAGAGAGAGGCAGATAAGTTTGTTAGCAGATGAGCGCCATACATTAGTGAGGGGAGTAGATAGGTACTGGCAAGAGTTTGGTGGAAGGAGAGAGAAAGTGGATGTTTCTGTATAGCATACCAAGTTTTATATGGGTTTTCTTAATGTTTTGCTGGATGTGAGTGTCGAATTTTAGGTGGTCATCAATAGTAACCCCAAGTAGTTTAGCAAAGGGAACAACCTGTATAGTAGAGTTGTTTTGGCTAATAATTTGGAATAATTTTTTATCAAGAGTTGAAGCTTTCGAGGGAGAGAATAATAGTATTTTGGATTTAGTGGCATTTAGCGAGAGGTGGTTTTGGAGCATCCAGTTTTCAGTGATGGAGAAAGCAGTTTGGGGCACTGTTTGAAGCTCTGAGAGGTTAGAGGTGCAGCAGACTAAAGTTGAATCATCTGCATATTGTACAATTTTGGTGTTGGGTATGGCTTTGTGGAAATCATTAATAAAGATGTTGAATAGCATTGGACCGAGTATGGATCCCTGGGTACCCCAGTGGGGGTAGGAAGGAAGGTTGAGGTGCCTTTCCCCCATTTCACAGCTTGAGACCTGTCAGAGAGGTAGCTTGAGAACAAGGATACAGTATTCTGGGAGAGATTAAGGTTAGAAAGATGGTTCAAGAGATGGGTGTGAGAGATGGTATTGAATGCCTTGGACAGATCTAGTAGAGCTGTTGATACTATCTTTCCAGAGTCACGGGCAAGATTTATTGTGTCTAAGAAGGAGAGAAGGGCAGGGATGGTACTATGGCCAGGTCAGAAGCCATGTTGGGTAGGAATGATTAGTTGATGATTGGCTAGGAATGGCATAAGCTGAAGGTGGATGCATTTTTCCAGAAGTTTTGAGATTGGAGAGAGGTTAGCTATGGGGCAGTAGTTAGAGATCTTATTGTTTTTGCCTCCTTGATGGAGAAATAGAATAAAGGCAGCCTGCCATAATTTGGGCACATAAGATTCCTGCATGGATCTATTGATCAAGATGCTAATGGGGAGAGTGATACCATCTGCAGCTATTTTTAGGAAGAAAGATGGGATATTGTCAGGGGCATTGGAGCATGGTTTTAATTTAGAGAGTAATTTTTTATGTGGGAAGTTGAGATGGGTTTAAGTTCAAATATTGGAGGAAGATTGGGGGCAGAGGGTGATGTAGGGGATCAGGACGATTGGATAGGTTGAGGGGAAGGGTTATTGTTAGGGAAGGTCTTGGTCAGTTCTGCTATGGAGATGGTGAAGAAGGAGTTGAATAGAGAGGCTATTTCTGGATCAGATTTGCTGGTGTCAGGGCAGGGGTTGTTTTTGGTACCTGAGTTGAGAAGAGAATTAATGGAATTCCAGAAATGTTTGGGTTTTTTTGGTTGGTTAGACTGGAGTTTGATATAGTAGGACTTTTTGCCTCTGGTGATTTGTTTTTTAGTGAGGTTGCGGAGTTATTTATATTTAAGAAAAGTTTCTGGCTGCTTGTTTTGTTGGTATGTTTTTCAGGATTTATCATTTTGTAGCATACATTTTTTGGTATCTTTGGTTAGCCATGGGGCGGTCTTGGTTTTCACTCTTTTTGTTCTTGGTGGAGCAAGGGAGTTGAGGATGTTTAAGAAGGTTGAATTGAAAAAATCTATGGCATTGTCCAGAGGAAGAGTTTTTAGGGGGTTCCAGTTTGCTTTTTTAGGGAGTCAGAGAAAGTAGTGGGGTTAAAGTTTGTGAGGTTACATGTGTGAATATACTGGTGTAGGTGAGGAGAGGAGTGTGTAGCTCGGTGTATGAAAGCTGGCAAGTGGTCTCCTATAGGATCAGGTATAATGCCAGAGTTTAAGACTTTATTAGGATGGGATACTAGGATCCAGTCTAGTGTGGTACCTGGAGGGTTTGTTTTGTTGGGTCTGGTAATGGAGTTAATTGGGTATAGTTAAATAGATTGATGGATATGGTGGGATTAGAGTTGTTGATTATATTCCAATCGATATTTACATCTCCAAGTATGAAGGTCTCTAGCTTAATATTGGTAGAAGTCCAGAGGAGAATTTCTTCAAGAGTAGTGATGTTATTACCAGAAGGGGATGTAGAGGGCAATGATACAAATGCTTTTGTGGTTATTTATTTTTAATAGGCCTATTACTAGTTCTGCATTGTTGAATGGAGGGATAGGATTGGAGTAGGGTGTGATGGATAGCAGGCTAGAGTATATTAAGGCTACCCCACCCCCTTTTCTATTTAAGCAATCGTGTCTGAGGGATTGGAATCCAGGAGGGAGGATTTCAGAGTCACAAATATGAGGTTTCAGCCAGGTTTCTGAAATGGCTACAGTGTCGGGTAGGTTGTAGTTTAGCCAAGCATGAAAGTGGGCTACTTTATTTCTTAGACTTTGGGCATTGATGGTGAAGAATTTGAGGTATTTATGGTTGATTTTATTGCTTGTGACAGGGAGATTGGGACTAGAAGAAGTAGTTGGCCCAGGATTTAGGTGTATGTCCCCTGCTAAGCAGAGGTAGTTGAGGAAGGGTAGTAGTAATTTTGATTTGGTATTTAATAGTTGTGGACAGTAAGATATTAGTTTAGGTTTGTAGTATTTAATTGAAGGGGGAAAAAGTTTTAGCCTGACGTAGTGGAGCATGTTGGGTTGAACTAGAGAGGCAGATATGTTGTGGAAGTGTGTTTTAGTGGGATGAGGAAAGAGATTGGGAGTGGGGGGATAGGACAGGAAGGAGGGGTGAAGTTTGTTCTCAGAGTAGGAGATAGCATGGTATATAGGGAGTAAGAATAGAATGCAGATAGATGGGCTGAGAATGGTTTGTGGTAGAAGACAAGGCATGGTAGAGAAGTATATGTGTATATTAGCAGTATAAAATGAATAGGGCAGATTGTATATATGTATAGATGGAGTAGAAATAGATGTTTATAGGGACTTTGATGGGCGGGGGTGGAGTGGTTGTGATTGGCAGGGGGAGATAGAGAGGTGAGGGATTACAGTGTAGAGATGATTAGTTGGTTGAGAGAGGGAGAGGTTTGGAGTTGAAAGAAGTGTAGGAGTAGTGGGGGCGGATGGGAAATGGGGGCAGGGTAGGGGAGCGGAGTGAGCCCGTAGGGCAAACGGAGTGGGAAGAGCTGGAGAGAAGGTGGCTGGTGGAAACCAATCAGCCAGCTGTAGCTGAAATGTGGTAGCTTAGGGAAAGTACAGGAACAGCAGAGGTGAGTCTAGGCTGGTGAGTGTAGGGGGAGAAAGGTAATAAAACAATGCACAAGTCAAAGCAGGCCATTGAGGTAGATATGCTATGAGAGTGGGGGATTGCTTGGGAGAGAACAGA
Organism: Protopterus annectens; assembly: GCF_019279795.1. Classification (NCBI taxonomy): domain Eukaryota; kingdom Metazoa; phylum Chordata; order Ceratodontiformes; family Protopteridae; genus Protopterus; species Protopterus annectens. The sequence continues at coordinate 735,629,803 of NC_056747.1, forward strand.
AAAATGATACAAGTGATCTTTACACTAAGTGGTTGAGTGGTGCCACCTAGTGGCAAAATATATAACATATAGCTTGGTGGGTAAGGGAATTAAGAGACAATGAAAAAAATGCTGTATGTAGGCTGCATAGCAAGCATGAGGAAAAGTACAGTCACTATGGTAATTGTAAGCTATAAAGTTAGTTAAATGTGGAGCCCAGCAAGGAACAGATGTAAGATTTCAAATAAGGGAGGGAATAAGACATGGTTAGGTGCTAAACTTAATGTAACAGCAGTACCAGAACACTGGCTCTTGTAGCTTAAGAAAGCTAGGTTAGGCTGTAATAGGTATTGTGGGGGAGGGGGAGGACAGAATAGTCCAGAAAAAGTGGTGGATAACCAATAATATAATGAAAAGGGCTGACCCTGATTAGGCTGCAATTGTTCTTGTGGGGAGGGAGAGGATCATAATAGAACAGAAAAGTGGTGAATAGCCAATAGTATGATGAAAAGGGCTAGCCCTGATTTCACAGATATGCAAGTCTACAGAAACAATAAGAAAAGGCAGAATGTACTCTGACTTGCTTGTTTTGCATACCTGTCTTATTGAAATAAAATAAGACAATTTTACCAAGGAGTTATGTGGAAATTAGGATGACAAGAATTTATAAGAGTAAAGGTTTAGTAGAAGTAGAAAACCAGCAGAGCATACAAATAGTGCAGCATATAAAGACAGCTTGCAATTAGAAGTGCAGAATGTGTGTGTGTGTGTGTGTGTGGGGGGGGGGGGCAGCTAAAGTCCTGAAACAGTCAGGAAAATCAGTAGGTACATTTGACTTACTTGTTTTGCTTACCTTTCTTTTGAAATAAAATAAAAAAACGCTTGTGACCAGGACTATGTGGGATTTAGAAAGACCACAATTTATAAGAGAAAGGGTTTAGTAATACTAGAAAAGCAGCAGGGCTTTCAAATAGTTGAAACAGCTTGCAAAGGGAGACTACTGTTAGGAAGTACAGTATGGGGAGGGTCAAGCTAACGTCCATGATGGAGTGCTTTACTTAAAAATAGAAATTAAACAAGGGCTAGCAATTCATTTTGTCTAGAGGATAAAACATACTTTCTGTATATTTTGAAAATAACACTCATCCCAAGGTTGACTAGTTCTGTTAAAGAGCACTGCAGGCCAGTGGATCGAACTTGGCTTGGTGGGGATCCAAGGAAAGTAGATTAAAAGGAGAAGCTGGGAAGAAAAATAAATCAATATTAACACAAAATACAGCAATTAAGAAAAAAATGCAAAAGATACAAAGCTGCTAACAGAGGAATGGAAAGAAAAACTCGGGAATCTATACACAGATAAATGCCTCAGTTTGTGATAATGTGAAAATTAAGACAGGTTTTGTCAGTTATCACATTCAACAGATTAATGCAGTTGCAAATATATAGGAATACTGATACCAGTTAAGTATTATAACACATTCTAAACCAATAGGTGAGGAAATGTACACACTAATAACTAGGCATTTTTTTTTAAAATGCAATAATAAAGTGAACAGCAAAGAAATATTCCAACAATAAATGCTCTGCACAAGTAACAAAGCTGTAACAAGTCTATACTCTAGTAAGTACAGTATTTGAGCCACACTAATACAATGGCTAGGTAAACAGTTTCAAGCGCACATAAAAATACATGTCTAGCTTCATTACACTTTACAATGGTGTAAATCAACATCAATACATTTTACAAATGAAGACAAACAAATATGAAAAATAACCTTAGGTATGAGCACTCCATCCAACGAGACAAGCAGCTACATCAAGGGGATTTTAAAAATGGTTCCTGTAGCATATGGAAGCTAGGTTAGGCTGTAATAGGTCTTGTGGGGGAGGAGGAGGACAGAATAGACAAGAAAAAGTGGTGGATAACCAATAGTATAATGAAAAGGGCTGGCCCTGATTAGGCTGCAATTGTTCTTGTGGGGAGGGGGAGGATCAGAATAGACCAGAAACGTGGTGGATAGCAATAGTATGATGAAAAGGGCTAGCCTTGATTTCACCGATATGCAAGTCTACATAAACAATAAGAAAAGGCAGAATGTACTCTGACTTGCTTGTTTTGCATACCTGTCTTATTGAAATAAAATAAGCCAATTTTATCAAGGAGTTATTTGGAAATTAGGAAGACAAGAATTTATAAGAGAAAAGTTTTAGTAGAAGCAGAAAACCAGCAGAGCATACAAATAGTGCAGCATATAAAGACAGATTGCAATTAGAAGTATAGAATGGGGGGGCAGGTAAAGTCCTGAAACAATCAGGAAAATCAGTAGGTACTTTGAACTTACTTGTTTTGCATGCCTTTCTTTTGAAATAAAATAAAAAAAACACTTGTAACCAGGAGTATGTGGGATTTAGAAAGACCAAAATTTATAGGAGAAAGGGTTTAGTAATACTAGAAAAACAGCAGGGCTTTCAAATAGTTGAAACAGCTTGCAAAGGGAGACTGCTGATAGGAAGTACAGTATGGAGAGGGGGCAAGCTAACGTTCGTGATGGAGTGCTTTACTTAAAAATAGAAATTAAACAAGGGCTAGCAGTTAATGTTGTCTAGAGGATAAAACATACTTTCTGTATATTTTGAAAATAACACTTATCCCAAGGTTGCCTGGTTCTGTTAAAGAGCACTGCAGGCCAATAGATCAAACTTGGCATGGTAGGAATCCAGGGAAAGTAGATTAAAAGGAGAAGTTTCTGTATATTTTGAAAATAACACTCATCCCAAGGTTGCCTGGTTCTGTTAAAGAGCACTGCAGGCTAATAGATCAAACTTGGCTTGGTGGGGATCCAGGGAAAGTAGATTAAAAGGAGAAGCTTAGGTATGAGCACTCCGTCCAATGAGACGAGCAAGTGCACCAAGGGGACACCTATTGTGAAAGTAACCTTAACGAAATACATATAACCTATAAAAAACTAGATCTATTAATAGAAGATATGTTATTTCAGTGGCAAATTAATGAAAAGTATTATCAATTCTTACAAAATGATCACCCAGCTATACCAAATATCTTTGGTATCCCCAAAATCCACAAAGGGTTGAATTTTTGCCTTTCAGGCCTATTGTGAATGGTAAAAGGGCTAAGACTTGCTTTATAAGGAAGTACCTGGACCATCATTTGCTAAATGGGTTAGGAACCTTTTCCTACATAACTAAGGATTCTTGGCAATTTCTAGAATGTTTGAATGGGGTTACCATCACTAAGAATACTTTTTTAGTTAGATGTATGCAACTTCTTTTCAGTAATACCCCATGATATTGGGATCGAATGGCTGGAATTACAATTAGGTAAGACCAACCTTTTTGATCAGGATGTAATAAATATTCTCACTACATTGATGGAGGCAGTGTTATCCAACAATTTCTTACATTTTGAAGGGTAATATTACAAGCAGGTGACTGGTGTAGCTATGGGGGTGGCTTGTGTCCCCATATATGCTAATTTTGTCATGTCCCATTGGGAGCAGGAATACATCTTTTTTAGTGAATTTTGGGCATGTATAAAACACTATACCAGATTTTTTGATGAAAATTTACAAAATCTTCTTCAGTATATTAATCAAATAGTTGAGTTTTTTTAGTTCACCCATGAGTATAGCAGGGATAATGTGTCATACTTGGATGTTAATTTAACCACTGATAGCAACAGCAATACTTTGAGATCCAACATTTTTAGAAAATCCACATTTTCCAATTCATACTAGGAATTTGGTAGCTTGCACCCTTACCATCAGAAAAAGTCTATTGTCAAAGGACAATTTGTAAGGGCTGCTAGAATGGTAATGGTGGATCAGGATTTTCTATCAGATCTTGAGTTCATGATAGGGTTATTTGTTAAAAGAGGCTACCCTGAGGGTCTTTGTAAAACTTTGGCAGGGGAAGTTAGATCTAAAGGTGTTTATAAGCCTATACTTAGAGGTATTGTGGACTCAAATAGTGATAATTGCATTAGTATCCCTAGAAATTATCACTCAGACACAAGAAGAAAAATGGGGGATGGATTATTGTTCATCACCACTTTTAATCAGGATGCTGAATGGGTGACTTATATCATCTGACAAAATTGGAGATTGTTACTTGCCAATAGCTCCCTTATGGATAAGGTGGGGGGACCCCCTAGGGTTGTTTTTAGAAAGGACATGTCCTTCAAGGAGATCTTGGAAATGGGAGCCCATACTGATTCACAGCAGTGCAGTAGAGCACCTGGTAATTTTAAATGTGGAAGGTGCAACGTATGTGTACACATTTTTGAGACGGGGAAAGTGTTTACATTAATGGGAGAATTTTTTTACTTCCATGGACATTTTAATTGCAACAGTAAAAAATTAGTTTATATGGTCAAATGTGAGCAATGTTCTGCCTTTTATGTTGATAAGACCAGCAGACATTTTAAGGCTAGAATTAGGGAGCATATTACTGACATTAAGAATATGAGGTCTGCCAATGCCCTAGCAAGACATACAAGTTTATATTTGTTGTTTTACAGCAGTTGGTAAAGGACAGGCAGAGTAGGGTGCTAGACCTGGATTTAGACATTTGTGAAATGAGGTGGCAATTGAGGTTGGATGCTACCACCTACCCGGGCATCAATGACAGTGTCAGTATAGTGGCCATACTTAAACTGAAATACATTTTGGGTTAATACATTCAATTAGTGTTATAGAACCCATATTTTACATGTTTTATATATACACTTAAACATATTTTTTTATTGTTGTTATGGAGTTTGTGCAAAATTTTAATACGTAGTTAGATGTGTTTAACAAGTGGTTGAAAATGCTGATTTATTATATTTACTAGGTTTTAATAAATGACAAGTGAATTTTAATTGCTTGATTGTTTAATGGTTGAGGGGTGTATAAAAAGGTTGAGTTTTCATGATTGTTTGTTCTGAAGAAGTCCAACAGGAGTTGGATGAAAGTGCTAAACCTGTCGAATAAAGAATTTTGGAATTCAGTTTTCATGTCCAGGGTGCTTTACATTTTGTGAATGTTGGTTCTCGTGGGTCATACTCACTACTATGCCAAATAGGAGTGATGGAACAGAGTTTTGAATGAAACCTTTAGCTCAAAAGTAATTTACAATTTTGTCCTACCCCATGCAGGGATTTCTATCATTTGCACCTATGTTACTTGTATAATTAATTCTCAGACTGATACTCCTTAGGGGAAATGTGAAAGCCCTCCTTGCAGCATTCCCCTTGAAGACTGTAGAATTACCATAATGGGGTGAGAGTCGAGATTCAGAGACTGAGTCCTTAGATAATAGGTTGACTATCATGTGAAAAAAACCTTTTGCTATTATAGCTATGAATGGATGGTCTACAAAATGATGTGCTGTACTTTTAATCTATATATAATCCAGAAAAACAGGCTTCCTCTTATTGACTTATTTACTGCGCACATTTGGAATATCACAAGGCTGTCGGATACACGTCACCATTTGTTCCGTTATTTTGGAATTCTGTTGGACAACACACTGTTTGATATTATTCATTTCTTATTTGTCTTTACTGACTCTGCTACATAAAGATCTTTTAAAAGATTAATTTGCAATACTTGACTGTGAGTATGTATGTAATTATTTTTAAAATAAATTTTTTGGTGTAATGTTTCAGTAAAAATATGCCTTTAATTCATTTATAACAAAGACAAAGTTAATAAAAGTAAAATGAGCTACAATACAGAAACCTTATTGCTGCCTGTATCCTTCTGACATGGTTTAAGGACCAGGGTATTGTTTATTACAGCATCATGTACCTAAAGTCCCATCATTGCCCCCACAAAAAGACCTTCATTATTTGTGGCATTATATATTCATAGGCAAATATTAGGTTAGCTACCCTTTTGGCCATTTTAAGCCTCATCAGTTTCTTTAGGTGAGAATGAAATCCTATACCTCTTGTCTATGAGGTAAATACCTTAACCATTATACCAACCCTCTACCTCACCAAAAATAATAGGTTCATTTTAGGTTAGCTACCCTTGTGGACCATCATCAACCTAGCTGACTTCCCTCAAAGGTGAAAATCAAACCCTGTACCTTGTGTTTTTGAGGTAAGTGCTTTAACCACTATGCCAATCCCAAACCTAAAGGTTTCTCCAGACTGCTAGTTCAGTGAGGCCAGCAGTACATAAGGTCATATTTGCAGGACTATATATACCACCCACATACACATACATACAAGTTGACTGCTGTGAGATTAGAACCCCCTACTAATCTAGTTACACAATCTAGAGGACACAGAGTACTTGATGCAAGCACCACCGCATAAGTCATTACTGAGAGGGAGAGGAGGGAGCTGTTTGTAAAATAAGAATTTAAAGGTGCATATCTCCGTAATTCTAATGCAGTACTTGTATTATTACTATGAACCTTGCTATTGTTGAACATTTACCAAACTACCTTGACTACCTCCAGCTCATCACCACTCACAAGCTTATTTTCAAATCAACTATATGCCCAGCACTAACAAACATCTTAACATTATACACCCCAAATAGAACTCTAAGATCTACCCACCAAAATCTAATATCTGTTTATAAACCAAACTGTCCCACTGTTCAGCTTCTCCTATCCTTTTCCGTTACCAAAAAATGGAATTCTCTTCCTCTATGTCTTAAGAATTTCTGAGAACTCTGAACACTTCAAAACCCAGCTGCATTCTTACCTCTCCTAAAAATGGAAATGCAATTGCACTCCACCTACCTAACCTGCTCAATACATAAATACTTTATAACACACAAAGATTGTTCTTCCTTGCACACTATTGATTAAGCCTATGTACTGCCTTCATGCTAATGTTACCTCTATACCACTCTCAGAGGATTTAAACCTCTGTATTAATTTAACTCATGCTAATATTCGTGCATAAAGAACTCATCCACGCGAATTTTACTTCTATATCATTCTCAGATGATTTAAACCTCTGTATTAATTTAACCTTGTACTACTGTTCTCAACCACTAAACATGTAAATATCCTTCTCCAGGCTGCTGTTTAACTTTTGTTTAGTTTTTGCTATTTTGTATGTAAAATTTTCTTAGTTTGTTTCTGTTTCCCCTATGTATTGCACTTCATATTATGGAGCTTATACTATGTATTATTGGAGCTTTTCTCCCCGGGCCTCCACTGAAAACGGGCTCTTTGAGCCCAGTGGACCTCCCCTGTCATCAAACTGGAAATAAATGAATAAATAAATAAATAAATCTTATGCTGCGGTTGTCAGATCAGACTGTACTAGAATTGTTGTTGCCAAGGTAATGTATAAGCATCCCGACTCACATATTTGCAGTACCCATCATTAATAAGAAGTAGAAAAGAGTTCTCTGATGCTATGGCTAGCATTTTGTTTGCAACAATAACCATTCCATGTAACTTAATCTACAAGCTGCCCAAGAAATGAAGATTAACAGTTTTTCCTTCTCTTTCCAGTGATTACACATAAATACAGTGAATGATAAGTGCTTCATATATTATATGTTGAATGTTGAGCACCTTTGTTATCATGTAAAAGTCATGTTAAGAGTGTTACTGGGTCATCACAATATAGTAGAAAACATGGGTGCTGGACACTCCCTCTAAAACATTTTGGCAGAAACAGCAAGGAAGAAGTAGAGCAGTAAGGAAACCAGGCTAGTGTCATCAAAAAAACAAAAAAAAACATCTGTGTTGCCGCTGACTGGTAACTTGAAACACACACACAAAAAATAAACTAATAACTCTAAAACAAAAAGCAAACAGGCCATTCAAACCAACACACTTTATTCATATCAATATAATAATTCAAAATAAAATCGATATAAAGTATAATTGAGTGCTTTAGTCTTAAAATATACTTAGAAAAGACTTTGTCAGAGTTAACTAACCACTGTAAGGAAACCACCAAAAGAAAAGAGCCTTGTGCTTATGATAATATTTTTGGTATTTATTTTTTGATTTTATGCTTGGAGATACGTTTGAACAGTTTATGATATGTGTCAGCACTACACATTTTAAAGTTTTTATTATATACATATATATATATATATATATATATATATATATATATACATAGATAAGTCAGTCTACAGCATTTCTAATATTATGAACTGGAAGGGAATCAGACAGTAACTCCAGTATTAAATTCACACAGGCCCTAACAATCAGAAATATTCCATAAACTAAAATATGATAAATCACCATACAAGTATTACATCATTCGTTTTACTGTTTGCCCTTTTAGTAATGTTGAAATTCCTAATCTCTTTGCAGCCACAAAGGATGGTAGTTTTGAAATGAACTGTTATACATGGTAGCCACTGCTGAGATGGTACCAATCACTGTATGGTCAACACTGTGGATTTTACTCACTCAGCCAACTACAGACCGATGATAATGACAAGTAAGACATTCTGGAAAGGTGTGAGGCCTAGAAAGTCACTCCCACAGTTCCTTTACCATTTTGTCTGAAAGATCATCAAAATAAGATAAACAGATATTCAGAAAGCAGTGAATGTACATCCCATACTTCTCAACTGTCCAGATTTTTGCAGAATGTCCAGATTCTTGCCTAATATTTTCTGTCTGTTGCTCATAAAATTTGTGGTTTTCTGGCAAATTACTGTGGATTGAAGTCACTAAATAACGACATACATTTGGGTTTCAAATTTCATATCCTTCAGAAAATGTATGCTAACATAAACCCTGTTATTCTAGCAACCCTTTAAGTTTATAAGAATAACGTTTGAAATCTGTCCCTATTTTTGGGTGTTTGCCCCCCATTATTTTAGGTTTTGTGCAGATTTCTTGCTGTAAAAGGTGGTATGGTACATCCTAACCATAGACACTGAGACACTTGCAAAGAATCCTGCTTGTTTCACCATATGACTTACACTGATACAACAAGAAAAGTGTCAAAATTATCCATATTAACAAAAGACATCTTAAAAACAAATTACTGAAATTTCAGAGTTGGCTGAGTGCATAGAGCCAAAATGAATCAGTAGTATCGGAAACATGCTGAAGTTGTTGCATGTGTAACCCTGGTTACATTTGCATACATTAACTACACAAGCCTGGAGATGTGCTGAACAAGTCCTATTTACTTACTGTCTGAATACAAAGACAGGGTCTTCTGGTTTACATGAAGGTGCATGCATAATGTACATGCTGCAGACATAACATTTCCATACAATTTATATTTAAGAATGTATGCATGTAGATGAGCATAGCAGCATTCCTCTAGGCTTAGTTTCAGGGAAATCACTTTCATGGGTAATGAGGCCCTTCTGTGGATTTGTCAGAAAAAAAGTCCTTAGTATAGTGTAGAACAGCACAGACTTGTTTTAGTTGGAAGCAAAGAGTATTCATTTTGTGTGTGTGTGTGTGTGTGTGTGTGTGTGTGTGTGTGTGTGTGTGTGTGTGTGTGTGTGTGTGTCTACAAAGATGAAAGATGTACCTCTGTAATTTGTCAGCATACCACTCAATATAGCATCTATACAGTTTTTTAGGGTATATGTTACATCTACAGTGTGAAAAACATTTTCACTTGAGAATTTTGTCTTTTTACAATGCAAGCAAATTTAACTTGAAGAACCTTGCTGTGTATTAACTTCATTTAGTTAAATACTTACCTTCCTGTGTTGGAAATTAGTTTCATCCCCCCCCGAAAGAGCTGTCCTTGCACTCTAAGGACCACATACTAAGCTGACCAATGTCCTTTCTCTTGACCAGTAGATTACTTAGTCTTTCTGGCTAACAGGTTTCTGCATTCAGGAAATGAAAAAAAAGTTCTTTTTGGTACCTCTTTGCTAATTGCTTTGTGATGGCTATAAAATCAGATTAATTTAAACCACACAACATATTCCTTACTATGGAAAGAACACTGTGGACAATTGTATTTGATGAGCGCTTTTGTTCCTTTCAATAATTAATACAATGGAACTTCAGCAGATAAAATGACGTATCTAATTCAACCTTTATATAAAAAAATCAAACCAATCACATCCATTTATTAACTAGAACTTTTATTATTTAAAGATACCCTATAAACAATTTTTCTGAAATTATATACTGAGTATATAACCCTTAGTGCTGGCTTGTCTCATTCATAAAAGGTGCATATTGACAATGAATTAAAAACTTGTCACTACCCAGTATACACTTTTTATATATTTTTATATATAACTAATGTTCTGAAAAAAAGACGGTGCAGTATATTACATATTTCTAAATACCCCTGTTGGGTTGGGGGTTGCTATAATGGTTATGGTGTTTACTCACAGATCAAAGTGCAGAGTTTGATTCTCACCTTTGCAAGGGAAATTGGCTAGGCTTAAAATGATCCACAATGGCTGCTACTCTAGTACTTGTCTATGAACCTAATATGCCAAGTATTCTTGTTAAGGTGAAGTTTAATTATCTGTTAGAGCAGTCAAGAGCTGTAGCTTCATGTGTTTATTGTCAGCATACTCAACACTATTCACCTATCTTAAACTAGAATCAAAAACACTAACAAACACTTTCTTCTGCCTATGAAGTCAGATAACATATACAATTCAAAATCATACAATTTACAATTTCTGAAGATCAGTTATAATATTATCCAAATATTTTGGAAGATAGATTACATACTCAATTGTTATCCTTTGTAGCCTAATGTTCAGCATCAATAGTTATGAAAAAAAAATACTGGTTTACTGAATGCAACAGCTCAATTTAGCCTGTTTGCTATCACAATTCTGAGCATTAGTACATTGAAAATGCAGGATCGTGAGGTGGAAGCATCAAAATCCATCCATACCAAAACCTAAAGTATCGAATCTCGGACTTGACCCCCCTTGCAGGACCTATGTTAGCACAGGTTTCTGTGTTCATGAGAGTAGAGTATTTCCAAATTCAGTACAATTTCAGGGTTGTATCTGTTTGATGTTGTGGATTTCGTGTTTCTGCCTTGACAGCTTACATTTTCAACATACTATTACTCAAACGTTTGATAGCAAACCATCTATCCCATCAGGTCAGTCCATGGGACAATATTTCAATAAGCACATGCTAACAAACTTCCCAAGAATGTCACCCAGAGCTGAGTTCAAGTTTTCAGTCAGTTCAGTCACCTTGCTTCAGGTATTACATGCAAAAACAATGGTGTCCTCTAACACAAATCTGGCCTTTTGTCCCAGACTTGCTGTACTTCTTCAAAATCAGTAGCTCTCAATTTAACACGTTATCCTTCTATTCCACTTTGAGTTGCGCCAGTCTCAAGGATCATTCTCTTAGCTTTCAATTTTAGCCAAATTCTCAAAAGTTGGTACTTCCTACAAGACAGCTTCAGGATGATGGGGAAGGATAATTTAAATTTAAACTTTCTTCACTTATACTCCTTTATTGCATTGCAACTCATAGTCTGTTCTTTAACAGACCTTGGAATAATCATTTTCCACATCAGAATTCCACTAATATTAGTCTGGGTTTGCCATACTTGAAGTCTGATTCTAGGAGAGACAAACATTTTAACATTGCTATTTCTCCAGTGTATCCTTTGCACATTCAGCCCACTCTGTCATTTTAACATTGCTATTCCTGCAATGTATCCTTTGCACATTCAGCCCACTCTGTCATTTTAACATTGCTATTCCTGCAGTGTATCCTTTGCGCATTCAGCCCACTCTGTCATTCTGTTTTACTTCTCCTTCTGTAACTCCATGTTGTTGTTGTTGATGTCTTTCGGCTTTTCCCGGTTAGGGGTTGCCACAGAGGAACTCCGGTCTGCTAATGATTGGCAGTAGATTTTGACGAACGCCGAGGTGCCAGCTTGATGTTCAACCTTCAATGAAGGCACGCCCATTTAAGCATGTCTTTCGAATGCCCACCCAACCGTGGGGAGGACATGCAGACTCCACACAGAAGGCACTCCCCGCACTCCAGATGAGAATCGAACGGGACAACCTCTTGCTGTGAGGCAACAACGCTACTGCTGCACCTTAAAATTCACTTTCATGTATTGAATTCCATTCAAATCAATCATTATCCAACCAGCCGAATTTGCTCTACCATTTCAACTTTGTCTTGAATCTCACACAGCTGCTGCTTAAAATGTTCCATGCACACCTGTTTCATCATTTGAAAAACTCCACTTCATCTGATATAACTATGGCCCTTTGTTTCATATACACATCAAACAATTCCATCAAATTCCATAAATCTGTTTGGATAGTAACTTCAGCCACATTCAGTTTCAGCACTTCTTTTGCCTCTCCAATGTCAGGTTGTGAAATATCAAAGCCATCCCACTGCAATTCTTGACTAATTTATTTGTTACAATATTCAGTTTCCACTACACATTTGATTTCTTTCATTATCAGCCGTCAGGTAACACATTTACATTACTTTAAACCAAAATCATGTGAATAATCAATTTTACTTGCAGTATTTAGTGGTTTTAATGTTTAATGAAATGGAGATGTCCAAGGAGGCAACCAGCAAATGTTTTTGCTTGAGGAGTCCAAGAATTAATTCATACTAAATACTTATAGCTGAGTGTTTGCACATAACTGTTTGCCTTTTACAGGATTTGTTATATTTCAGAAAAATGAAAGGATATTTTTCACTAGGTGTGACATATGTTGCCATTTATTTGGCTGATATTCTAGTTTTTGGAGCTACACCAGATGACAATTTGCAGAATTTATAGGATGTGCTGAGAAGCTTAGAGGATACAGGTTTGCATCATAAAAGAATCAAATGTATTTTCTTGGCAATATTAATACAATACCTGTGATGTATAGTAGATGTATGTGATTTAAACCCTGTAGAGGCTAAAGTAAACGTCATTGCAGATACTTCATCTCCTATAAATGTTACTGATGTTGCCTTGTCTGGCCCTCAACTCCCATCCCCCACCATCCAGTTGTCCCTTGTGTTTCACCTTCAGACAATAGGAGGGAGGTTTGGGTTAACAGAGGAAAGACTGACATGCTAGAGGCTGGTGGAATTATGCCCTAACCCCCACTGCTGCAACTTCTGTCTCATTTCAGGCAATATACACTGTAAGGTAAATGTCCTTACCTTCACGATGATGTGGCTATCTAAGCCCCACCCTCACAGAAGCATGCAGTAGGGAACACAAAGGCATTGCCCTGCATGTGTAGCTCAGCACAGTATCTCCTCTGTGGTTCTTTCACTCTCCCCTTGACCAGGCATGCAATCAGCTGTGTTCTCCAGTTGCCTGCAACGCAGAGGCTACCTTCCTCCTCAATGCACATGCTACCTCCTTCATCACAGAGAGGTAAGTGGGCACAACCCCATCATTCTTCTTCTTCCTTCCTGTCATGCCTCATTCAGTGCCAGGTCTGCTAATTGAACCCCAGTTACCTGAAGCATAGGCAGGGCTCCTTCCCTCTACTCTACAGAGCTGACAATCTGAAAACATACTTGGCTTTGCTTTATAGTATTACAACACTTTATTAAGAAACTGGCAATATTTTAAACCCACAGCAGCGTTTTTAAGCCAATGATCTATAATGGTATTTGTGAAAATATATAGCATTTCAATAACTGAACATTTTCTATTATCAGCTGATGTGCTTGTTCATTATTCATTTGACACAGACACGATCCTTTGCTGTAATACATTGCCATATGGTACAGAAGCTGTGTTTGCACTCAGAATGCCTGATGGCAAAGAGAACATCCTTGGTTTTATGTTTCACATGATGACATCTGCTGAGAAAAATTACTTATTAGGGGTCATGAAAAGAGTAGCTATAATCCAAAAATGTCATAAATATTTGCACTCATATATAAAGACTTTATACATATTTGTATTGTCATATCTACCATGCATACATACAATTCTCAAATCACTGTTACTTGGTTTAATAAAATGAAACTAATTCAGCAAGTGTACAGCACTGTCAGAGTGTATGTGTATAAAACTGCCTACAGACAAAGCAAACATCACACTAACACTGAAAACATGGAGACATTGGAACACAAAGGTGATGTAATATCTTTTAGTGGACCAGCATAGGTTTTATAATTACTTAATAATTACTCAGAGAGTGAGGGAAGGGGATAAAAAGTAGTTATTAAATACATTCAAGGCTTATTTGATATTTAAATAAAATACAGTTCATCCTTCAGGTCTAAATGTGGACCTTGAATGGAAATATATGATAAATTTATAGGTGATATAATGTTTGATGTATATATATATATATATATATATATATATATATATATATATATATATATATATATATATATATATATATATATATATATATATATATATATATATACTTTTTTCCTTTTGTACTGCGTCACTTTAATATTTAACTAATTGTTAATTGCATATGCCACTGACTGATGTTCGAGTATTTTAATACACATGAAACATGTCATCAGTAATAAAGTTATCTTATTATTCTCTGGAAAGTGTCCACCCGATGTGTCAGAGTACTTTTAGTGGATTTAAAGCATTTTGGATATATATTGATTCCTGCTCTCTTTGATCATCTTATTAAACCTGTTCCAGAAAAGTCTAGAGACATGGACATGTGATAAGGCCCCTATATTAGATGTTATGGACAATGCACTACTGCATAATGCAGAAATGGAACACTGGACTGCTAAAGATGTAACTTTGTCACAAGTGCATGAATATATAGGAAAATAATGGCCTGTAGTGAATGAACCAAGCTGGACTTCTACAACTGCCATTCCTTCATAAGATCATTCTGTACTACCAGCAATGCTGATAATGCTCATCCAAGAACATCTAGAATGAAAAACTTAGTCAAATCATATGTGGTGTCACCTGGAAGGGATTAGATTAAGGACATTGAAGTGAAGATATGTGAAGATTAACAAGTAAACAGTAAATCATCTCTAAATTCATAGTTTCATCTTTGAGGTTGCCCTAGAAAGCCAGGGTCAAGACTGCACATGGCCAGTGCTGTCCCATTCCTTGGAAATGTTTTTGATTTGGTAGAGGATCATTAAAGATGGATGGATACTTATACTGTGAATTCTGCTACCTTAAATGCAAGAACTGAAAAACTTAAATAACATTTTAGCGTACACCACATTCTAGAAATTTTAAAGACTAATAATAAATCTTGTTTAATTAGCATGAAATATGGAGACGTTATCAAGGGAAATTACATTTTTCATGTAAAATCTACTCCAATTACACTTTATCATAATGATCTGGAAGAATCAACTGTAGTTTTGAAGAGAAGGATGACAAAACTGAAAAAAGTGATATTTTATTAACTTAAAATTATTTCACACATGATGGCAGGTTTATCTCTAAAAGAGCTGCTTATGACTCAAAGACAGATATTCCACATTTGAATTGCTTCTACCAGATTTGAAAGCAATGTGGTGACTAAAACTATGGGTGCAGGTTTTGATAAAAATATCAAGCTGAGAAGTTTTGTACTTGGGAGATGAAGTCTGTGTGGAACTCTAGTTATGTGCCTAAATGGGCCCCTTCAATGACTGGGAGTTGTTCAGGGTCTGTATCTTACACAGTGGTCATGCATAATGATTCACCTAAGAGGAGGCATAAAGGTTACTTAAGAATTAGATTTACAGAAACTGAACTAGCCTGTGAACATGAAAAAGATGGAAGAATCACTGAGAAATGTGGAAGTTAAGTGAGGAGTGAAGATATTTTTGTACTTGTTATCAGACACACCTAACAGATATGTGGAAGCTGCAGCTGTGGAACTCATATCTGCGCTTGTGGTGAAAGAGGATAAGACATTCAATGACATCTTGTGAGTCACTCGTTGCCATTTCATCAAGATGTTCTACACTGATAATACATACCCTTACTCACCTGAACTACATTGTTAGGGTCTATATTAACTCAGCGAAACGGCTTACAGCGAATGCCATTTCGCCGACACATATACACCGAAACCCCATAACAGTGAAAGCTCAGGTCAGTGATTTTTATCCCATGGAAAAAAATTGGTAGACCGACACACCACAACAAATCATGTCACTTAAAACATTGCAAAGTGGGGGGCTTCACCCCCCCAATGGGGGACTGTGTCCCCCACTCCCCCCAACTAAATATACCAACTCCGAGATCGCACTATGGTGGGGTAAAGGGCAATGTCAAGGCTT
>NC_056747.1:735650954-735848454 GCF_019279795.1 Protopterus annectens
TCAATAATCCGCTCTCTTAATGCCCTACAGGTCTTCCCAACGTAAAAGGCCGGACACTGCATACACATTGCCACATACACAACACTCGTACTATAACAGTCAAAATGAGCCCCAGGCCTAACTGTAACTCCAGCCACCTTAAATTCTGCACCAGTCACATTGATCAGGTGACAAATACTACACCTACCGCACCTGAAATTACCCTTACTCCTATGCGTAACAGTGTGTGAAATGTCACCCCTTTCCAATAATTGTTTAAAAGAACGACCTTTCCTAAAAACACATTTGGGTGGTCTCCCCAACTTCCCACTTACCAATTGATCCAATTTCAAAAATTTCCAATTATTGGTAACAATCTCAACAATGAAAGGCGCATCAAAGGAGTAAGTCGTAATAAAATATAATGGATGGTCATTGCTAACCCGTGCACAAGATTCTTCACTTTCAAAAGTGATGTCCCCCATAGGAGCACTGGCTCCATCAACATGCTCCTGTCTAATGTCAGGCTTCCCTTGTAACAGAGCCCAAACATTGGTCCTCTTTAATTTAACTTCATCTGCGATACAATTACACAATGCTACTGGATAACCACGCCTGATGAAAATCAGTTTAATAAATTCAACTTCCTTAAGGAAATCCACATCCAAACTGGTCATTCTCGCTGCCCTGACCATCTGCCCTTTCACAATTGCCTTCTTCTGATGGTCAGGGTGACAGCTTGAATAACTCAAATAAGAATTTGAAAATGTGGCTTTTCTATGGATGGTAGATATCAATCCAGAATCAACTGGGCTAACTGCTAAATGTACGTCCAAATAATCAATTTCAACATTACTCATATTATGAGTGAATTTCAAAAATTCAACAGAATTATTAACATACTCCATAAATTCTCTGAACTTGTCAATTCCACCATCCCAGATGATAAACAAATCATCTAGGAAGCGGGTATAAAAACTGATGTGGGGCATAAATCTGCTGGTAAAAAGAAATTCTTGCTCCCAGTATGCCATTACATAATTGGCATACACCGGGGCACATGCCGCCCCCATCGCAACTCCAGTTATCTGTTTGTAATAACTTCCCTCAAACTGAATAAAATTGTTAGTGAGGACAACTTCCATTAAACCCACCAACAAATTAATTCTGTCCTGATCAAACAAACGTGTTTTTAACAACTGAATTTCCAACCATTCAAGCCCTATTGTAGTGGGAATAACTGAAAATAAGTTCACAACATCAACTGTTATCTTAATAGTACCGTTAGTGAATTTCACACCTTTTAACCTCTCCAAAAATGACCACGAATCTTTGGTGATGTAATCAAATACCTTTAAACCCTTTTGCAATTCAAAATCAAGAAATTTACTTATAAAGCAGGTTTTACTGCGCTTACCATCTACAATTGGCCTAAATGCCAAATTATTTAAACCTTTGTGGATCTTAGGTATTCCAAAAATCCCACTAACCATAGGATAATCATTATTCAGGTACCTATACTCAACCTCATTTATGTGCCCTTGCCAAAGCAAGTCCTCAATATACAAGCTAACCTTGCTATAGGCAATGTTTAATTCATTAAGGCTCACTTCCTCATAAGTGTCCGTTGCCAACAATGCCATAATACTGTTTACATAATCAACCCTATCAATGAGCACTAAACCATTGCCTTTATCAGGCTTCATAAATCTTATAGATCTATCATTTACCAACTCGTCCAGCAAACCATGCTCTTCAAAGGTCAAATTATCCATCATATCAAAAGCCCGCTTATAGTGTGGACTCCTTGCCTGCCTGTAGTGCTCCCTAATATCAAATTCACATATCTTTTCGTAAGCATTGGTAACACTGTTGGTTGGGGGCATATACTTGCTTGTTTTTTTTTTTTTTTTTTTTTTTTTTTTATTGGGTTGAATTTTACTTATGTTTAATAAATGTAATATTTAAAGTATATTTACATCAATTTTACTTATAGTGATGTCTGTTTTTACATTTAATGTTCATCATGAATTGTTGTAATTTAGTTCTTTTTTTTTTTTTTTTTTTTTTTTTTTTTTTTTTTTTTGGGCTGTTTTTAATTCATGCATTGCATACACTTTTCCAGTGAAGTTTGTACTGTTGCTTTTATTTTGAATGCTGGCCTTCACAGTAATCATTAATTACTTAATTGACAAATTGATCATTGATGATGTCACTTTTTAAGTGTATATATAAGGTTGCTTTTTACTTGCATCAGTTGTGTTCTGATGAAGTCGGATTAAAGACGAAACCTAGGTAAACTCGTGGCATTTGTTTCACTTCTTCAGCTGGTTGCTTCCTGGAGTCCATTTGCTGGTGTTTCTTCATTTTTGGTTGTCTTTTTTGTAAAATTAAATACTCCACAGAAACACACCAAACACAAACTGATAAATTATGTGGTACCAAGAAGGAGGCAACAGTATTCCAAACTCAAAATTTATTAGAACAAAGTTTAGCGCTTATGTTCCGTACATCACATAGAACTTCCTCAGAACTAAATCTGTTATTAATGACACTTCTTTTATACATAATTAAAATCACATGATACACGATTAGACCTAACCTACCAATTAAAACTGATTGCGAGGTAAAACCATACACAAGGATAAAAATAGAAGTAACAATGGACTATGTAGCATCATAGTATTTCAACTTTAAAACAGAATTAGTAACCATTGACTTGTTCAAACCTGGAAAACACATTGCATTAACTAAAATTTACAATTTTAATTCACATTTATTAAAATGTACTTCTATAATAAAACCCCTTTTATCTTTTCTTAGCACCTCATTAACTACAAAAGCACAATGTTGGCCCTTATTTTCTTGTATGTGTCTGAAAAGGGCATTTGTGGTCTTGGATTTTTGTATATATTGCATGTGTTCATAAATTCGATTCTTAAGCATCCTCTGGGTTTTCGCTATATAAAAAGCAGGACACTTATCACAACAATACCTTGTGACAAAATATTGTTTATTTCTAATTATGACACTACTGGTTACCCGAATGTTTTTGCATTGTGTACAACTGCCACACTTAAACATTGCTAGGGGTATGTTACTAACTGGCTGATTTTTCCTAGAGCTCTCCAATTAAAAGACCTTTTTATTCTTATCACAGCAGCCATTGATGTTTTTATCCTAATATTTTATACTTCAGGGGATTTATAAAAGTGTTGCTACCAGATTAATTTCAAAAGAAGAATCAAAGACTGTTTATATGTTCCCAAATAAGCCTGCACAACATTTATTTTCAGAAGTAACCTACAGAAGTTTTTTAGATGTTATTCTATTTAACCTCCTAGACAATTTGTCAAAGTTTTAAAAACATCTTTGGGAATAATATTGAGTAAGTATATCTAATTCACTTAAGTATTTCAAAAATTATCCATATTACCCAAGCTCTCATTAAGAAACAATATTTTTTTTCAGAAAACCTGATTCTCCTACCACCTAATTCAGAGATTAACCACATCTAAATTGTCATCATAATTTTGTAAACTCAAGATTCTTCCAGAACGGCTGAAGATACTTCAGTCAAACAATAATATTCAAGAAATGTTAGCCTACCTGATTTGAATAGTTATGTTGAGGCTAAATTTTAGGGAAACTTGCACATTTGAAATTTAATTGTTGGTTAAATTAATGTGATTTTTTTTTTAATTAGGTTAAATGATGATTGCTCTTTTTCCCTTATTAAAAATATGATCAGAAGTAAGGGGGATTGAATATTATTTTAAAAGACCATTACAAAAGGCAGAAACAAAGGGATTGCTGTTTTTTTTTTTTTTTTTTGGCTATGATCATATTTGACTATAATAAAACAAGTTTAACACTTTACAAGATTCGTGAAGAGAATTTTAGAAATAAATACATTACTGAAGATAATTTTAGAAATCTAAGTTTATAGGGTCAGACACCCAATAAAATACTGAAGTGGTTCTAACTAGGAATATAGATATGTGAGGGTTAGAAATAAGATTTTGTATTTTTCCTATATTGTATACAACTTTGACTATCAAAGAAATTTGGAATGGAACCAACATACATGTTCCTCTTGAGATCATATATTGGGTAGAACTGATACATTTTGCTAATAAGGTTATTAGTTCAAGTGGAAATGCAGCCTTCCAAATGAAGCTTGACTGAAAGAATATTTCTCACTTTTTTTGGCTTTGTAGAATGTCTCTTGGCATGGGTGAGAACAATAAGCAAACCAATATAATTTCTGGTAGTTTTCTAAATTAAGCAAATTACTAAGAAAAGGCCATGCATTGTATTCTAAAATTATTGGTAAAAAAATCCTTTTATATCAGTAGTGTGGTTATTGATATAGTCTTGTAATATGAATCTCAGTTCTTCTCAAATAAAATGTGGTTTAGCATCCTTGTCTATAAAGAGAATGCCATTTTGGAAATGACATGTGATATGAACAGATGGATAATATGGGTCTATATCACTTTATTGAAGATTCACTGCAGCGAACTACTGTTCATCAAACCAAATATAGCGAATGTTCACTTTTACGAATGACTCACCCAGGGAAAGGAATGAGTTGGCCATCATCAGAAATTTGCCCCCTTTCCCACTGTAGTGCGATCTCGGAGTTGGTATATATATTTAGGGGGGTGTATGGGGCACAACCCCCCCACCTCGGTGGGTTTGAAATACTGTGCTGTGTGTGATGGTTGGAATGCTGGGCAACTCATTCCTTTCCCTGGGTAAGTCAATTGTTGAAGTGAATGTTCACTAAAGGGAATAATTGCTGCGTTTGGTTTGATGAATAGTGTTTTGTGGTAATGAACCTTCAATATATATTAATATATACATATATATCTATATATATATATATCTGTATCTCTCTCTCTATATATATATATATATATATATATATATATATTTTTTTTTTTTTTTACTAAGTGTTTAAGCCTTTAAAATAGCTAATTTAAATGGATTAAGGGTTGACATTAAGGGGAGGGGTAGGGATATTATTAGAGTTTTATAACAACTGAGCTTTTGTTTATTAGTATACTATCATTATCTAAGTGTAAGTATGATTGTGTATATGTTTAATGATAAAAAGAATATTGCATGAAATGCCTTCTGTACATAGTGATGATGTTAGGGAAACTTATCTCTCTTCCCTGTCTTTAGCCTCCCCTTCTGTCTTACTCAGGTCTGGATTTTAGGTCTGCCCTGCTCTGGAGATGAAATGAAATGCTGTCCACTAGTGCACATGTCTGCACTTTAGGACTACAACAATCTGACAAGTTACAGTAAGCACATATAACACAGAAAATCCACTACATACCATGAGGCTTCCACAACTTCATATATTTATCAACATTATTTGCCGACAGCAACAACATTATACATATAATATCCCAGTAGCATTTATTTTCAGCAGATCTAAAAGCCTGTAAATGTGCTTTATCCTTATCTGGTATCCTTGTGAGCATACAATAATCCAATAATGAATACATTCCAGGTACATATCATATAAAACACTGTTGCTGGCACTTAGTGTATGCAATATACCATAGAAAGCTGAAAATGTAGATACGTAGTGAATGAAGGCAAGCAATAATGTTGCACTGAGGCCTGTGGCAATTCTAGTTGTTCTGCATGTTGCCAGCCCTGGTCACTGCACCTGTACCAGGTATAATCCTCTGTGTGGTGCATATCTATTTTCCTTTGCAAATGTATTGCCAATTCATCAGAGGTATCAGGCTTATGAAACAGTGCATGTTGCTCATGGAATATAGTGTTCTTTTATCTTAGCAGACAGTGGACATCAGCTGAGTCTCCTGCTCCACAAAAGCAGATGTCTGATATCCATCTGATCTTTGACACTGTATACACTTTGCCTAATGACATACTTATTCTGACAAGACAACAATTTGTAAGACAAGAAAAACAAAATGGCATCTTTTCTGAGTGTGAAATTCATTAACAGGTTACCTGTTACCTGTCACAGCACCAGACTGAAAAGAAATGGTGATGAATTTCAAACATGGTGTGTAGTGATAAAGAAATATCAGAATGAATGTGATAGACATCTTCTTTTGCTTAAGTATCTCAGTTATTCAGTTTTGGTCTGATCCTCCACTTTGACCACCTAGCCTCCCCCAAACCACCTACTAACCCATCCCCAGGAATGAGAGCCCCATTTCCCTTTCGTTTCTCTGCTGGTAAGAGCTAGGAGCTAGGATTGGTGCCTTCAGCCATACTGAGGGATTGAGGTTTTCCTCTTTTTGTCCTAACATCTCCCATGTAGCTATAACTTCCACAAGATGTTTAGAAGTGGGGACATGTGCCTCCACACATGCTAACCCAGTTGTGGTGTTATGTAATGCTTGTACAAATATGAGTTATATTCCTTTTCTGGACCAAATGTGACCTCTTCTCCCTGAGGTGGGCATGCTGATGTTAAATGTACACCCACTGCCTGTGCTAGGTGATGTAATACCTGAGCCACTGTTTGTACTGGGTCATTTAGGACATTATATAACACAAAGCTTTCAGGTTAAACACCCTTTCTCAATGCTTCATACAGGTCCATTTGAAAAAAACAATTATATACATAAAAGATGCATGTATAAAAAATACAAGTATCTTTTATGTATTTGTTTAGAATGTATTTTGATCATATGACTTTTGGGCTGCTAGTCATGTGATTGTATTAGGCTCTTATATAATTGTTTTTTCAAATGGACCTGTATGAAGCATTGAGAAAGGGTGTTTAACCTGAAAGCTTTGTGTTATATAAAGGTGTTCTTTGCTCAACTGTGGTGTTTTTTTTACTAGATATTTTGATTCAGCTGGTTGTCATTAATCATTTAGGATATTGCCAGGGCTCTACCTGTCTATGCCATGGAGCTGGCTAATTCTGACCACTCTACTCCACTCACTCAAATTGCAGTTCAGGGACATACACTGCTGATAAGCCCTACTAGGTATGCATAGCAGGCTATGTTAAAAATGTTTGCTGTTTGTCTACAAATTCCTAATGCAATCCATACAGAGCATCAGGAGGAAAAAGAGTGGATGAATTTCCCTGGTGCCAGCGAAATTTCCCATAGTCTTTAAGAATACTGCCTCAAGTTTCTCCTGAGAACTGCATACTGGCCAGCTGTGATTAACCTGGTTAGTAAAGTATAGAATGAATAAATAAATAAATAATTAAATAAATAGACAGATAACTAACTAAATAAATAAGGGAGTGTATTTGTGTTACTGCTATATATCAATGACTGTTAAATATGATAATATGGAAATATGACGTGGTCAAAGTGAATGGTTTGACAATGGATTTTGTTCTAATACAAGTAATCAAACAAAAGCATATCAAAAAGAATGCCTGGTATGCATACAGTTTTAAGATATCGCTGAATACTGGAGATAACGAGATTTCCCCTTTTATCTGGTATTGTGCCTTCTCAAAGTTGGTATATTTAAGTTAGTGGGGGTGTGGGGTTAAGGGGGATTGCTCCCCTTCATAAACATGTAGTGTAATTGTTTTTTTTTTGTGTGTTTTTTGATTAGTCCATTCTTCAAACAGTTTTGTTTGATAAAATGAACTTTGGAGTTGTTGCCTTCTGATGGTTCATCATGAATCTGATAATACATATGCATATTTAACTTTTAATGTAATGGTGACCTGTTGATACCTATGCCTTATAGTAGTACTTTGCTACATATATTATTAATAGGCCTTGAATACTACAGTTAGATGATATATCCAACATTTCTGTGTCACACATGGTAGGCAGTATTCTGCATTTTACTATTTACGGCACTGTACTGGTGTGACTATAACGATATATTGTTTTGTATTTTGTTAAGTCCCCACATTGCAGCAGCCAGAACAATCAGCTGCTGAATAAGTTTACTGCTGATGAGATTTTGATACAGTAAGAAAGCTGCGGTGGTGGTGCTGCAGTAGCATTGTCGCCTCACAGTAATTCTCAGCTAGAGCGTCTTCTGCGTGCGTTAGGGCTGGCAACTCGGCATGTAAAAATCTACTGCCAATCATTAGCAGACTGGAGTTCCGTGTGGCGACCACTAACCGGGAAAAGCCGAAAGACACAAAAACAACTGAGGGGTGCATAGTCTGGCTTTGTACTAGCATTATCTGGATAAGAATAAATCTACAGCAAATTTAAACAACTAATGTACCATGTGCTTGTACTTTTAGGCATGCACTGTCAGTTTATAGTTAGATTTTTATATTAATAGATATTCCAAGGCCACTGAGTCTTATGACCATTCTGACCATTCTTGCCTTGCCCATACCCTCCCTCAGGCTGCACCAGCACCTCCTTTCTCCAAACAGGATGTCCAGGACAATGAGGTCTCTAATGGCATGGTAAGTGAGACAGAAATCTCCCTTCAGAAATCTGTAAGACACTGAATAAAGACATAAATCTTCCAGCCTCTCTTGCTAGCTTAGGGACTTTAGGCCTGTAATCCTTTTGGTTAGAAGCCTTTAGGCTCTTTCTAATTAATTTATATTTTAGTGAGATGCATCTCAAAGAGAGTGTTGTACTCAATAACTGGCCTGATTAATGCTGAGCATGGGGGAATGATTACTTCTCAAGATATTGATGGCATTCCCTTGGCAATTAGCTGGGCTAAATAAAAGAATTTCCTGACAACTATTGCAACATATGTTCTGCATTTGCCCTTTGCATATAATATGTCTAAATAAAATAAATGTACAGAACCAAGATCTCTGCTGAGCAAGCCTTGCTTTACTTGACACTCTGCTTTTACATCTATCTATCTGTCTATCTATCTATCTATTTATCTTTCTCTCTCTGTATGTGTATATATATATATATATATATATATATATATATATATATATATATATATATATATGTATATATATATATATATATATATATATATATATATATATATATATTGCTTGCTCACATGAACGCACCATGGCCTCCTAAAATATTGTAGGCACCCACATCCTACTGCAGTACTTACTGCAATTAACATCAAACAGAGTTTTAGGACAGGCAGTAGTACTGACACTACCTTTATGACTGTGGTAGACACTGTCATATTTTGTATGGACAAAGTTAATTAGGAAACATTCCTTCTAGATCTATCAAAGGTATTTATAGGTTCATAGGTTAGTACTAGGCTATCTGCCCTTGCAGCCATTTTAAGCCAAATTTCACATCCCAAAGGTAAGAATCAAACCCTGTACCTTGTATCTTCTTCTTTCTTTCAGCTTTTCCCGGTTAGGGGTCGCCACAGCAGAACACCAGTCCACTAATAATTGACAATAGATTTTTACAGTGCCGAGGCACCAGCTCGACGCCCAACCTTCAACCAAGGTACGCCCATTCATGCATGTCTTTCGTAGGCCACTCGACCGCAGGGAGCACATGCAGACAGAAGGCGCTCCAGCCAGGAATCGAACAGGAGAACCTCTTGCTGTGAATCGATGAGGTAAATACCTTAACTATTATGCCAACCACCAACCCATCATAATGTAAAATTAATATCATAAATCAGAGTTAGCAGGAATAGTCCAGTTTAGTTCATGTGTTGACTTTGTACGAATTTGAATAAATAAATAAATAAGGCTCCACCTTCCTACCACTTAGGAGAAGCCTAGCTAAAGGATTTTCACAAGGATGCTTGCTTGGCGCATTGATGTTCTTTGTCTTTAATAATGGACTTTGGGAACACTGTGAAACCACAACAACTATCCAGTGCGCAAATGATGCTGCATTCATTCGTTAAACTCTCTTACATTCTGAGGTATAATACAAACTTCAGGAAGATTATTTTAGTACTGTTCATCTAGATAAAGTCTAGTATCCTATGCAAAACTCTCTTTTATGAAAGATACACAAACAAGCAAACAAATAAACTATACATAGTTCTCCCAAAAGGTAAGTCACTGAAGATACTAAAGCAACATATCATCTAGAGAGCACTATAGGTAATAGACTTTAAAAGAAAACACAACAAAAGTTATTAATTCATTCATTCACTCATTCTTCAATTACCTCCTTAATTCATTCCAGGGTCATGGGGGAGCTGCATCCTATCCTGACACTGGCAGTATACAAAATAGAAGGACTAATCTTGAAAGGGGCACAAACCTGTCACGGGGTATGCACAATCACTCACTATCATGCAGCAAGTACACCTACAGGCAATATGAAGAAATGAAAGTTCACTTATAGCACATATTTGGGATGTAGGAAGAAACTGAAATACCTTGGGAAAAGCCATACATTCAACAAAAACATGGAGGCTGTCTGCACATAAGACACCTCAGCACATAACTCAGCTACAGAGCCAAGCACTGTGAGGCAGTAAGCATATGTAAACTGCCCTGTGAAATTAGGATGGACATCCATTAAAAAGTCACTGCTTTTGTCAGTTAAAAGGGGCTTGCAATCACTGACAATCCCTACGCAAAATACTGGGCTATGATCAAATGACATACCTTAGCAAGGAACCTCTGTCAAGTAACTGTAAAAGTACTATTTACAATAAAAAATAATGGAGAAAAAGCCTTCAGTTAACACAACATAGTGCTATAGAATGCTTTGCCAAATTATTTCAGGCACAGGTGGGTTTAGAGGGGTGCTACAGATGCTAAACGCCCTGAATTACTGTCTGCATTGAGAAGTAATAAGCCAGCAATCAAACAAAAAAAGAGAATGACTTGCCTAACAAATGAGGTTGACACTTGTCATTGCTTTTTTTCTGCTATATAGATATGATCTCAGTGTTTCTGTTGGTAAATCCCATTTTAGTAGTTCAACTGTAGCTCTGCAAGCCTTTCTGAGGGCAAGAATCAAAAGTGTGGCATAGAATGAGTGGGTCTGTGCACAGGAGACGCATGAAAATGTTCACTGTGCAATTTGGAGACGATGGAAACTACCCACCTGCAAGCATGCTTGTGTGCACAACCGACAATGCTGGTGCACTGAAGAGGTGCCAAGCTTAAATGTGACACATTGCTGATTGTTACATATTTAAACATTAAAACTGGGGTATTTAAGGAATTTCTGTATTCTCCAAGATAAAGTGATCTCTGAGTTTATATATATATATATATATATATATATATATATATATATATATATATATATATATATATACACACACACACACACACACACACACACACACATATATATATATATATATATATATATATATATATATATATATATATATATATATTTATATCTGTATCTATATGGGTCTAGGTTACAACGCCGACAGATGAGAAGACCGACAGCGAAATCACCGACGCGAGAAGATCGACGGATGAAAACACCGACGCGGAGAACACCGAGATGGGGAAAGGATGTGTAAGTATGCGGTAGTGACAGACGTTAGGGTGCGAGTAAGGTAAGTGTGCGATGTTGGCGGTCTGTAGGGTAGGGGTGGGTTAAGTGAGTTAGGGTTAGGCGAGTTAGGTAAGGGTGCAGTAGTGAATGTTTTGGGTTAGGGGGGTTAAGTGAGTTAGGGTTAGGGGCTGGTTAGGTAAGGGTGCAGTAGTGAATTTGTTTGGGTTAGGGGCGGGTTAAGTGAGTTAGTGTCAGGGAGCGGGTTCGTTAGTGTGCAATAGTGACAGACCTTAGGGTTAGGGTTTCGTTAGGGTAGTGGATAGTTGTGTATGTAAGGTTTAGTGTTTGTTTGTTAGGATTTAGGTGTGCTTGTGTTGTGTGTGTGGTTTTGGTCAGGGAATTTGTTTTGTTTATTGGTTGTTGTGATGATGTGTTGAGTGTGTGTGGTGTCGTGTTTGTGAGCTGTCGATGATGTGGTGTCGGTGATGTCGTTGTCGATGTTGTGTGCTGTCGGTGTTATAACCTAGAACCATATATATATATATATATATATATATATATATATATATATATATATATATATGTGTGTGTGTGTGTGTGTGTGTGTGTGTGTGTGTGTGTGTGTGTGTGTGTGTGTATAATTAGCAGGTTGTGTGAAGGATACAGCCCCCATGCCCCCATTTTGACGGGATGCAGTATGCAGTACAGGGCAAAGGCCATCCATGGGAAAATGCACTTTTGTGATTTTTAAAGTTTCTAAGTTTGATTTTGTCTAGAGGGTGCACTTTTTTGATTGCATTCATGAGTATTAGTTATGCAAGTCTGATTTTAGTCCTGCAGCCACACACAACATGAAAACATGAATAAAGGATGTAATGTATCATAATTCAAAGAGTGCCACATGTAACAGAAGAACTGGAGTACTATCCATGCAGGCAGCCCCAATTTGAGCAGGTAAAAGCCTTTGCATGGGCAGACAGAGCACACAGCAGGCCTAATATGTGACCGTAGTTACAAAGCAAACATGCGGCCTCTCAAAAATAATTGTTATGAATGAAATGAGCAATGCATGTACTAGGATAACATACTTAATGTGTAGATATGAAAAACTGTACATACATACATACGCACACATGCAAAACAGCATCGTTTTGTCATTGGCCTTGTTTCACAACTTCCTGCTATGGTATTTGACGCTGCAGGTACATAATACTGCTGGTTTGCCATCATGTTCTGTGTCTCTTATTTCCCTGTGCAGAATCAAACAGAGCTAACATAGCCCTGAAATACAAATAAATAATGAGATGTAAATCTGGCTGCTATCCAGGAATACATACTGAAGGTTGTAAATCAGTTTCCATTTCTGATTACTTCCAATACACATGCATCCCACTTATTGTCATAATGATTTCAGATTACAGTTTGGTGGGATGCAGTTGCAGCCTGTCACAAGTAATCTCCACTTCACCCACAAACATCTGTCATAGGTTTGTGTGTGTGTGTGTGTGTGTGTGTGTGTGTGTGTGTGTGTGTGTGTGTGTGTGTGTGTGTGTGTGTATGTGTGTGTGTGTTTCTATAATGAAAGGTCAACAGTTCAGTTTGTCTGAATAATGGTAGTATTGTGGGAAGTTTATTTTAAGTTAAGAAAAAAGTTAGGGTTAGGGTTATCATGCATTACTAAGGTGAGCAGGGGCTGTTTTCAAAAAGCACATAATGTCCTTTTACAAGAATCAGAGGAAATGTTCCTCATTGGCATGCATGAATAGGGATTTACCTTAGCTTTCTGACATGACAAAAAAAGCAAGCTGTAACCAATCAACCTTTGTTGTTGGGGTTGTATGTTTGATCAAAAACATGAACTAGAATTCTAGTCCCTTTTAATATGTGGCATTCCACTCTCAGCTCTGCTTAAAAACGTAGCTACCGATAAGCTCAAGAATACACTTTCAACAGTATATTGAAATACATGCTTCCCAAAGCTTTATTTATAATAAAAGCATTATTATACTATAGCATTTACTTTCCATATGACACGATTTTGTATTTTGTCATAGTGTGGCATTAGCCTTTTTACATCTGTAAGCCAAATTATACCTTTATTTCTCAGGACAAAAAATAAGGATATCCGACACAGT
This sequence comes from Protopterus annectens, assembly GCF_019279795.1. Lineage (NCBI taxonomy): Eukaryota > Metazoa > Chordata > Ceratodontiformes > Protopteridae > Protopterus > Protopterus annectens. The sequence continues at coordinate 735,664,447 of NC_056747.1, forward strand.
TTGGTTTTGTCAAAGGCAGGTCATGCCTGTTAAACCTGGTGGACTTCTTTGAAAATGTCACCAGAGCCATAGATGAAGGCAAATCTGTACATACAGCCTACCTTAGCCAAGGCCTTCGACACAATCCCACATTCAGGCATCATCGATAAACCTTCTCAGTTGAATATCAACCTTTATGTCATCAGGTGGGCTGCTAACTGGCTCACTGACAAGTCACAATCAGTTAAAGTTGGGGGCTTTACCTCAACAAGCAGACCTGTCACCAGTGGGGTTCCACAAGGGTCAGTGCTGGCCCCCTATTGTTTGGAATATACTTCTCAGAAGTTCAGACCAAAACCAAGGGGCTGTGGCTGACTAAGTTTGCTGACGACTGAAAATTTAGTTCAGTCATTGAATCTCCAAACGATGTCAATATACTTCAAGAGGGACTTACACAAACCAATGATTGGTGCCAAAGTCATGGACTCAAATTCAATGCAAAAATGCATTATCATCCCCCTTGGGTAAAAGCGATATCCCTGCAGTCTATCATATAAATAATAATACCCTAGGTAACAGCTCAGTATTGAAAGACTTGGGAAAGCAAGTTGACTGTAGCCTAAACTTTGACCACCATGTGTCTATTGTGGTAAGGAAGGCATTATACTTCGCACACCTCATTAGCAAAGGCATTGCCTCAAGAGCGAAAAAGGTCATAACACCCCTGTACTCTACCCTCATCAGGCCAGTAATTGAGTACAATGATCCCTTTGGTGTGTTCCTTACCAGGCACCTGCAGCAATTTGAGAGACCTCAGAAATTTATAACCAAGAAAATTCATGGTCTCCAGCACATCATACTTTAACAGACTGAAGTCACTGTCACTGTACTCAGTAGCATAGACACTACTTAGAGGAGATTTGTGCCTGGCTTACAGAGCAATCTTGGATCCAAACGTAATGGAAAAGCTGCACATCCACAAGTCAAATAGGACAAGGGTCCTTGACCTGGCCTGCGACGTAAACAGGACCTGCTGGAGATACAGATATGTCTCTCAGAGGTTTCCACTCCTCTGGAGCAGGCTACTAGTTCATATCAAACAAAGTCCCTCTATGACCCTGTTTAAGTGTAGCCTGGATGACTGTATGGGAAATTGTAAATTCCTGTCGGGGATTACACCTATGACCCTCCTAGATATGCTAACTAAGATCTCGAGTTTAGGCAAAATCCTTTATATTGGGTTCCTCTAATATTATATTGGACACACATGCCTAGGCTTATAAAGACCTTCTGGTCAATAATGACACGTGTCATTATTCAGCTCAAGCAATCATGTATGGTCACGGTAAAGGAGGAAAGGGTCTTGAAAAAGGTGGTGCTAAAAGGCATTGTTAGGTTTTGCGAGATAATATTCAAGGTATTACTAAGCCCACTATTTGCCGTTTGGCTCACCGAGGTGGTGTGAAGTGTATTTCAGGGATTATTTATGAGAAGACCTGCAGTGTTTTGAAGGTGTTTTTTGGGAATGTGATCCATGATGCTGTTATCTACACTGAGCACGTTAAGAGAAAAACTGTTACTGGATGTGGTGTATCTTCGGGTCAATAGCCCAGTAACCACATATGAACCTATGAACCTATAAACATGACAATTACCTAAACATATAAATATCAGTGTATTCATGGTAGTGACGTTTTTGAAGAAATAAAACATTTTAATAACAAAGAGTGCAGGAAAGTACCTAGAATGTTTACAGCAACAGTGAAAGGACAATGTAATACCACTTGTCTAATCTTCCTATCCTGGAACTTTGCCAATATTTTATGGTAATCATCTTATGATTCTAGGCTTGTCATCTGAGTAACATGGCATTTATCATAAGTTAGGCTATTTTTGGTTTCGTAAGGGATGTGTACTGCAATTGACCCATGTACTTTGCCAGGAAGCCTGCTAAAGATAATCTTTTACCTGCAAAGAATGGGCAGCACCTAAAACCTGTACACAACATTGTTATAAATGTAACACAGAAATATAGGATAACTGCTAAAATGTCTTCTGTCCCTTCAGCAGTTCCGCCTTCAGTTACAGGGTGACATTTTCTGATGCAGCAGCTACTGTATGACTGAATCTGTTTTGCATGCTGTTCTCATGCAGGAATTTATCTTCTGAGAATCAGCTGAGAAGTGAAACTGCCTCCAGGGCAACCAAGTGATGGTTTCAGCTACAAATGCAATGCAAAGTGTTTGTCTCTAGGTTTGCTGAAAGTGTGGTCATTTATCTCTTTCAGCAGGTTTCAGGTTTTGAATTACAACTGCCGCTCATTAGAATTACAAAAGCTTGCTTTCCTTTTTAATATACACCGAAAGTAAAGCAACATACACTGTGCATAATGTTTATACCAGAGACATTTCTCATGTAGGCTTAAAGTTCATTTTCTAGTGATGTATTACAGACAGACAGACAAACAAGAAATTTGTATGTGAGGTGCAAATTAATTATTCAAAGGTATAAATATCTTATTCATCACAAATTACATACAGGTTCTACATCAGATATGATTAAGACATACTATAAATCTGCCGGTCATTGGAACATTTTAGCTTTAGAAAATCATTGTGTAATTACACCTACCACTAAAGTGTAGTCAGACCTATACTAGGGGCAGGGGTGTTGCGGAATACACAAGTACAATATCATAAAAGTAAATCACAATTTAAAAAGCATATAATCTGTGCTTAATATTCTGTCAATTTTTCATAGTTCAGGTGGTTGTCCAGTGGTCTTGCATTACTTCTTAGAAGACTGCCATAAGATAAACAAATCAAAAAACATTATCATTCTCCTTTGTTTTCTATTTGTTTTTTCTCATTGTCTTCATGTGACATGGCAACTGTATGCTATAAACATGTCCGATTATGTCACAACTAAACCTGTAACATGACCATTGAACAGACAACTGGCAACTAAGCTGCTGATGGGGCAGTGAATAACACCTTGGTGACCATGTGACTAAACGTGAGAGGTGGCTGACTTGTGGAATGCTAATAATAGTTTACTTTATAGACCAGTTTGTAACCACTTCATCTCCTTGGAGGTTGATATTAGACATACTAGCATAGCTCCCAAAAGCATTTCAGTCAGACTTTCCTGTTGTGCTGTTCACTTTCTTTCATTTCTTCTTTTCCTGAGTCCTTCCTGCTTATCTAATGACTCCCCTTGTTTTTACAGATAGATGGTGCATTCCATCCACACTTTTTTGATTTGTGCCACAACAGTGGCCTTGGATATCCCATATGCTATTGCTGAATAACAAAACATATCCTGTTTCTTAGATGTTCCTGCTAATGGTTTCAGTCCAGCTCCTTTAGTTACTTAAGAGTAAGGAAGTGAATTGCCGCAAGCCATGTTCAATCCAGGGCTCCATGATATTGTATTATATACTTTATCATCATCACCATCATCATCCCCCCCTTTTCCAAATTTTCTACATGGGGTCGGGGTATCGTGTTAACTGTCGCCAACTCTCTCAATTCAGTGACACACTCCTGCCTTCTTCAACACCCATGCCTGACTGTCGCAGATCTTCTTTCACACAATCTATCCACCTCTTTGCTGGATGCCCTCGCTTCCTCTTACCTTCTTCCTGTCTGTCCCAAATCTTCCTCACCAGATTGTCTTCTGCTTTTCTACACATGTGCTGAAACCACTGTAGTCTGTTCTTTTGATCTTTTCTGCAATTGGAGCTACTTTTGCTTCTGCTCTTATGTCCTCATTTCTTCGTCTGTCCCACAGTGTGCATCCTACTACCTTTCTCAGGCACTTCATTTCCATCACCTCTAGGTTTTTCAACTGTTCTGCCTTTACTGCCTAGGTTTCTGTACCATACAGTAGTACTGGTCACACCACTGTCTTGTACACCTTACTTTTCAGCTACTTTAGCATTCTTCTGTCATATACTACACCTGATACTCTATGCCAGTTGGTTGCAGCCCCTCTGATTCTAGCTTTTGACCTCTTCATTCAGACTGCCCTTCTCCTCAAATACTCCTCCCAGATACTTGAAGCTGTTTACCTGTTCCACTATCTTCCCTTCTATCTCTATTCTCAGCTTCTACTGATTTTCCCCAATTTGCTGCCATTACCACCATCTTATCTGTGCTTAGTTTCATCCCATGTGCCTTCAGATTTGCATTCCATTCTCCTATCCTTTGCTGAAGTTCTATTTATTATTATTTATTTATTTATTTTTTTGACATTTGTTAACTGGGAAAGTCTGACTTGGAACTAAGCCAATTTTCAGCGCAGGCCCGGGCCATGTTTTAGTAAGAATGGGTAACAGGGCCTCACCATTCTGCCATTCTAAGCAACTGAAAATAAAGTTTTCCATAGGAGGGTGAGGTAAAACAATTTCATTCTCTATAGACTCGCACTCCATTACTGAAAAAAGAAGTCAAAATAAAAACAAAATAATACCAGCATGTCTGCCCCATGAGATCACTTTGGGTTAAAGCAAAATAAATAAATAGTAATAACTACTTGGAGTGTATAGGAGATGTTAGCACTGCAGGGAACATTAAAATAAGATGCAAACTATTTGTTGTTACAGTTTCTAGCTGTAGTTGTCCTTTAATCTTATATTTATTCAGAAGTAATGCCCATTATTGTAATTAGTGAACGGTTTTGTTGAACTGTTTCTTGAAGTAGTTTGGTTATAAATTGCTGACCCATTAACTGGAAGGAGACAATGTAGCCTGTTCTTAAAATTGAGGAATTTAGCTTTTTGGTAGCTCATTTTCGTTTTGGAGACAGACATGTTGCTGTTTTTTTTTTTCAAGACCTCCTAATCTGCTGCTGTTTGATTTAGCTGCCCCTTATACTAATTAATCTTGAATGACCCTTTCTAACTAGTCATAGCAACATCCAAAGCACTGACATCCACTTTTATGCACAAATAAATGATATTCTGAGCTAGACTTTAATGTTAACAAACCACTATAGTTTTATATCATGAAGAAGATTATTGCTTAGAAAGCATACGAAGAATCTTTTAGGATGTAGGCAATGTTTTACAGTATTTGCATCATTTAGCTTTGTTTAAGAATTGGCAACAATTTTAAATTCCAAGACTTGTAAGTGCAAGTCCTAAGATAAAGAGACTAAATATGACAAAATGGAGCCTTACATATAATAAGTCCGAGATCGCCATATCTTTGAGTTTTTCTTTTTCTCCAGGAATTTCAGCCTCAGAGTTAGTGTATATAAATATTGAGGATGTAGGGGTGCAATCCCCCCACACATTGAGAGGTGCAGGTAGCTTGCTCCCTACAAAAAATAACTTTGAAGATGTGCAATGATTGTTGACATTCACTTTTCTCTTTTAATTTTATTTTTTTCTCCATAATTCTGGGTCTTAGATTTACAATAAATACATGCTCAGTTACTTAAAAAGGTCTATGTTGGGTAGTGTTTTTGTTTATTCTGTTAGTAAGGGGTCTGGTGCCTCCCTTAACTCATCCTCCTCTGGCTCCTGTCAGGTTTTGAAAAGATGGCAATGAGGTTAAGAGTGGCATTACACCTCCCCTCCATTTACTGAAGGTATAAATGAGAGAGAGAGAGAGAGAGAGAGAGAGAGAGACTTCATGATGTAGGTTCTGTTATTCCTCATTAGAAAGATTTTTACAGATAAGGCCACTGAGTGATTTTCCAACTTAAATCACTCCCATAAAACAACTCTAATGTAGTTATTCATTTGTACATGTAAGAAACCAAAAAGTTGTAAATGTGACCCATATTAGGATGAATAAAAAAAAATCATCTAAAGCAAGACTAACACTGAGACTTACCTTTTTTGCTTTCATTTAGGTGCAGCTGTTTGAATCTCTGTGTGATTACAATACAAACAGTACAGCAGTAAGTGCTGTTATATAAACTGTAAAGAAAACTGCTACTTAGAACTTCATTCAGTTTTTGTTGTTTAAATTACTGTGTGCACCTGGCAAGAAACTGTATGTTGGCAATATTATTAACTGGATATTTTTGTTGAGAGCTAGTATTAGAACAACACTCAGAATTTATCAAAAGTATGTTTTTGGGTTGGAGTAAAACCACGATGGTTTATTCAAAAAAGGTACAGCACTACATAGCTGTCAGCCAATCAGGGAAAAGTCCAGAAATAATCAGGGACAATTCCAAAATATTAGTACTGTTAACTTGAAACACTGACGGAATAAGACAAGAGAATGCTTATTAATATACATTTTCTGAAGTAAAAGAAGTCTATAACTCTAATTTTTGCCAGTATCTATTAAGTGTAATTCACCACCTTTTCTCAAAAAGTCATCAGTTTTAAAAGAGATTAAGAGGGATAGTCAGCGACAGGCAAGAGTGACATGGGCAGCCCAGTGGCAGATCAGATACTGTTTATGCCTCACGGCAAGAGGTGCTCCTGTTTGATTCTCAGCTGGGGTGCCTTCCATGCAAAGCCTGCATGCCCTCACAGTGTTCACGTGGATTTTTTCGGGGTGCTTCATTTTCCTTCCACATTCCAAAGACATGCAGAAGGTGGATTGGATTCTCTAAACTGGCCATAAGTGTGAGTGTATCTGCAAGTAAGTCATATGAAAGGACAACGATGGCAGGGATAGCCACCTGGCAGTGTGAACCTTGGCTCTAGATGACTGTCACTTTTGAAGCGACACCCCTACACCATGTGCAAAAATAGGAAATGGGATTGTGGATGGATATGCAGTAATGTATAGTGTACATATATGCAATAATGAAAGATGTACAAATATCCAGATAGCTATAAGGAAATATCCCTGAGATTCAGAAATGGCAGCCTCAGCCTCTGGCAGTAAGCCCTAATGTGGCAGTTTTTACATTGGTGGTAGTCCTTTCTGATTGATTGCCAGCCCTACCACAGTGATTCTGCATGGTCAGTAGAATCACTGAGGTAGGTGGTCTCCATGACTTACTGCAATGTTATTAATGAGACGTTCCAAAGGAGTGGTATATGATAATTAGTTATGTACTGCCCCCTGGAAATGTCTGAGATTAGGGAATTAGGAAGTTGTGTAATTTATATTGTCGCTCAGATGTGTAAATTAACATGTCCTGCCATGTTATTTAATACAGCCAAAAGGCCACATTCACTTATTGATTTGTGACAAGAAATGACATGTATTAGAAGCAAAATCATGGGTTTGTAAAATCAGAAACACTTGACAGGTATAGGAGTGTGTGTGTGTGTGTGTGTGTGTGTGTGTGTGTGTGTGTGTGTGTGTGTGTGTGTGTGTGATGCCTGCATCAATGCAATATATGAGCCTCCAGTGGTGATTACCACAGTGAAGTGCTTATTAGTACTCGCAATGATCACTGCACAATTCAGAGATGTGTAAATTAGATGATAATGAAGACTTTCCTCAATGCAGCTAATCTGCCTCTGAAATAAATCACTATTTCTCATGATTGTGTTAAATTGCCCTTTTTGCCACAGCAGTTAATGCACATTGCTGTTTATTTGTTTTTTTTCTTTGAATCCAGCCCTAACTTTTGGAGTAAGTTCCAAAATCGAAATAAAACTATATGGTATTACTATTAATTCTACTTCTGGCTACTAAAACACTTCTACCAGATTCAATCCTCTGAGCTACCTAATGTAACAAAATATGGTAGTCAAAAGTGCTGCTTAATGCACTATTGCACTCAGAAGCAATGTTACTTTTGACATGAAAACATCAGAAGACTGATATTATAGAAATTACAGCTTCCCAGATTCCATTGACTGAATTACCTAATGCAACAAACTGAAGGAGCATCATTGATGAAGCAAAGTTTACTTCTGGCATTCAGTTTAATTTCAGAAGAACATCAGAGCATAAGTACTGCTTTTGTCACAGTTCGGACTACCTTAAATTAATGTTTTAAACAATACTTCAAATTAGTGCACATTAATGATGCAAACAGAGATTTTGTACAACTACTATAAATTCAGTGAAACAAATGGGGTAGTCAGAATTGTTATTAATGTATTATTGTAGAGCACTCAGAAGCAATGTCACTTTTAACATGAAACTGCCATCACAAAAACATGTTACAAAAATAACAACTTACAGCTTTTCAAGATTGTATAAACTTATCTGTCATACAATAGAAAACATTCTAAAATTGAACTGACGTTGTGAGTATTGTTTTGGTGGAACAGTAGAACAAACAATTGAAGCTGAAAGGCTAAAGGAATATGTATCAATAGGTATGACAGCTTTATTGCAATGCTGTAATATAGTCACTAATGATCTGTTTTGTGTTTTTGCTCAGTTCTTCTCCTGGCCTGGCCATTAGATCTCCACCCAGCAATTCTAATCAGTTTGTTCCCCTGGACCGTGGGAATATGGAGTGGGTGAACCAGGAGTGGGACCATCATCCATGTAGAGAAATTGTTTTTTCTATTTATGTCCTATTGTCTCACTGTGCATGCTTGTTGGTCATAAGTGCAACACACATCCAAGCCTCCTCTCACACTATGAGAAAGCAGTCGCGTCCCGTTTGTAGACAAACATATCTGTGTGATCCCCGGTATGCATCAGGGATTTTACCACAGATGGTGTGCCCTCAGCTAATGTCAGAATCTCTATGATTTGTGGGTCTATGACAGTGGACTGAAAAGTCCTTTCATTGAATGGCTTTTAAAGCAGAAATGCCATTAATAGAAGTCACTTTTGTGAGATTGCAGTACAGTGAAGATCGGAAAATTTGACCTTTCCTCACTGTAGTGTGATCTTGGAGTTGGTATGGTGTGGAGGGTGCAGCCACAAAATCGAGTTCTATTAACAGCATTTTCAGTTTAAAAGCCATTCGATGAAAGGACTTTTTGATGCTATGATATAGACCCTGATTCGTGCACTATTTATTTTTTTTTTATCATCAGTTTCCTCTTCTCTGCCCAATAAATGCATCTGCTTTTCTGACTGAGGATATTATTTTCTTTTGGCTCAGTGGAGATGTGGGTTGAACATCAGGAGTATTGCCATCTTACACAGGGTCTGATTTTATTAATTTGGCCTATATCTCCTCCCTGCATGCTTATCACCAAGCTATGGCTGGCTGAGCATGAAGAAACTACTATGTACACTGCCCCCTGGCCTTAAGGGGCATGCAGTATGCTGTCTATCCTGCCCCCCCCCCCAGCCTGACATCTACCACTTTCTGAGTTCTAGCCTCCAGTAGAACTCCACTAGAGAGATGTCAGCATGCACCCTACCTTCCAGGATAGGAACACCCCATCCTCTCTGCCAACTCCGTCAGGCACCCAAGCCACTAAATGAACTTGGGTCAAATTTGTTGCAGTCAGGCTTTATCCCTCTTTGTCATGGAAGCTGCATGATTTTGATTTTGATTTGATTGCATGATTTTGCATGATTAGCTGATGATATTGATTCATATTTTCACAGCTTGACTAACTGCAATAGTCTCAGCTGTATGGTGACATTTTAGTAATTCTTAAATAAGTTAGCGACATTTGTGGCAGGTATTAAGCTAAGGTACCCCACCCTGGTTATGGTGCTGTATGATTATTAAAAAGCAGCTAGTTAGAGATAAGTTGCACAAAGGGGTGTCCGAGCATCAGATGACAGCCTTGGGAAGTTGTGACCCACTGAACCCTTCAGCTATGTAGTGTGAGATGCAAGATACAAAATGTATACAATATAACATAATTAACATAAACTATAGAAAAGATTGAACTGTTGTAGGGGTTCTTCTTACAATGGTGCTGGGACAGGGTAGTATATATAATAGACTGGGATATTGCATTATAAATATGTATTACAGCTCCATCTTACAGACCAAGGTTTGATTCTTATATTTGCCGCTGGCATTCCTGAATACACCAGCTAACCTCCCCTGTGCTTTTGGTTCATTATTAAATCCTGCTGTCTGTACTTAGTCACAAATATAGCTAACTTATTTATGCATCACTAAAATGTCAAATACAGCTGAGACTATTCTAGATAAAGCAATGATCCTATAATACTTCCAGGAAGACTACAGATGTGATTTTAAATATTTGTCATTGTTGCTACCATTTCTTTTAAACAAAAGCTCTCTGAACTTCACCGAAGACTGAGAGAGTTTTTGCTGTGCAGTAGGTATCACCGGTGAATGTGGACTTGTCTTTCTTCACTGTACCTATGCTATAAGTTATTTCCTGCTACAAAGTTAAAAATACATCTGTAAGCATGACTGGAATGCACATGATATTTGTTTTATAGTGTGATAGCCCCAGGGTGCAAGAGACAACCATGGGAAAATCATCAACTTTATCAAGGAAGCTGGAAGGCTTGAAACTCGTCCAGTATTTGGAGATGAAGATAGAATAACACTCTGCTGTCTGGAAGTTTCAGTTACTTGTTTTTCATATGTAGTATGTGTGTGTGTGTGTGTGTGTGTGTGTGTGTGTGTGTGTGTGTGTGTGTGTGTGTGTGTGTGTGTGTGTGTGTGTGTGTGTGTGTGTGTGTTTGTGTGTGCGCATGCACACATGTGTGTTGGCGTATATGTGTCTCCATATTAATCTGTGTTGGATATGTACCTGCACATGTGCTAGGGCTTCACTCCTAACTATTGCAGCATGTAGATGTCAGTATTTTTCTGTATACCTCATCACCGAATCTTTTTTTTATTTTTATTCCCCAGATATTAAATAGTATGCAAATAGGAAGTGAGATATTAGGCTGCATTTGCGTCAGATGTTATACCACATGTTCCAAAAATGGAGACTCAGCATGGTGGGAGCCAGTACACAATACCCGAATAATGACGAACAAATATTGTGCACATAGCAATTGATTACAATAAATACATTAACAGCATCAACATAACTTCCCTAGTGTTTCTAACAACTAACCAACATGCAAACCAAAATAATCTGCCACTACATCACTGTTCTTTGTTAAGTTGACAACCTCATTATTTAGCTAATATGCTAAGTAAAACTTCCTACAAATTTGAAATACACGTAAAATAAGTATGCATACATATACTGTACTGAAAACAACACATGAATCAAAAATGTATCATTTTATGGCTGTAAATGAGAACTTTTTCTTAAGACTCATGTAAATGAATCTGCTCCTAGTTCACATTACCTGAATACTTCAGTGGGAAGCAAATGATTGTTCATGTTTCCTCCACTTTCAGGTTTAAACTACTTATTTACAAATTTGTACCTTGAGTTCTGGGTGCAAATCATTTATGAAATATTTGCTTATGTTTAGGGTGCAGCTAATATCCTTTGTTTGCAGCTAATGTCCTTTCTTGCATCTCTTCGGTTCTCCACAGTTCTATTTCTTTACAATCTTCATTCATCTCTATAACACCCCACAACCTTCCTATTCGCTGTTTAACAGGTCTTAGTCCATTCAACCACCCCTGACAGTTCCATCTCTCTATACTCTTTTTTACCTTTCTAAATTGTATTAGATGGACTAGGTAATCTGAAGGAGACTATTAATCCTTCTAGTCTGCCCAAATATTCCATCTAGGTTAAGGCAGCTAACCCTCCCTCATTTGTCACAATCGTATCCCTCCAGAAATCCAACATTGCCTTAATCATTGAACTATATACACTTTATAATCCATTTTTGCAACTGATTCTGCCTTTCAACTGCCGTCTCTGTGAAAAGAGTACTTTCTCATATGACTATTAAATGCTGTCCCCATTATCGAATGGTTGTGACCTATCTTTCTTTTCCTTTCCTTTCGTGTGTAACACCATCACATTTTCCTCTTAGCACCTTGTAAACTCAAATCATGTTCCCAGTCTCTCTTCACTTTTTAGTAAAAAGAGGTTGATTCCTATTAGTATCTCCTCGCATCATGCCATCCCTTCTTGTCAGCACTGGCTCACCTTCCTTTGTACTGAATCTTCCATTTCTGAGTAAAACCTTTAGAAATACGCTTATTACATCAACTGCTGCTAACCATTTCCTGATGGTCTCTTCCTGCCAGCATTAAGCTCACCATCCTCTGTATTCTAATAGTGACACTTCCTTTTCTCAATAAAACCTCAAGAAATTCACAAAGTACAGGGCAACTGCTTCTAAACAGTTCTTGATAAATGTTTTTTGTCATCTTTCTATCTGTGGATTCCATCCCCTGGATATAAGTCAGAACATTTAAATCTAATAGCCTTTCCCTATGATATTCTTGGTTTCAGTTTTCCATTATAATAACCCCCAAATTATTTTCTTGTTCCAAATGTTTTGTCTAATTCCAAAAATTGCATATTCATCCCCCAAAATGTAATTTCCCAGGAACAGCATCGTATAGTTAGATGAGATGGAGTGAAATTACTACCTTATAGACCATGCTTCCGGTATCTTTAGGATGTGTCTCTTAATGCTTGCTCATCCCTTCTGCCATCATCACACCAATATTAATGGCAACAGATCCAGGCATCCATGTCTTGTTTACTGTCAAATGCTAATGTTTGTATAGCTCTGTAGCATTTTATTTCAAACCAAATCCTTATCTGGATTCTTAGAACGCTTCCCTTCAGTGCCTGTGAATTATCCTCCTTCACCCTTGCAGTGTTGTTTCTGAATCCTCAGTTAGTATCTCATCATCTGCACAGCTTCTTCCACCCTGTGCTGCTTTCCTACTTTGTTAACTTTTCTCTGATTCTTTCCCGAACACTGTTGTGAAATATTCACATAGGATGTTTTCTGTTCCTTGGCATATGCATTCTTATGTGACTCCTGAACAAATTTTCCAGTTTCTCTTCCCTTCACCTTTTTTCTATGTAACAAAGTAAGGCTTTCTTCTTTTTATTAATATTTGTTAATCATTTTTTAGTTTCCCTTTTGGCTCTTAGGATGCATTTCATTTCCTTGTTTTGAGACCCCTTATAACCTTTCTAGTGATCTTTCCCTTGTCTGTGCAGTCTTTGTATTTCCTTTCCTTTCCTTGTTTTAACAACCAAACTCCCTTGTGATCCAGCCTTATTTTTATTTTTCACATTGGTAATATTTGTAACTAGTTTCAATACTTCCCCAGAGCATCCTTTTCATTGTTCTCTCATAGCTTCTCCATTTCCATAATAACTTAACAACCAAAGTAGGTCCCTGTTTTTGAACTCTGCATATTATGTTACAATAAACTTCATTAGAATCTCAGATCCTTGTCTTTGTGGTCGTTACTAAATCCTTCTCTATAGCCTGTGTGAATTGTACTTTTACATGGTTCTAATGGCCAGCTAATCCCTGACTTGCTGCTTCTCCCTCTCCATAGATCAATATAGGATTGAGAATTCTTCCTTTCCTGGTTTCTGGAGAGTTGACTACTCCAGCCTATCAGTGGCAGATGAGGTCTCCCATTATAGCCATCATTTTATTCTCTTTCGCTACTTGGCCGAATCCTTAATCGGTTCCTCATCCCTCATATTTACATTATGTGACCTGTACTGGGTACTGATATCTTAGCGTTCATGTTCTTTATTACTAGAAAGGTTACTTTTAGTTTTTTGTCATCCTCTCCCTTTTACTGTTACAGTGCCACTTCCGTTCTGTTCTCCTCTTACCCCATCTCCTCTTTTTCTGTTCTCCTCTTATTCCATCTCTTCTTCTCTATCACACCACCCTTTAAACCTTTCCTTCTGCCCATTGTAACCCCCCCATCATCCCTGCCTTCTCCATCTGTCTTGAACATCTTGTACTTTTGTACAACATGCCGCATTCTCCACTACCATTATATTTGCATTATTGCAGCCTTGTCACTGTCACTACTCACGCTTAGCGGTTTTGGTTTTGACATCTTCCTACCTAGGTCTAGGGAGACTATTAATCCTTCTAAGTTGGTTCTCCATATCTTCCTTTTTCTACATTCCCATATTGTTTTTCTTTTTATTCCTGTTTTCCTGCAATCATTTGAACTTTTCTCCACTGCCTTTCTTCCTATTTGTTTTGTCCTCCATTTCATTTCTTTTGTGCATTCCTACTAAATTTACTATATCCATTCCTCTTTTGCTTGTCTCTCCCTTTTCTGATGCTTCTTTTGTTTTCTTAATCTTCTCTTCATCAAGAGTGTTATTAATTCCTTCCCTAGCAACTCCTTCCCTGTCTTTACATCCTATACTGCCAATGTTGACTTTTGCTTTGACTATGTCACTATCTACTATCCTCTTGATATCTTCATCTATGCTTTCCTCCTTTTCTCCATTATCTGCTGTCTTCTTTTACTACTGTGGTATCACAGCTTACACTGCAAAAGATCTAGACTGAACAGGAGCTTCTTCCCTCTCTCCATAAGGCTGCTCAACCTGAATGCCAGGCATGACAGCGAATCAATATGCCATTTGCTATGAAGTATTAACTATAGTAATCACTCTGGCAAATTGCTTCAGTAACTGGTACAGTTAGCCTGATTTCTTATGCTATTACTTCCTGAATGTGCAATAGTCAGGAGTGAGTCACTACTCCATATGTGTGCAATATGAACATCAGAATATATCATACTACAACTGATGAAGTAAAATATTGTGAAGTCATAGTCTTGCAATACCTACTAGTATAATATTGCCTAATGTCTTCTTGTCCAATTGTGGTAATTTATTGTGTTGTTAATATTTTAATTATTACTGTATGTGCATTAGTCTTACTGTCATTGAAACTATGTTTTCATTGTTATATCTTTCACCGGGACCAAAGCAATGTAATTTTGTTCAGATTGCACTGCTGTGTGTATCTAATTGACAATAATGTTTACTTTGACTTATTCTCATAGTTCTAATAAAGTCTCCTATTTGCTTTTTTTTTTATTCTGCTTTTCTCTGAAAATAATTATATTCCTTTCCCATGTTCCTGTCAGTCTAGCTACATAACCATCTCAGTATGGCTTTCCATTATATGTTTAACAATGCAGTCCTATGGGGGCAGAGATGAAGTCTACCACTGCTGAATAGCACTTCCTTCTCCTGAGCTGTTCTTGACATTCTCCATTGCTACAGTCCTCCTGTTCCTTCTCATGTCAGAGGTTTAATAAATGAGTAACAGGAGATGTGATTTAACCTCCTTGAGGTCTATTGAATAATTTCTCCAGACATTCTGCATTACACATAATGTGCAAATCACTGTAGCCAACTAATTTATCTTACTATCATAAAATGATATACGATAACCCCTTTTCAATATCCTGCCCATTAACAATTGAGTAGGAGAGGGACTGGGTCCTTGAAATTGTGTATTTCTGCATTCTGAAATTAGGAGATGACAATTTTCATAACTTTTGTAACAACTCCTTTCATGAGATGCATCATTGTGTGGATAATTCTTTGTACTTGTTCATCTGATTTTGGATAGTGAAGACTAGGCATTATGTTTGATTTCCCATCCACATACATGCTCTCATGGATATCCACACACACACACACACACACACACACACACACACACACACACACACACACACACACACACACACACACACACACACACACAAAACTGTATTACTGAATTGTGTTGCAGACCACTTTTAGACAGAAGAACATCTGCCACAACTATCTCAAGTACATTAGTCACACATGTACTTCTGTCTATAAGTTAGATGGCTGTTATTTACTGGAACTAATCACTAACCACCTTATTTGACAGATGATTTGGAAATGCCTATGCTATGGTTACCTTTTAAGGATTGCTGTTATGATATGCATTACAGATGGCACAATTCTATACTGTTTGTTCTGTATAAGCTGATATATCTGTCCAAACCATTATCACTCATGTTCCTTTTTTGCAGTTTACTGTTTTCAAGTATGATACATGTAGCCTCTCAAGCATTTGTTTTCCCAGTTGATTGGAAGTGATCGTCCTAACAGTTTTAAACAGTAAACCTTTGAAACAACTTATTTCTTCCATGAATCAAAAATAAGATTGAATGACTTTTCATACTTATGACTTTTGCTCAGGCTATCTGTTCATTCTAAAGTTTTAGTAGATAAACTTTTGAGCTAGTGTTAGCATGTCTAAATTGTTTTACTTTTTCTTTAGTCATCAGTTACTGTGTTATTACCCAAAGAATCCCCTCTTCTTCTTGTAGTTCTCCAAGCTTTTCTGCTAAATATGCTTTACTCAACACATCTGCTATGCATACTTCCTTGTCTGGTCCGTATTTCAATTTTAGGTCATACCTTTGTAGGCTAAGTAACACCCTTTGCAATCCATGATGTGCCTTGACATCTGCTATGAAAGATCGGAATTAGTTCCCTTGCATTTCAAGCCCTTTCCTTATAAAACCTTGAAAGACTTCAGTTACAGATAATGTAATGGAACAACCAGTAATTAACATAATGGTCTACGACACTGGGGAAGAAAGGAACTTATCACAGCAATAGTCTCAGGAAGGTCACTTGTATCACTCTAACAAGCAGGAACAAGCGGTTTCCAAATCATTGAGCCTTGAGATTACACTGAGTAACCAGTGCTTTGTATGAAAACATTTTGAATATGCTTTGCATGATTCATGAGTTTATTCTACCTGAACTGTTTATTATGTACATATTCATGGAATATTTCAAAACCCTATATTGTTGCTAACAATTCATTTTATTGAATATCCATATCTATTTTATGCACCTGTAATGCTGCTGACCCATAGAAAACTGGTGTATTATTTTGTGAGATTCCAGCTCCTATACCAGTTTATCAGGCATCTTCCTACAACACTGTTGGCATATTTCCATTATACTGCTTTAAATCTACAACACCTGCAACTAGATTTTATGTACATTTTAAAACTCTTTTGTTCATAGGTAAACTCCAACCCTATATCTTACTGTGATAGCTTTCTCAGAGCCATAGATATCTCAGGCATGTTAGACAATACTTTGTAAGATACTGTACAATTTCTTCAAAAGTTTGTGATGTCTGTTTGTCTTTTGGTTTTGAATTTGCATCACAGCTGGTTTTCACATCAGGAACTGAGTCTCAGTCATTTAATACTAGAAAATGACTCACATTTTAGACCTGTCATGCTGACTTTACATTTGCTCTTGTATAGCTTGTAATTTACCCTAATTAATTTAGATGTTATATTAATTTCTTAGCATGCCTGTTTGTGTCTGACCCCATAGTAGTAGGTCATCAATTGTGTTGTATTCCACTGGTGCTGAAGAAATTTCTAATGGGAGTCTAAGAAGCTAATTTATAATTTTGCTCATCTAGCTTTATTTGTCAAACACTCCTGAGACCACATTTTCAGCTGCAAGCAATGGATAATGTTCTGTTTTAATCACCATATTTAGATATTTTGGATTAATACAGATACACGTTATCTTTACAATTGACATACTAGTCAATAATTTTGTCGGCTCTAACTAATTTCATTAATGTCTAAGCTTTTCATTTTCTTAAATGCACATTTTACTTAACTTTTGAGAGTTATAGTTGCTATTGGGAGCATGTGTTTGACAAGTGTCTTAAGCCTGTGAATGAATTTAAATAGTCACACAGGACATCATTGCTAGTTTTCACAACATTTGAAATGTCCTTGTGATTGTATGACTGATTCTCTATATGTAAGTATTTTTTTACACCACAAATCTGTTTTTATTTTTTTCATTTCTAGCTTCTTGTGACCTACAGTAACCCAACATGTTAGGATAATTTAGTCTTTATAAGTACAATTATTTGAAAAATAAGACTACAGTTTTTATTTTTGTACCACCACAACAGCAGGTTTTGGTTAACAATATATAGAAAGCTCTTTCTTCAAAGTTACTTAGCTGTTTGAAAGTATTCTCTCACAAAGCATATATTCTCCACCCATGTCAAGTTTAAATTTTACTTGTTATCCATTTAAAGTATTTTTCTAACAATTCAATTTGTACATGCTTTAATGTCGCTGATACAGCTAAAGCATTTTAAGATTTCAGTGTATCAAGCATTTTCCCTTCCCCTGTACCAATCAGAGTTGTTGACGATATGGTTCATTTAAATATTTATGTTAGATAGCAGGCAAATTATTTTAACCTATTTACGTTTGCCTCTATGCATTTAAAGAAATTATTGTTTCTAGCACAGATTCTGTAAGTTTGGTTAAAAGCTGAACTCCTCTTTTTTGTTTATATTCAGACATTCTGCAAGCCTTAATTAAAATGATAAAATGCCTTCATCTTATAGTTTTACTTTTTACCGTACATTGTCTCATGGCTTCTTTTTGTTTTGCATTCACTACTTTTACAACAGATCCTGTCTGTATGTCTCATCTCATTTTTGCCTTATAACTTCACTCACATCTCATTTTGCACACATTCATTTTTGCAGGTAATTCCTTTAACTTTGTACTAGTAATGTCTCTTGATCTGCACACAACCATAACTTTTGTTAAGGTCAGGTCTGTTCCTTAAAAGTTTGTCTTTGGTTTCATCTCTTTTATGTACTTTTTATCGAATTGTGCAATGCATCAAATTTCAGCCATTAGTTCTATTTGTCTTTAGCTTAGTAACATAATCATTTATAATTTTTAATAAACAAAAAGTTCTTTATCAGCTGGCAATTACTTTCTGTATGTATTACTATTTTGTCTTTAGATAAAGAAAAAAAAAGTTAAATTGGTTTATGACCCATTTCCCAGCTGCATGCATAAGTGCAGCACACTGATCCTTTTCAGACTTTGACATTTTACAGCTCTCTGACACCACTTCATGGCAGAAGGTTTAAAAAGTAAGGTAGAGAAAGAGGAGTTGTGGTCTAATCTCCACAAAGTCTATATTCATATCTATTTCTCTAGAGCCTCTGGCATGCAAATCAATGTAGCTGAGTCATAAGCCACAAAGCTATTCACCTGAATGTGATATCCCTTACTCTATTGTACAACCCAGCAGTTGTGCTGCTTAATTGTACCATTTCTCATGTTGCTGGCCCTTAGTATTGATAGCAATGCCCCAAGCTCTCAGACACTGTTACTACTTCCTCTGTCCTCTTTGTAACTTCATCTATGGTGTTTCCTTCCAGGAAACACTAACTGTGGGCATCTATCTCTTTTTATTACCAGTGGAATCACTGCTAGGCCTGTTCTGCCAATTATTAGGCCTGCGGTCATGTTTACTTTCACCAAACCCCAATTCCCCCACCTGATTTAGAGAGTATGCCTCCTACTATCAGCAGCAGCCACCTCTACACCCCTTGAGCCATGGTTACTTGTCCACTGCCTCTGTGTTGTGCCAGTGTGCTGCCTGATAATACTCTTATTTCTGTCTACTCTCTGTCTCACTCTTCCTTCTGATTGTCTTTTGTTTACATGTTCTGTTTTTCATCTGGCACTACTTCATAACTAACCACCTCTGGCCATGGTTGCTTTCTTTTCATTTTCACTATTATTAGACCCTGCCCCCCACCTTTAGTTTTTGTTCCTCAACCATTCCTCTCTGGCTGTTTTCTCTCCCTGTGCTTAATCATTCTTTTTCTTATCTTTTTGTCCATTTCTTCTCCCATTCCTTCCCTTGACTGTCTCCTTCTGAATTTCTCAAGTTAACTATTCTTCTCTATCCACTGATGAAGCTGCCAGCATGCAACATGGCTAGTCCTTTTACTGAGTATCTTCACATACCAAATGTTGCTTGCTGACAGCAATAATTACAAATATGTTGCTTTACCTTTTATTTGACTTCAACTGCAACTACACCACCAGTAAACCTCTCTTTCCAGGGTAATTTGACTAAGAACTAGAAATTGCATATTCAGAAATTCAGTGTACTGATGGCAGTGATATTATTTCTGAAAATTTTGAAAGGATACATTATACATATTTGTGCATGAATATGTACAGTGCACATATTTCTGTATATTGCAGAAGAAAGAACATTTGAAATGTGTAATACATTTGAGTTTCTAGAGGGAAAAATATAGTGTATTGCTGTAACAATGCAGGAGTTTTAGAGGTAACTGTGAGCCAGAGAAGAGTCTTCCATTTTTCATTATTTGCTATCCATGAGAGCATAATGTTCCAGTGAGTCCACTGAGGCTTATCATACTGAACTGAAAAACTAAGATAAAGACTGTGGTTCCCCAGTACTGGCCCAGTAATCAAGGAACCAAAATCCTCGCCACTGGCAACAGCGGGGAATGTACGCACTGGGAGGATGACAAGTACACACGCACAGTAAAGTGGAATTTCCCTTAAGAGCACACAAAGATCACAGTCAGTCTGAGGCTGGTTTCTCCCTCTTTTTCCAGCTCCCCAATAAGACTCCCCACTGGAACAGCTATAGAGTTGAAATCTCAGCTGAGTGGCCAAGCTAAGACCTCCAGCACCCTCTCTGTCCAACCAGTGCTTCATGTCCCTGCCCAAGTAGCTGACACACACACACACACACACACACACACACACACACACACACACACACACACACACACACACACAACACACACTTTGGATTTGATTTATATACAAATGCGCACACACACCTGGGGAAGGCTGTCACAGGTTTACTAGCTATGCCCCCTTCTACCCAAACTATAAGGTAGTTCCAGCTGCCACCAGCCACTACTTATCGGCTACTTAAGACCCTTAGGAAAGGGTGTCCAATCCTGCTGTGTAATGTTACTATTAATCCAAATGGTAGTCTGACCAAGAGCAAGGCTATTTAGGAGTGGTCTGTACAGTGTCATCAAATGCATATGCAAGTACTTTCAGAGCTTAAATATGTCTCACAAATATCAGCCACAAAGATAGGTTTAAATATATTTAATAACAAATAATAAAAGAACAAGACAATACTCAGTAAACAAACACAGTTACTTCAGAGTTCAAAATCAAAGGAAATATTTGAAACAACATTGCAGGACAGTCTCAAATAAATAAAGAAAACATCTAAGCTATACTTCACTATATTCCTAACTGCATATAAGAGAAATTACTGTACCCTAGACTTACTTACAGCATGGCAAGTGCAGATGGTGGTGATGAGTGGATGTATGTGTTAGGTCAAAGACAAAGTACAAAATGCCCAGTGTCTCTCTGAGAGAATTCTTAAATTAATATCAAATATTACTGCTGGGTTAGCTTGGATGACATCACTTTTTGTCACCTGACTTCACTTTCCATGCTAAACCCCTTTTGTCAGAAACTAACAGAATTTAACATCTCTGTGTGAAAAAATACATATCTCTCAGATGTTTGCTCAGATCTGTGCAGCTGCTAGGAAGTCATAAAGCAATAAAACACTTCTGCATTTCAAACATCTCAAACCTAGTAATTATTTATCTTTCAAGACAATACAAAAACTTCTAGCTCTAGACATTGTGTCTGCTACACTGAAACTCAGAGATAACTTTTATAGCACAATCGCAAAATAATTCAGTTTCAACTTATTTTCTTGAAGTTTTGCAAGTTAACCTTTTATGTCCAAGTTTCTACTCTTAAAACATATACAGTTAGACAATTAAAATAGTTTATATGCATTTCTATTCTAAGCTAGGAGGGCATGCTGTGGTTACATTTAACTCAGTATATAACATGCATGTATATGTTCTGTATAAATCATATCAATATTCACAAATGACATAGAACTATTTACAAAATTTTAGATAACTGGGCTGGCAATATTACCTTTTGTGACAAAGACCATAGATTGAGTTAGCATGAATGTAAAGTTTACAATTTTGCCAGTAAACAAGAAACAGTTTAAATGAATAAAACACAGTAAATGAGTTTAGAGAGCTTTGGCAAGAATAAAAATTAGAACAACTGTGTTTTTAATAAATTTTGCATGAGGTGTGGCTATAAACATTAGAAAAAGATATACCATGTGATTAATGAAGAGTGGAAATTATCGTAAGAAAAAATATGGCTATGCCATGTGCATAATGAAGGAAATGATTTTCAGTCAAAGATAATACATTTGTTGTAACACAGTCATAAAAATGAAATGTATGGGCATAATCTCTGTGGAGAATGAGGACAGAGTAAATGGTGCATTAGGAAACTACGCAGAAAATGTGCAACCAAAAAAACACTTAGAAATCTTGGAAGAAATACTAAAATGAATAATCAGTCAAAACATTTGGATAAAAAAGTGTTTTCATGTTAATATTCAAATGAAAAAGAAATGTAAAAATTCACTTCCAAATAGCTAATATCTATCAGGGTCTTGGCATGGAAAAACAAATTCACGATATGAATATACAGTAGCACTGGCAAAACTTTGAGTGATTATTTGCTTAAAAAATATGAATATTGATTTCCTGTTAAAGGCTATTTGCAACACGTTTATCATATTCATTTATGTAGCTGTAGGGAGTACTGCCAAGATGATAGAGAATGATGGAGCAATTACAAACATATGACTTAGTTGTGAAGACCAAGCTTTGAAATGAGATGCATGTAACAGATACGCTGAGTCATTCATACTTGCTGGAGCAGAACAGGATCTGCTTTGTAATGAACTAGATATTAAATGCAGAATTTGCAGTTATCTATGACTGAAAAGATGCTTAAAGATTTTCAGAAATATACACATGCCTTGAGAACTGGATGAGAATTTAATACACAATGAAAACAATGGGATTAACAAGACTAATTGTGAAGAAGATCGATCCTTCATGACAATTGATAGAGCAGATATTACTATAGTAGAAGCTGAAGATTCTTCAGATCTGGCCAGGAAAGATATTGTAATTGGAGAATCAATTAACATCGAATAGTGTTATGCTTGCCAGGAGCTAAAATAGAAGATGTGAGACAAGCCTTAGAACAGCTTAATGTAAGGAATTACAGATCCGTTTTTATTCATGTTGGTACAAATGATGTCATCCGCAAGGATTCTCTGACTGTTAGGAGGGAACTGGCAGCCCTCTTAGATAGTATAGCTTGTACTGATGTTAGGGCGTATTTTTTCACAAATCACCTATAGAATGGATAGTCAGGTTACTGTGAATGAAAAGATTTTTTGGGTAAATACCTATATGGAAAAAAATGTCCTGTTTAAAAAATGGAAATGTGTAGAGCATCCAAGCCTAGTTTTGGGCACACATCTGTTCAGACAGGATGGCGTGCATTTGTCAAGATCAGGGAAGAAAACTTTGGCAGCAGATATTTTGCAATATTTGACAAACACTAGGCAGGATTTTTGCCAGGTCAAAAATTTAACAGTTGACAGATAGCAAAATTTGGTGTATCTCTGATGGCTGTTAATGCTAGGAGCATTAATAATAAGTTTTTTTTTTTTTACTGGAAAATTTTCTACGTTCCCACAAGAGTGATGTTGTTATTGTTTGTGAAACATGGTTAAGGAACAATGACTGGAAACCAGTTCTATCAGGGTATAAATGTTTTTACTGTAACAGACATTCCAACAAAAAATTTGGTGGAAGTGTTATGATAGGGATTAAAGATAGTTATGAGATCTGTGATTGTTACATGTTCAGCGATAACACCAACACTACAGACTATGTAACTGTGACAATAAAGACACGTCCTGTAACATATGACAATTGTTGGAGTGTAAAGACCACCAAAGTCAAGTGCAGATGACCTAGAGGAATTCATACATTTCTTGCACGAAACACATGAGGGAAGAATAGTATTAGCAGGGGACTTACATTTACCAGAAACAGACTGGAATAATATAGATTCAACAATGTTATAGGTTCATAGGCTGGTACTAGGCTATCGACCCTAGGGCCTATACAGGCCTAGCCATAACAATTCCCTGGATATTTCTTACCACAATATTTACTTCCCTGGACCCCTGTCTAGCAGGGCGACTGACATGATCCTCGGGGTAAATTTCCTATCTCCCATCCAATCGTCAAGGTTCCTTTTGAAGAGGGCCAAGGAGACGCTCTGCTTGACATGTATGGGCAGTTTATTCCAGAGTATGGGGAGTGTCTGGGTCTGGAACCTATCCCTCCAGCATGTTTTGTTCATTGTGATGACAAGGTTTAGATCCCTGGAGCGTGTGGCTCTGAGTGATTGGGATTTCTTTAAGTGGAGCATGTGCAACAGCTCAGGGTTTGACATGGCCTTGTATGTTAAGCAGAGATTGCCTCTGAGAAGATGATATGCCACAGAGTATAGCTGGAGTTTTTTTAGATGGTCAGCAAAGGGCATCTGCTTTAGGCCTATGATTCTTTTAGTGAGGTATTTCTGCGGTCTTTCCAGCTGTTGCAGATGTCTTGTGCGGTACATACCAAACGGGGAATTGTACTCTATAATGGGTCTAATGAGGGATGAGTATAGTGGGACAATGACCTCCTTTTTTCTGGATGAAAAGCCCTTAGTGATGAGGTGTGCCACATAGAAGGATTTCCTGACTGTTGTGGCGATGTAGTTATCGAAGTTGAGACCACTTAGTAAGAAAATTATTCACAACGTATATTCAAGAATAACAACTGCTTTAGACTGTAAAAAAAACTACCAGGAAACAGAACATACTAGACATTGTTTGTGTTTCTAAAGAAATTACTGTTACTTTAAGTCATGTTTTACAACAACTGATGTGCAGTGATCATGGGGTTATAAAGGTTAATTTGTTGCTAGATAATTCTGCCAAATTGAAATCTAAACAAATGCACAGAAGTTTAATTACAAATGATATGGAAGTAAAACAGTCACTTTGTAAAACTAACTTCAGTGGAAACTTCAGTTCAGTGGAAAAACTGCAGATGGAATGTAAAACATTTTGAAAGAGAAATTGTTTGAGTGCAAAAAAAAAATGTTTGACATCAGGATCTAGGCATACAATATCAGGAGGATATATTTCCATAAGAACAAGATATCTGATTAAGGTGAGAGATAAAAATATAAGAAATGGAAAAGAGGTTGAACTACAACTTTGAAAACTAAAATAAACAAGAAAATTTATGTAAAGATATTGAGCATAATAGGATTCTTTTTTATAGATACATAAGATGTGGAAGGAATAAAGACACACATTGATAAACTGTGTGCAGATTCTAAAATTTATTCTCAGACATAACAGATTATAGATATAGCTACAAAATCTTATGCAAAACAGTTTGTCTTCACAAAAGGGGTGATAAGTTGTCCTAGTGACATCCAGGTAACTCCAGATACTGGAATCAAATTATATTATATTGAAAAGACCTGCGCAAACTGGATCCAAACAAAGCACAAGGAAAGACGGAATTAGTAACAATGACCTGAGAACACTTCATCAAGAACTTACAGTACCATTATATCTATTATTCACTAGGTCATATAAATATGGGGAGATTCCTCTAGGTTGGAGACGTGCTTATTAAACCTGTCTTCAACGGAAATGGGAATAGGACAAACCCAGAGTCATACAGACCCTTAAGTCTACTTTTATGTTGTGGAAAAATAATGGCAAAGGTAATATTGGTTAAGTTATTGTCATATCTGGATAAGCTGGGACTTGAAACCATATATCAGCATGCATATGCTGAAAACATATATATTACTGTCTGTAACATGATATTCTATAACAATATAATAGCCATGAATGAAAAATTGTGCACACTGATCAATAAATTAGTACAACTAGGTATTGATGTACTTTTGATAAGATGGATAGCTGCATGGCTTACAAATAGGATATGGCACGTATCATACAGCAACTGGACAGGCAAAATCCTTGGTTACAGTCAATGTGTCCCACAGGGCTCTGTCCTAGGCCCTTACTTGTTTAGATTATATCTTTCAGACCTAACTTTTTCATCTGAGGTGTTCTACAGTCTATATGCGACAACCTGAAATTGGGTAAACTGATTACATGTGTTACATATAAGGCATGCTTGAAAAATAACTTGACTAAATTGACCATTTGGGCACAGGAGAATAATATGCTGATAAATACATCAAAAAATAAGCCTATGAGATTTGGGAGACATAAATTGAAAGGTGAATATTTAATACAGCACACAGTGATTGAAACTGTAGACTCATTTAAGGACCTGGGTATATGGGTAGATTCAGATATGAGTATACAGGCAATTGGTTAATGATAGTTATAGAACTATAGGTTGTATAAAAATATTTATAAAGTCTAGGAAATCAAAAATGATGAAGTCATTGTTTGTTAGTTACATTAGACCCAAACCTGAGTATGGAATAACAATATGGAAACCCTGTAAGAAAACAAGCATGAGTAAACGGGAAAGAGTACAGCGGCAATATACCAAGGGCATCCATGGATGTGAAAATTTAAGTTATTATGAATGACTAAAATATCTAAACTTGTACAGTGTCTCTTACAGATATCTAAGAGGAGATCTTATTCAAGTATATAGGGTATTTGGAGACAACTACCTCTGGGAATGTTTAGGGTTATCAAAGAGCACTAGAGACTCATCACACAACCTATGTAGAAGATTCTATAGGAATGAGAAGTGTACTAACTGGTTCTCTGAGAGTAGCTAATGCATGGAACTGACTACCAAATTACATTAAAGCAAGTACTAGTTTAGATATTTTTAAGAACAGCCTGGACACTTATTATAGGAGCAAGTGTTTTAGTATATTGGCAAACTAGAAGGGCATTAATGCCCGTGCTTGAAATATTTGCATGTATGTAACTGCTATAAAAGGGAGCTATGAAGAGAAATGTGTGTGTGTGTGTGTGTGTGTGTGTGTGTGTGTGTGTGTGTGTGTGTATATATATATATATATATATATATATATATATATATATATATATATATATATATATATATATATATATAGATAGATATAGCTAGATAGATATACAAAGCATGATGTTTATTTGATAGTGCTTAATAAGCATTTTCAAGCATGCATGAATTACACTTACGAAAGTGAAGTGTAAAAAGAAATAGCATGTGATGTAATGTACTGGCCAGGTATGTCAGTACAAAATGGTTGAAGTGCTCAGAGCTGTGCATTGTCCAACATTTATCACAGTATTAATGCATAAAACAGGTGATTTCTTATTCAGTTCCAGGGAAACCATCAAGAAAAGTGTGAATAGATTTCTTTCACTGTTAAGGCAGTCTGTAATTAATGTCTATTGATTATTATGCAGAGTTTCTGGAAGTTGTGACGTTAACAGGTATTACGAGCAAAGGCATGATTTAAAGCTGTATTTTTAATAAATGAGATTTCAAATATGCAAACATCTGACAATAGTTCAAAATATGCAATGACAGAATTCAAGAGAGTTTCAGAATAATGAGAGTTTTAACATGCAAGTCTTAAATATCCACAGTCTGATAGTCAAGTTAAGAGGAATACACAGGCAGTTAAAAAATGTCATGAAGAAGCCATAGATCATTAACAGGAACATTTAAACTTCTACACATGTAGTTTGGTGGATTACATGAATACTGCACTTCAAAGTATATACCTTTCACAGGTTCACTTACTCGTGGTTCATAGATTAAACCATTCCTATGTCTACTTCCTTACTAAAGTCTGAGAATCTATATACAAAATATTGTAAAACAAAGCCAGCCTAGACAAAGATGCTGTTATGATGAGAGAGCAATATGCTTGTTTTCATTAAAAGGAGGAGTGAAAATACAACACAATTTTCTTAGAGAAACAACCAAATATGGTGTCGGTAAAGTAGGGCAAACTGCTCAGATCGTTTGCCAATCATACCAAAGATATAAAGATGCTGAAGAGAAACTAGAGACAATTTTAGTGTGGCTATATTTCTCACTGACTATGCTGAATACAGAGACTGTGTCTTCAACACATTCTTGACTTAGGTAGCCTGTGAGGTGTACAGAGAACCATCTAAGGAGGTACACCAAGGGGCATTTACTATAACCAGGAGATGAAAGGAGATTAGAGTCCATCTAGATGGATTACGCTCTGAAAGGCTGTTTGGTAAATTATCAAAAGGTATTTCTTGTACATCAACATTAGAAATGTAGACCACAAAAATCTCCAAGCATTTGACATTTAGTAAATTACTCAAAAGACAACTAAATACTCACACAGCTGAAAAGTATTAACTGACAGTGAACAGAACTAAAATATATCACTGTTGTACTAATAAAATGCTTTAGATCTGATGAAAACAGAAATATGACCTTAGAATGTTAGAATTAAAACTTCATGTATATATATATATATATATATATAGGTTCCCCTTCACAATCTCGAATTAATGAATGCTATCCCCTTACTATGACCCGTGCCCTAACCCTAAGGTCCGTGAGTACTGCACAGAAGTTCAGTACAAAACCCGTTCATTGTACTGAACTTCACGTAAGTGCACTTTCGATTAAGTGCACTTCCGCTGCAGTGAGCATTCCATGCACTATTTCGAATTAGTGAAAATTAGATCTAGTGTATGGAACCCATATATATATATATATATATATATATATATATATATATATATATATATATATATATATATATAGTTCCCCTTCACAATCTTGTATTACTGAATGCTCGAAATTCAGTAACTTGGGACTGTAAAGTCGAAAACCCATAAGCACAAATCTGCATAAGCACGAATTCAAATATCTCGAATTCGCACTTATGCATATCAGCTACGGGATGTGAAGTGTGTGAGTCTGGATGTTTTGCAGAAGTGAAGGTAAGTGAGTGTATGTGTGTGTGTTTTGTAAGTTGTGTGTGTGGGTTAGGGTAAAGAGGTGGGAGTATGAGTGTGAGTGTTGGATGTGTCTGTATTTGTGTGTGTGTGTGTGTGTGTGTGTGTGTGTGTGTGTGTGTGTGTGTGTGTGTCTGTGTGTGCGAGGCAGTGTAAAATGTCTGTGTGGTGTTTTTTATTTTGTGTATTAGTGCAATCTCGGAGTTAGAATATATAAGTAGGGGGGTGTGGGGGTGCAGGGGGGCTTGCCCCCCTCTGTGCATGTAGTGTAGGGCTTGTAGTTTATGTGATGTGGGTTGTATGGTGTGCGTTTTGTGTGGTGTATGTGTTCTGTATGTTCGGGGTTTTTTGTTTTCGTGCTTGTGGGTTTCGGGATTTTTGTTGGTTCAACTTTACAGTCTCGAGTTACTGAATTTCGAGCATTCAGTAATTCAAGATTGTGAAGGGGAACTATATATATATATATATATATATATATATATATATATATATATATATATATATATATATATATATATGGGTTCCATACACTAGATCTAATTTTTTACAATGAATGGGTGTTGTACTGAACTTCTGTGCAGTACTCACGGACCTTAGGGTTAGGGCATGGGTCATAGTAAGGGGATAGCCTGTAGGGCTATCCCCTTACCATGACCCGTGCCCTAACCCTAAGGTCCGTGACAACTGCAGTGCAGTGAAGGACATAGCAATGTCCTCCACTATGGTGTGATAGTCATGAACCTTAGGGTTAGGGCATGGGTTAGGGTAAGGGGATAGCTTTACTAACTATCCCTTTAACCTAACCTGTGCCCTAACCCTAAGGTCCATGACTATTGCACCATAGTGGAGGACATAGCTTGTTTTTATGTCTTCCACTGTGTTGCGGTGTTTTCAGTGAAGTGCACTTACACAAAAGTTCACTTTCGTTAAAGTGAACTTTCGCAGAAGTGAGACTTCCTATTACAAGTTCGAAGTAATGAACTTTCGTTCTTGTAATAGGAATCCATATATATATATATATATATATGTGTGTGTGTGTGTGTGTGTGTGTGTGTGTGTGTGTGTGTATATATATATATATATATATATATATATATATATATATATATATATACATATATATAAAAAATGTCTGTGTGCAATGTGTTTATATATTATATATGGATATGACAGCTGTGCAGTGTTGTTGCCTCATGGCAAGAGGTTGGGGTGCATTTTGTCTAGAGTCTGCATGTCCTCCCTGTGTTCATGTGGGTTGCCTCTGAATACTCCAGTTTTCTCACACATTCCAAAGACATATGTAGTAGGTGGACTGGACACTCTAAACTGGGCCATAGATATGAGTGCGCGATGTGGAAGAACTACTGCTGCAGGGCTAGCTACACTGCGCTGTAATCCTTGGCTCTAGGTGACTGTCACTGTTGAAATGACACCTGACCCCATGTGCAAAAATGGGAAAAAGGGTTTGTGGATGGATGGATTAGTTTAAGCTGTTTATTGTCAACATAAAAATGGTTGAGAAGAAAAAGTCTAAACCATGAAGGTCAACAGAAACTAAATACACCAAAAACAGTGTTTTTGTAGGAGAAAGCCCCTCTGCACCCCTTGTGGGGGACTGCATCCCCAGCAGTTATAGGCACTATGTTGACTGTATACTCCCTTAATGGACCACTGTTATGAAAAATAATAGGCAGACAATGGCTGTATTTCAGCTTCATTTCACACAAATAGTAGTCCCAGTAAAGTATTCCAACTTGCATCATAAAAATTGCATTAGTCCTCCAAAGCCAGAGTAAGGACCAAACAGCATCAGTCAGTCATTTTCACCTACAGGCATTCCCAGACTAAGCAATTATAGCTATTATGTTTCTGTAGTGCTCAACCTCTTAGCACAAGAATCAGGGGAAAAGCCAAAAATAATTAGAGAAAAGTCACAAAATTGGGGACAGTTAATGGGGGACCCAAAAGCAGGGACATATCTTAAACATTACTCCTACAAATTTAGAAAGATGTTTGAACAACTAGTTTAGCATTAATATGCATTTTCTAAAGGATATGATCTCTTGAAGGCAGCACAGTTGCACAGCAGACAATATTATTGCCTCACAGCAAGAAGTACCCCAGTTTGATTCCTGGCTGGAGTGCCTTCTGTGCAGAGACTGCACATCCTTCCTGTGTTTGCATATTTTCTCTGGGTGCTCCATTTTCCTCCCACATTCCAAAGAGATATAGTAGGTGGACTGGACACACTAAATTGGCCAAAGGTGTGAGTTTGTGCTTGTGTCTGGTATGGAAAAAACATGGCAGGGCCACTAGTCACCTGGTGGTGTGAACCTTGGCTTTAAATGATTGTCATTGCTGAAGTGACATCTCATCTCCATGTGCAAAAAATGGGAAAAGGGGCTTGAATACAGATGGACAAACTCTTAAACTCAGTGATTGTCCTCAGCCCTTTGCGAGAAAACCACAAATTTTACAAGGAACAGATCAAAAATATGAGCTAAAGTCAGAGCATTTTGCAAAACCAGGAGTAGTTGAGAGGCAAGCACACAGCTGTTTACCAGCCAGCATTAATTCCCCTGCAGAGTACTCTTGTAGCCCTCAACTGTGACAAAGCTAAAATAATTGTCAGACAATGTTCCAAAATCAGGGTCAGATTTTAAATATTTCTCTTACATACTTATAAAGCTTCCAGAATAGCACAATTTGCATTAGCATGCATTTTCTGAAGGGTATGAAGTTTGAAACTCAGATGTCTGTAATTATTATTGCTCAGTTTAATCTTTGTGGCCTTTCTGTACTGGCAAGGCACAGAAAGTCTACAAATTGATTGGTTAAGTTTACTGCCCTCATAAAGGTCAGTATAGTTAAGCATTCACTATCCTATTCCAATATCAGAAATCCATCTTTTTCCTGAAGGAGTTCTGCATGCTGTTTTTATAATATAAGTTATATTTTAAGTAAATAAATGCAACATTTCTTTGCATAAATATAAGATAAGATAAAAAAATTGCCCTTGGCATAGTAGCATAGTACTTCTTCTTTTACCATGAGCATCAATAGGAACTGTCAGTCTGGGCTGACACTTATAACTCCCTTATTATAATACACCACTGCTCAAAAAAGACAGGCAATATGGATGGATGAAATATCTTTAAGAGACTTGTGCTTTTGGCCACAATCAAAGTTCCCAGGTGTATATCATGGGATCTCTGGTGTCCCCTGTGTGTTATGCAGTATGAAACTAAATGCTAATGAAGTTGACAATATACAGTCAAGCATCCTGATTTAACTAATGCCACAGCGAATGGCACCATTCAGCTACAATTCCACTGCAGAAGTGCAAGCAGGATTTTTGACTTGTGCATACTTCTTGATGGTATTACAAGCAAAGGAATTTGATCTTGTGCTTCACACTGCCAACTCCTAATGCAGCTGTCTTGACTCATTCCACATGCAGGAATCATCGTGCTTAACATTGGGCATTAACTTTTCCATACTCTGTGTCAAGCACAGTACATTTTCTAATATACATACAGATATAGCTATATATAGATAAGCATGTCTTTGACCTGCATGTGGATTTGAATTGGTGGAATACTTGGCTCCTCGTGTCATTTTTCATCTTCGGTTTTTGCTTACTGAGTAATAATCTAGAGCTTTTAGTAGTGATAAAGGACAAAAATAATTATCCTCTTATGGGAAAATAGCAAACTTATTTCCATTATATACTGATAGGCCAAGTTTTGGTTAAATACATACTTGAAAAGTATATAGGTTAGGATATCACTGCAGTCAACTGACATATATTGCATTAATTATTTATCCCCATACCCCTTATTTGTTATAGATACTAACTCCAATGTTGCCCAACATCAGAGCTGATAAAAAAACTGTACTTTGCAAACGTTCAGTCCAAGCATCAAAACCACCCACAAAAATACTGGGCTTCCATCAATCAGCTTATCCATCCAGGCCAGACCCAAACTCCATACCTGAATATCAAAAACACAGAAGAAAGCATAGCATCCCACTTTAACTCATTTTTCATAAACTCCATCCTCTCACTCATGCAAAACAAAAATAGCCTGCAACAAATCACCATCCCTACTATTACCAATTCAACTGCCTCATTCTCTCTTAAACCCATCCAAATAAGTACAATAAAGAAATTGCTAAGCCAACTGAAACCCACAACCCTTCCCACTGAGAAGCTGTAAAACAACTACCTCAAATTAGCAGCCAATGTCATCTTCTACCCAGTTTCAATACAGATCAATAGATATATCATGAACAGTATGTACCTAAAATTTGGAAAACCTCCTACGTAATCCCACTTCACAAAGGCTGCTCCTCACTAGAACTATCTAACTATAGGCCAATATCTATACTATCCCCCTTTCTAAAATCTTAGAAAAGTGTGTCCACTCTCAACTGATGCAACACCTACTATCTAATAAGCTCCTTTCCCATGCACAAAACAGATTTCGACCAGGCCATAGCACCACCATGACACTCCTCAAATTTACCAGTACTGTCAACCAACTAAAAAACAATGGCCAAATGGTTGCCTCAATATTTGTCAACATGTCAAATGCATTTGACACATTGTCCCATGAACAACTCCTACATGAGCTTGCATCACTTGACATATCTAAAAACACTTTCATTTGGTCCCAAAATTACCTATCTGACTGATATCAATCAGTCAAATGGCAAGATGACCTCTCCTCCCCACTTCCAATTACAGTAGGTGTTCCACAAGGCTCAATTCTTGGGCCTCTGCTCTTCACACTTCTGACCAGTAATCTACACAAAGCTACTAACCTCGCTTCCATCATACAATATGCAGATGATTCTGCTGTCATCTGCACTGCACGTACCCTAAAACAACTACAAGACAATACTCAAAAATCTTTTACTGCAATTGAGTCTTCCTTAGAAAAATACCAGCTCGTTCTTAATCCCAACAAAACCAGACTAATGTTGTTCCCTAACCAATGCCACAAAATAAACTCCCCCCACCGTGACTTTACAATCACCTCATCCAATCACAGTCTAATCAAACCCACCTCAGAAACCAAGCCACTAGATATCATTCTAGATGATAAATTAAAATTTGACAAACATATATCTCATGCCATCAAAAAGGCCCACATTAAATTAGGTTCCCTTTACAGAATAAAACATTTCCTAACAAACTCTCCCAGACAAGCTATTGCCAGGATCCACCTACTATCCACTTTACTCTATACCTCCCCTATATTTACTAACCTCAAAAAATCAGACTTAAGCAAACTTGAATCATGCTACCATAAGATAACCAGATTTACTGCTAACTGGCCCCACTGAACCTATCATTGTCTTGCTCTGAAGCAACTCAAATGCCTACAGCTGCCCAACCTACTAACCCCAAACCAACATAACATAGCCCATTCCATAGTTTACCTACCCGGCAAATGTCCATCCCTACAGGACCTAGTACAAACCCACCTTGATAGCAGGACTCTATGATCCTCAAAAAAATTACTACTCAAAGTTACAAGATTCAAAAACATCTTTGGAGACTCACTATATTCTAACTACGTAACTAAATCATGGAACTCCACCCCCCCAGAATAAACTAAGTACAGCAAACCTAACACGCTTCAAAAAACTGCTAAAGTCCCACCTAAATGACAACTGGATATTCTTTTGCTCCTCACCAGGCTGAACCCATTTCTTCCCAACTCACCCTCTCTCTTCTTATTCTCCACTTTCACTATATCTCTATGCTTACCGAACACCTTACTTTCTCCCATCCTCACCCTCTCTCTTCCCCTACTCGCCACTTTCACTATATCTCTATGCTTACCGAACACCTTACTTTCTCCCATCCTCACCCTCTCTCTTCCCCTACTCGCCACTTTCAATATATCTCTATGCTTACCGAACACCTTACTTACTCCCATCCTCACCCTCTCTCTTCCCCTACTCGCCACTTTCAATATATCTCTATTGGCTTACTGATCCTATTACAACAACATTAAGCATAACAATTTCCAGTACCAAACAGGCATATCTGAGACACTACTCCATTGTATATTAAGCTATTGACTTTACTCCACTGAATGATTTCTTGTTACTAAGTGCAACTGCCAAAATGTGTTACTAAGTGATCCTGTTAGCTTTATTACTAACCTGAACTGTAAAACGTAAGAACAAACTTTAGAAAATTTATTGTAAACAAAAATTAAATGGCGTTTTGGCTACTCTGACAATGTAGCTTCTTCAGAGGCTAAAAACACAG
Source organism: Protopterus annectens (assembly GCF_019279795.1). Taxonomy (NCBI): domain Eukaryota; kingdom Metazoa; phylum Chordata; order Ceratodontiformes; family Protopteridae; genus Protopterus; species Protopterus annectens. Next base: position 735,699,273 of record NC_056747.1, read on the forward strand.
TAAAAAGGCGCCAACTACAATTTATACTGTAGTCAGCCTCATTCAATTCAGCTGTAATACGTAAAAAGCATCACTTCCTTAAAATTCAACCATTGTTTTTTTAAAAACACATTCAATGGCAATGTATATATGTATAATTTTATTTGCATTTATCAATTTTATTGTTTATTGTACTTATTGTTAATTAAATGCAGGGGTAGTAGGCATATTACATACATATATACATTGCCATTGAATGTGTTTTTAAAAAAACAATGGTTGAATTTTAAGGAAGTGATGCTTTTTACGTATTACAGCTGAATTGAATGAGGCTGACTACAGTATAAATTGTAGTTGGCTTTTACTGTGTTTTAGCCTCTGAAGAAGCTACATTGTCAGTAGCCAAACGCCATTTAATTTTTGTTTACAATAAAATTGCGTTAAGGCTTTGTGACTGTCCTGACTGCTGAGCACTTCTTTTCGTTTTTCTAAAGTTTGTTCTTACGTTTTGCAAGTTTGTGATGGCTTCGGAGTGCTTGGTTAGTCCACCCAGTCCTAATTAATTCGGGACTAGTCCTCCCGAAAACACAGATGTTGCTTCCTTACTGGCGAGCATTTCGCAGAGACTGGATGTCTTTAATTCCAGGCTCACCAACATTGAAAAGGGCAGCGGATTGTTTGTTCCTGCATTTTCAGACAGCCGTGGAGTACCTAGTTCTGACTTCACGGATAACCGTGGAGCAGCTGCTGCCTATGAAAAGGGTTCTGAAAGTAACTTTGCGATTATGCCAGCAGCGCAGATTCTACGGACTACAACGAAATCCGGGAACACTACGACGCAAACACAGGACCGTTTTCATGGTAGTTCCTCGGAGGATTCTATACCGCCGGGACAAAAGCGAAGATCCCAACAGGCTTCCACTAATGGTACTACCGGGTTTCCCTTAGAGGAATCCTCTGCTACTAACCGAGTAGAGCATGGAGGGGCACTTATTGGCGTTACATCAGCCGTGGACTGGTTAAAGAATACAGGTGACTTTTTTTCTTTTCTGCAACCATTAAATGATGGACCGCCGGTGCAGTTAACAGGGCACTCTAAGGGAGACAATTTTGACATTACAGCGAAACTTAAAACTTTGGATACCAAAACTTTAAAAATTCGTAAGCTTCAACTGGAAGTAGCTTACTTTAAACAATGTATATCTGAGAATATGATACCCAAGGGTTTAAGGAATAATTTTACACCCTCAGGTTTAATCATGGACAATGCTTTTCTCTCCGATTTAAAGGCGCTGTTTCAGAAACAAGGACTTGTTCTTTTGGAACTTATTGTCAAATATTATTCTGCACATATTGACATTCTGAGTGCGGAAATCAATCAAATTGACGATGACATCAGAATGTATGTAAATTTCAGAAAGTTCAAGTTTGATTATGAACGCATTTTTGCTAGTATAGACAACTATATGGGAAAGTTAAAAAATCAAAAAACAAGGAAGCTGTTTAGGGATAGACAGGTTTACTCATCTAATACAGCTTACCCTAAACTAAGGAATTTTGAAATTCATGAGGAAGTCCTTACACCTGAGGATGATGAGGCCCAAGGGATTGCAAATGAGCATTCAAATGAGACAAATCCCACAGATACTACAGGTAGCTGGAATGTTGTAAGAAGAAGTAATAGGAATAAAAATAAAAATAAAGCAGGGGGACCTGATACTCAGTTCACAAATGGTACTAATTTGTCGAATAATGCTAAAAATGATAGCCAGCATTTTTTAGGGAAAGGGCCCAACCAAGACAGCAGGAAAAAGAACAAGAAATGGAAGAACTAATGGCTGACATGATACCCTCGGAGGTTCCCAATTTTCCAGCTATTGTTAAGAATAGAAAAGGGGATTTCACTATTTACAACTTTTCATCACTCACTCTAGAACCAGAGTTAGTTGAGCTACTTTCTTTAGGCAATAATTTTGTTCCTTCAAAACATTTTGATGTTGTTAAAGTTCTTATTGACCTTAAGTGCTTTGTTAGGAAGCTTAATTTAAAATTACTATTTAATAATTCTAGTAATGAAGATAGATTTGCATTAAAGCTTCCAAGCACTTTTAATCCCCCTTTGCACGTGGGCTTACGCATTTTCGAAAATGCCTGTGAATTGGACATTAGACATTTAGACAAAATTAAAGGGGCTAGGAAAAGTACATTCAACATCTCAAAGGAACAGTTACAGGCCTTAAACCAACTTAAAGAATTTTCTGTCAGGGTCATGAAACCCGACAAAGGTGGGGGCCTGGTAGTTTTTGAACATAGCCTGTATAATGAAAAAATGTCATTAGTCTTGGATACACCTGCCTATTCTAATTCATCCATCAATGAAATGAACATTAATAACCATAGGATCAAGGGGTACTATAGGGATCTTTTTATTGAAGGGAGAATAGACCTTGATACCTATGAATATATTAACATCTCTCAACCTAGGACGCCTGTGATGTTTGGTATTCCCAAGATTCATAAGAATCTTGGGGATCCGCCTATGAGGGCTTTGGTTGACGGGAGATCCTCCATCACTTATCCATCAGCAAAATACATAGATTTTTTGTTAAGTAAATACTTGGAATGCATTCCAAGTATTTGCAAGGACTCTTGGAGCTTTCTTACTAGTATTAATAATACTGATTTTGACAGCGCATACAACTTTTTGACAGTCTTATATACTTCAATTCCACATCTGGAGGCCATTGAGTGGTTGGAGTTGTTGTTGCTGGAACTTAAAGCCCCAAGAGATGAGATCAATAATGTTACAGAACTTCTAGACATAGTCCTGTCCTCTAACTTCTTTGTTTTTGGAAATGACTATTATATCCAGAAGCAAGGTGTAGCAATGGGCTCTCCATGCGGTGCCATTGTAGCCAATCTGTTCATGGCACGCTGGGAGAGAGAGTTTGTCCTGAATCATCCAATATGGAAAGACAGAATTTGTCATTATACAAGATTTCTTGATGACATTTTTATTCTGTTTAAGGGCAACGAAGAAGAGGCACAGTTGTTGATTAATCATTTCAATAACACTACTACATTCCTTAGGTTTACTTTTAAATTTGACACTAGTGAGATAGAATACCTGGATGTTAAACTTAAAAAGGATATAGGTAACCTCAGGTTTATTTCATCTATTTACCGTAAAGACACTTACATCAATTCATTCTTACACTACACAAGTGCCCACCCATTCAAGTTAAAAAAAGCTATTATTAAAGGACAACTGGTTAGGGCAGGGCGGATGTGTAGTGATTTCAAAGAATTTGAAAAAGAATGCACTGTCCTTACTGAATTTTTCCTAAATAGGGGCTACCCACTCTCAGTCATTGAAGAACTAACTTTAGAAGTTATCAACAAAAGACGGAACGGGACTATTTGTCCTTTAATAATTGACAGAAAAACTATAAATGTGGGAGATCAAGGCCCATCCATTGAGGAGATAGACATAAGACTTAGCCCTGTTATTGTGGTTGAGCAGCCTAGAACTGACTTTACTTTGTCTTTCTCAACTGTTTTCAACTTGAACTCAAAAGAAATATCAGAGATTATTGATAAGAACTGGTATTTTATTACCACTAATTCATTTTTGGTTGAGAAACTTGGCACTAAACCAAAGGTCACATTTAGGAGAGGTAATAATATAAAGGAATTATTACAATCAACTTCATCTGGCCAGGCCCTCCAGAGGACAAAGGCGTGTTTTACTTGTGGATTATGTAACTGGTGCCATGTCCTGAGGACTGGTAATTCATTTAGTATAGGTAGCAAAAAATATTTGATTAACTACAGAATAACTTGTGACACCAAATCTATTATATATGTTGCTCTCTGTGTATGTTGTCCGGCATTTTATGTCGGAAAAACTGATAGGAAATTCAGAGAGCGCATATACCAGCACATATATGCCATTAGGAACAATAAAAATGAAAACGCACTTGCAAAACATGTGGAATCAAACCCTGGGCATAACTTTGTATTTATGGGTATTGATTGTAAACATAAGTCAGTCAGGGGAGGACCTATTTCTCTTCTATTAGAGATTTTGGAATTACAATGGCAACTCAAATTAGATGCCTTTAATTTGCCAGGCTTAAATGAGAGCTGCAATATAGCCCCTGTGCTAAAATATAGGTCTTTTTTACGTTGACTATTCACATGTGGTTGTCTCAACTGAAGTCACTTTGAATGTTAATTTAGAGTGAAACAGTTTTACAATGTATACCATATGTATATATAATTTTATTTGCATATATCAATTTTATTGTTTATTGTACTTATTGTTAATTAATTGTAGGGGTAGTAGGCATATTACATACATATATACATTGCCATTGAATGTGTTTTTAAAAAAACAATGGTTGAATTTTAAGGAAGTGATGCTTTTTACGTATTACAGCTGAATTGAATGAGGCTGACTACAGTATAAATTGTAGTTGGTGCCTTTTTACTGTGTTTTTAGCCTCTGAAGAAGCTACATTGAACGCCATTTAATTTTTGTTTACAATAAAATTGCGTTAAGGCTTTGTGACTGTCCTGACTGCTGAGCACTTCTTTTCGTTTTACTAACCTGAACTGTGATAATATCTGTTACTGTGATTTATTACTATCATTTCTCTTATTGTTTCACTACAGTTTACAATACTGACTGTTATGTTGTTATTATGTGAAGCATTTCTCCCCGAGCCTCTGCTGAAAATGGGCAAACTTGCTCAGTCGGACTTCCCCGGTAACCAAATGTTAATTAAATAAATAAATAAAATTGGGGGATAAAAGACAATGCAATACTTGCAAAATGTTTACAAACAATATAAATATATTACCAGAGGCAAATGAAGTCTGTAGTGAGTACGATTATCTGTTTAAGTGGCATGAATTGTTACAATACAGAAACGTGTTTCTTAAGCTGATTCTCATTCACCTATGGATTACGTGGGTCTGCATTACTATGTGAACATTTGTCCATGACCTATTCAACTCAAGCAACTTGTCCTTCCTTCTTCCTAATGATTTGCTAGTTTCCCCTCAGATTGTTAACCCTATTAATCAAATTTTTATAGACGCAGTTAAAACTGATACTTCTTGAAGTAGACCATTGAAAATCAGAGACATCTAACACATGGGAAGAAACTAGTGAAATCTGTACATTACATGTTTCTCTTGTATTTCTGTAGTCATCTTTCATTATACATTGCCTGACAAAAACACTTAACTTGTGATATTTGTGCCTAATTTGTCTGTAGTATGTTTCTAGTTGTTATTTTGCATTTATTATTATTTTTGTCATTGCACTTTGGCCTGTGTTTTCTAGGATCCGCAGTGGTGTAGCGGTAGCATTGTTGCCTCACAGCAAGAGGTTCTCCCATTCGATTCTTGGCTGGAGTGCAGGGAGTGCCTTCTGTGTGCAGTCTGCATCTCCTCCCAGCGGTTGAGTGGCGTTCCAAAAGACATGCGTGTAGGCGTGCCTTCGTTGAAGGCTGGGCGTCGAGCTGGCAACTCGGCACCATAAAAATCTACTGCCAATCATTAGTGGACCAGAGTTCCGCTGTGGCGACCCCTAACTGTGAAAAGCTGAAAGACAAACAACAACAACAACTTTGGCCTGTGTTTTTATTAACTAATAAATAGTTGCGCCTGAGTTGCATTATAATAATTATTCTTGGAATTTTTCTTCCTGACACCCCACTCAAAATGGGCAGTGCTTAACAGGACATTTCCAGTCATCAATTATAAATTAAATAAAAACACTTTATTTATATTGCATATATTCTGGACAGAAGTAGGTTAAAAAATAAAAAAAGAACCACACGAATCAAGTGAAGGCAAATACGACAAGCAACAAACTAGTGAATGGAAATCTAGTTGTCTCAAGCAGAACTCTTAAACGTAAAAAAGTTTATTTTACAACTTAAAATGCTTTTTGTCACCCCACATAGGGTAACTTCTTCAGAAATAAAAACTGAAACAAAGTAACAGTTTTTAAACTAACCGCACTAGTCATCACATGATAAAATAAGCCAATCATCACAATAATACATTCAAACATGTGATCGATGTTTAAACAATGTTTAAACAATGTATCACACAAAGACAACCTACTAAAATCTTGTTAATAGTGCAATGCATACAAATTAAAAATGAATTATGATATAAAATCTGCATATTGCAATGTGTTTAAGATAATGTCAATTGTGATACACAAAATTTTTCACCTACTTAAACTTCTTAAGTTTAACAAGCAAGATATGTTGCAATTTTCATTCAAACCTGGATATGAAAAAGCATTTAGAACCATTTGCCATTCTAACTCATGTTCCTCAAGTAGTAAACTATCGATTTGTAGTGAGTAGTGCTTGACCATTAGCTGCATAAGCTCAAGACCTTGTTGGTCAAACAAGGTAACAAGTTCTTTGTGAAATAAAGAATCTGGAACTAAGCCCATAGGGAATTGATGGTAATGTAAACCCTTGGGCACTATCCGTTCATGCAATAACACTGATTTACTCTTTATTTGAGGAAATACAGTATAAATGCCATAATGGCTACTTTAGACCTCTCCTTTATAAGAGAGAAGAGATTCAGGCTATCCAACGAGGCTATTAATATTGGAAACACTCACTCAAATAATAATAGCTTTAAAGTGAGTTTCATTACGACATACAGTAACGACAGTGTACAACTTAGGTCCATTCTGTTTAAGAACTGGTCTCTTATTAGTACAGACAATTCATTGTTAGATAGACTTGGAAACTTGCCTAAAATAGTATATAGAAGGGGGCCCAACTTGAAAAATCTCCTTTAGCGTAGGACTCTTAAACCTAGTGGGAGACCTGTGGGTATGTTCACTTGTGGTGCATGTAGGTTGTGCACCTATATCAAGACAGGTAACTCTTTTACAGTTAGCAACAACAAAAAGTTTAGTCTTAATTTCAAAGTAAACTGCGAGTCCAAGGCAGTGATATGCATTGCAACATGTATCAACTGTCCGGCGTTTAACGTTGGTAAAATGGCTTGCAAGTTTAGAGAAAGAATTTATGAGCATATTTATGCCATAAATAAAAGTAAAAGTGATAATGCATTAGCTAAGCATTCTTTTTTGAGTTGGGTCACAAGTTTTGTTTTAAAGCTATTGACCAGGTTTTGCCAGATATTAGAGGTGGCCCTATTAGTTTACTACTTGAGGAATGTGAGTTAGAATGGCAACTGGTTCTAAATGCTTTTTCATATCCAGGTTTGAACGAAAATTGCAACATATCTTGCTTGTTAAAGTTAAGAAGTTTAAGCATGTGAAAAATTTTGTGTATCACAATTGACATTATCTTAAACACATTGCAATACGCAGATTTTATATCATAATTAGTTTTTAATTTGTATATATTGCACTATTAACAAGATTTTACTAGGCTGTCTTTGTGAGATACATTGTTTAAACATTGTTTAAACATCAATCATGTTTGAATGTATTATTGTGATGATTGGCTTATTTTGTCCCCAGGAGGGAGTGTACAAATATTTGGGAATTGATAAAGTATCAACAATAAAACATGAACAAATGTGAATAAGGTTTAGTAAAGAATATTTCAGAAGACTAAAATTAATACTGAAAACAGCCCTGGCATTTAGGAACAAAGTCCAAGCTATAAACCAATTTGCTCTTCCTGAATAAACTTACAGTTTTGGGAAGATTGACTGGCCCCAAAAGATATTGGATCATGTGGCCAGGAAAACAAGAAAAGTGCTTTACGCTTATAAAATGATTTATGAAAATCAGTGTCTACCAGTATTATATATTCCCCATTCTAAAGGAGGTATAGTCTACCTCGAAATTGATTATGTGTATAGATCTGCAATTGTGGGACTGCATGCATATCTGCGGACCTCACAATATCCAAACATAATGAAAGTTTTAAAACATGAGGAGAACAAGTCTGTCTAAGATGACTTCCCTGCTTAGTTTAGCAGAAGCAAATCAGTGTCAGGCAAAATGAAAATCAAACCAGAAGCAGACAAAAAGCAGGCAGCAACTGAATGTGCCAAAAACAAAAGAAAGAATATAAGGTTAAGGATCAAATGAGAAGGCAAGAAATGTGGAAAAGACAGAGAAAACTCCTGGAACAACCTCATGTCAATCAGGATCTAATGCAGGAACAGTTAAGGAGAGGTGAAAGGTTAATGGTGGCCCAGGATAATGGATTACATATGCTTTGGTTTACAAAGTCCATTGAATATGTCAGAGAAACAGACAAATGCAAATTTTGTAAAATGGAACTGGAAACAATCACACATCTTGCTGCTGGGTGTGATACACTAATGGCAGAGGGGCTATGTACTGAAAGGCATAATAACATAGCAAGACTGTTTAATTGGGGATTGTGCAAACATTACAATACTGAAGTAGCTGAAAAGCATTGGAAACATGAGCCACAAAGCATTATAGAAAATGATGAAGTTTATATCACATGGGATCACCTATTACCAACAATTCAAAAAAAAAACATAGATGCGAGAAAATCAGATATAATAGCCCATAAAAAGAAGACAAAAATAGCATTGTCATTGAAATTGCTACACCTAGTCATTATAGCATCTTACATACAGAGACACAAAGTCATAAAATACCAGAGGTTGTAGGCAAACAAGGGCAATGTGGAAGATGGATAACCAGACAGTTCCAATATTAGTAGGAGCAACGGATGTCACAAAAAAAAAACGACTTTACTGTCACATTTAGATATGCTACTGATACATGTACCTCCACATGAACCATGGAAGGAGTCATTACTGGGCACATTGGGGGCGCTGTAAAGAGCCTTCTGGCTAACATCAAAAACTGAAACAAAACTAATTTCATGAACTTTAATTATACTTTGACTCAGGAATGAGAGCCATTCCCATCATGGAATAAAGAACTTGGAGAAATTGAACCAGAAGGACACAGATACTGACCCTACTATGCGCCTGTTGCTAGCAGTGCTATGTCTCTTAGACACTGCATGCTCTGTGTGACTGTGTAAAACACAGCTGCCTTGCTATGCACCATATCCACCCATGTCTTTCACCTGATATGAGGATTGTGTGCTTGCTGGCCACTGTCTACCTGACTATAACATTGATTGGTGGCCCACATATATGAGATTCTGCAGCAGAACTACAAAACTGTGGAGGACTTGGTGCTTCTGTCATTTGTAGGACTACTTTACCTGTACCTGCACCTGTGGTTATTGTGGGTCATGAAGACTCTAGTGATGTTTGGTCTACACACACACACACACACACACACACACACACACACACACACACACACACACACACACACACACACACACACACATTCTCTTTTTGCAACTATGCCTTCCATGGCACATGTTTGTCAGTGTCATGTGTACTGCACTCTTTGTAACTCAGTATGCTGTGTGCATTCTTCATCAGAGTCTTTTCCTCTTGTTGAGAGCTATGTAGTTTCACCTGTAGATCACATACCTTTTGTTTACCACAGAGTGTGCTCGCCATGTTGCTTGTTGCTTCTGATATGCAGTGTAGGAGCCATTTATGAATTTGGCTGTCCATAGGTAGGACTGTATGAAATGAGACCACAAAAAATGATAGCTACATTACAAAATTAACTAATAGGAGGCAGGCCTAGAATAGATAATGTGAAACAAAGAAAAAAAGTGTATGTAAACAGTGAATTTTTGTAGAGTATAGTCTTTGGGAAGGAAATACCCAGATGATCCCTTAACACAGAAACAAAGAGTCTGATAACAAAGAAGGATCACCTTGACCCACCTAGTATGCCTACTTCTCTTCATACAAGATAAGCTGCAAATCTTTAAATAACAGCTCAAGTTTCTGGTCATCTTGTTTTTTTTATGTAAATACTATAATAAAGAGTTTAGCATATATTAGTGAGCACTTGAATGTCCACACCTAGGCTAAGGATATCAGAAATAGTTTACTGTATTCAATTTGGAATACAGTCTAAAAAACACAACAAAGTGTAATTTGTTAGTAGTTTGAGGATTGATTCTGATGCTGCAGTTTATATCTTGCCTGCTACAGTGTTCAGGTTTGAGCTAAAAAAAAAGGATCATCTCTTCTTTTAAACTTTAGCAAACTGCTTTCTACAAATGCAACAAGTAGTTGCTACAGTTTATATCCTGCATGGAATGGAGTGCTACAGAACACAGGTTATAGTTTACATTTTTTTTTTTACTTTTAAACTGTAACAAACAGTTGCTACACCCTGCTGGGTCTATATTATGTGATCAAATCTTTAGTTTATTGAATAACTAAACGTCGATCACTAAACATCGAAGACCTAAAACTGCAAACAGCAGTTTCCACTCAGGGAAACAAGTTGTTTGGCCATTACGTGGATTTTGCCATTTTTTCAATGTGGAGTGATCTCGGAATTGGTATATTTAGTTAGGGGAGGTTGGGGGCACAGCCTCTCACATTGGGAGGTGTGGGGGTCGAAGCACCCCCACTTCATTTGTGTTTTTTTTTTTTTTGTTATGAGGACAATGACATTGTTTCCCTGAGTGGAAACTGCCATTCCTGGTTTTGGGTTTTCGCCGTTTAGTGATCGACGTTTAGTTACTCGATTAACTAAATGTTCGATCACGTAATATAGACCCACACCCTGCCCACATATGATAGCCAGCCATCTGCTCCTAAAAAAGTCTGATACACTATATAATGTGTCACACTCCCATATATTTCTTCTTTCAAACCTTAGGGCAGAACCAGCAGAAATTTCCTTGACAAAGTAAGCTTTTACAAACCTTCCTTCAACAGCCAACCTTACATCTTCTGACAAAATGGGAAAGGTTCTGGATAATTCTGTAAAAAAAAAAGTGTATTCTTCTTCCACCCTGGCCTTCAGAACTGAATTTTCAGGCTCATCTAAGTGTTTGCTGGCTTCGTATGATAACTTAAAAAATTTAAATGTTGATCTCCCTCCATCAGATGCTAAAATATCTGCATTTTCTGTGGCATCTGCTATGTGTCTGGTAGTGAGACAAATGTCTGCATTTTCTGTGGCATCTGCTATGTGTCTGGTAGTAAGACAAATGTCTGCATTTTCTGTGGCATCTGCTATGTGTCTGGTAATGAGACAAACGTCTGTGTTTTCTGTGACATCTGCTATGTGTTTGGTAGTGAGACAAACGTTTGCATTTTCTGTGGCATCTGATATTTGTCTGGTAGTGAGACAAATGTCTGTGTTTTCTGTGGCATCTGCTATGTGTCTGGCAGTGAGACATTCTTTGAGACATGCTAATGACATTGTTGATGTTGTTCCCAGAGCTGCTGCTGGTGGCTGTATCTTGAGAATATGTACTTGGTTACAGTCTCATAATTTACAGGAGGATATTAAAACTGAAAATTTAAATATTCCATTAGATAAAGAAATATTATTTGGTCCTTCCTCTGCAGAGGTCTCTAAGGGATTTGATGAAAAGGGAAAATTAATTCAGGGGGCTACCCAGATTTTTTTAACCTTCTTTTCTAAAATATAACTGAAATTTTCTTCCAGTTCAGGTTCCTCTTTCAGGATGTAGGACAGGTATCCTTAACAATGTTCAAGTAAACACAATTGCACAAAAAAAAGTGTCTGGGAGATTTAAAGGAGAAAGGAGGACCTTTCCAGAACCAAGAAAAAATATCAGACTGGGTATATGCCCCCTCAGGATTTTCCTCTTCCCCACCTTGCAGTCCGATCTATCCAAGACTTTAGGCCTTCACTTCTCTCTGTGTCACCAAATAACCTCAGAGTCTTTGGTTCTGAAAATCATTCTGAAATGTTACAACTGGCAGTTGGAATACCTTCCTCATATTCAAGGGACTCCTCCATATACTCCCAATCAAACTGGCCTGCTCCTGCCTATTCTGACTCAGATATTCTTTCAGAGATTATAAGAACCTGTTTCCTGTAGAGCAAAGAGAGAAATTAATTATTTTAGTCAAGATTTTTTCTGGTTTCAATGAAAGAAAGGACATTGAGACATGTCCCAAACCTTTCTTTTGTCAACTTTCATATCTTATTTCCAAAATTCAAAATGTATTCTCTGCAGTCTCTGTTACCCCTTATTCTGGTAACATTACATCATCATTGTCCAATCAACAGCAATTTCAAGCAGTGTGTTTGCATTACTCTGTTTGGTTTGCATTTTTAGTTTGTGTTTTTGCCCTTAAATTTACCTACAGTACCTTGAGTGTTGTAGAGTGTCTGCCTAATGTCAACGTCCATTGCAGGTTGCATTTCCTTTGCTTGGAAGATTGCCTGACATTTGTAGATTCTTTTAAAACTTGTCAAGAATCTCTTGTTTGGGTAGTTAATCCAACTCTCAGTCTTGGATTTCAGGTGAATAGTGAGAAATCTTATCTCATTGTATAGCACAAGACTTTTTAGAAATTTAAAATATAAGTGTTTCTAGGATGTATTCTAGATACAACAATTATGATGGCATTTTTCCTGAAGATAAACTGATAAATTATGAGGAACGCTTTCTGATACTTTCAAACCAGACTCTGGCATCTGCCAGAAAGTATCTCAGAAGTCAAAGCCTCTACTATTTTCATGATTCATTTGGCTGATTTCACATAAGAAAGATTCAGTGGTTTGTCAGATTATTTTGGACTCAACACCAGCACCCTCTTTCATTTCAAATTCCTGTGCTAGGTCTTGTGAAAAGGGAGTTAAGTTGGTGGGTGAATCAGTTGCCATTCAACCCAGCTGTTTCCTTTTCCCTGCCAGTCCCCTGTGTCCAAGGGAGTGAAAGTGCTGAGCCTCTGGAGCAAACAAAACAAGTTAAAACACATAAAAATCAAGGAAATGATGAATCTAAAACAATTTGTCACATTTCTGCACCATCTTTGGACTCCACACCCTCTGTTAGTAATCACAGACAGCATCAAAGTGATGTACATAAACAAGGGGAACCAGATCCTACCTCTTTTTGCAGATTAACTATAGTAGCCTTGGATCTAGCAACTCAGTGCAATTTGTTGCTTCAGGCTACATACATTCCATCACAGCAAAACATTGTGGCAGGCAAGCTGAACAAGACCAGGACAGACACTCACAAATGGAACTTACACACAGAGGTTTTACAGGAATTAATTCATCTATGGGAAACCCCTCAAGGAGATCTGTTTCCCTGTAGTCAGAATAGACAGATAAAACATTCTGCTCCAGACCTCCTTGCAAGTAGGCCTGGAAGACACATATTGTTTTCATTTATGGGAATGTTTCTCTATTCATTTCTACCCTTTCATCTTAAAACAAGACTTCTAAAGATTCAGAAGGATTCACCAAAAATAACTGTAGTGATGCCCTTTTGACTCAGGCAACAGTCATTCTCCCTTGTTTTGAAAATGGCCAATGGCAATCACCACAAGTTTCCTCACAGAACTGATTTACTCACACAGGACATGGAGAGCTCGATACACCCCAACTTTCAAATGATTCATCTGAGTGCCTGGATTATATAATTCTAATACCTTTTATGCAACTTTTTTTTCTGAGGATTTGTAGTAGTTATTAAAAGAGGCAAGGAAACCTGCTACTAGAAAATCATATATAAGTAAGTGGAAACATTTTCTAGTTGGTCTGGTGCCAATCCAAGAGCCAGAATCCTTTCAAGGGTCACACTCCTGTAATTCTTCAGTATTTATGTCAGTTATTGTTCTCTTGCCACTCTTACTCTTCTATCATGATAAATCCTTTGGCCATATCTGCTTGTCTCCCATCAGATTCTTCCCTTCCCTTTCTTCCCTACCTCTTGTGAAACAGTTTTTGAAATAGCTGTTATATGTCTCCCTGCCTAGAAGACAAATGGCTCCTTCCTAGGATCTTAATTTTCTATTACAAAAATGTACACAGTTTCCTTTCAGTATTACTGACAAGACAGGTTTGAAGTTACTTTCTTGTAAAACAGTATTACTTATTGCTGTAACTTCTGCAAAGAGAGTATCTGCGTTACAGGTTCTTATGATGAGTCACCCCATGTCATTTTTCTCAAAGACAGGGTTACTTTGAGAACCAATGCTTACTTTTTGCCTAAGGTCATTTCAAAGTTTATTCTAAGTCAGGCTATTCATCTCAATGTTTTCTTTCCAGAGCCAAAACATCAGGTACGGAAACGTTTAAGTAGTCTGATGCTTGATGTCCACCGGAAATGGGGGATACTATACTGACATAATAAAGATCTTCAGGACTTCTGATCAACTTTTTCTCTCCTATGAAGGTAATAAAAAGGGACAAACTATGTTTAACCAGACTTGTTTCCAAAAGGTTGTCCCATGGTATTAGTTTTTGTTATTCTTGCCATAACAAATCACTTCAGGAAAGTCAGGGCCCACTCCACTAGGACCCTGACTACTTCAAATCTTTTTGCAAATGGAGGACTCTAGAAATATGCCAGATGCACCAACTTGATCATGTGTGCATATCTTTACCAAGCACTACAAACTACATTCCTTCTGTAGGCCTGCAGCAAGCTTGCTTGAAGTATTCTACAAAGGATCCTGGACTCTGATGCAGCTTCCTCCTCACTTACTCAATAAGATCTTGTATTCATCCACAAATTGCTTATGGCTACTGCAACAGTGAGTAGCATAGCTAGGGTGAGGCAAGAGGGGCAACTACCCAAGGCACAAAGTATTTGGAGCATGGTCAACTGATTCTGATCTCTCTTTAATGCAATACAAGTTTTAAAAGCCAGTATTACATTTATGGTTAAACATGAGCACTGTAGCAGTCTGTGTGTGGTTTAAACTGCAGCAGCAAGCAGTTTGGTACAGTCTTTTTTTCTAACTAAGAAATAATGCTGCTCCAAACCACCACACAGATGACTTAAAACACAGATAACAGAAAAATAAGAAAACTCTGATGGTGCCTTAGTATTTTGTCAGGCGAAAACGCTTAGTCCTTGAATTTTGTATGTTCATTTATTTTATGTTTTAATACTGTGGAAATATTAAAGCGAGTGCTTTTTCTTTACCGTGGGCAGTGGTTTTCTTATTTTTCCATTATTTTTTTTCTAACTAAAATATGATCACTGTAATGCTTTGTGTGTGGTTTAAACTGTAGCAACTCCTTGCTATATTGTAGCAAGCAGTTTGGTACAGTTTTTTTTAACTAAAACATGAGCAGTGTAGCTGTCCATGCAGGCATTGTATAAACTATAGAAACTGTTTACTACATTCTCTAGCAAGCAGTTTGCTCAGTTTAAAATGAAGATTTTTTTTTTTAAACTAAAACACGAGTGCCATACAACTCAGTGCAAGCAGGGTATAAACTGTAACAATTGTTTGCTACATTTGTAGCAAGCAGTTTGCTACAGTTTAAAAAGAATTTTTTTTGCTTAAACTAAACACGAGTACCATAGTGCTCTGTGCAAGCAATATATAAACTATAGCAACTGTTTGCTACATAAGTAGCAAACACTTTGTTACAGTTTAAAAAAAGACATTGTTTATTTAGTTTTTTAAAATAAAATAAGTTAAAAAAGGGTTGGGGCAGAGCTCAGAAACGGGACCTGAAGGACACGTGGGAGTGTGTGTTGTGCATCTAGCCACCTGGTTGATGTGCCAGCAGAAGGAAGGTCTGTTTTTTGCTTTTTTTTTCTTTGCACTTGATGGAAGAGCTGGGAGAGGCATAGATCTAACTAGAGTGAAGCATTTTATTTATTTATTTATTTTTTGCTCTTCACTTGAAGAGCTGGGGTGGGGTGGACTCCTGGTTTATAGCACTGGCCCAAGGCACAGTGATCTAATGATGAACGTAATGCAATCATGTAAATACAATTACCATATCAATAGATGTTTGAATAAGTCACTGTTGGAGGAGATAGCTCCTCCCTCCAACCCTCTACTTTTTTTGTTTTTGCCAAAATGTGGGATTTTTTTATTTTTCTGTTGTTATTTTCTTATATTGTAACCTCTGTATATTCTGAGGAAAGTAAGCTATGAAGCTTTGGCACCCTAGCTATTGGTTTAACTCTGTGTCATTCATGCATATAAGTAGCTAGGGGGAGTGGAAGAAGCTCTAAAGCTTTGGAAGCTGACCATCTAGTCTGGTCCTTGGCAGGATGTCCCATATTTCTAAAAAAGTTACTGTAGCAGTGATATAGTCGAATACCTACTATATGGCAAGTTTAACTGTGCTTTTTTACTCTATGAAAGCATTGATCTTTTTTGTGGTGTTCATATTTCCTGCAGTTATCACAAAGTATTTTCTAAAATATTGCTCACTTAGTTCAATCTTTAGATAAATACAGTATTATACTTCTGTTTGAAATATAATTTTGTCGATACTTTAAAAACCAATTAACTATTGAAAAGAACGAAAAATGGCTTTGCAGATGAAAGAGCGGATCCAAAAATTGTTTTACAACCTTTAAGAGCACTTTCATCAGAGACAGTGCTTTGACTTCTTCAGACATGCAAAAACAACCACAGCAAACTTTAAATACTAAACCAATTAGTTAATTAACTCATTTTGTAATCTATTTAAAGTTGCAGTCCTCTATTAATGCATAAATACATAAAATCCATTTCTTATTTAAACATTATTGAAACATTGCTAAAACCTTGTATAAAATAAAAATATGTGTGTTAAAAAATATATATAGATTAAAAATACATTTTATATATATATATATATATATATATATATATATATATATATATATATATATATATATATACATCAATGTGGATACTAAAAATGCATTATATACACAAAAAAATTATAAAAATGATGTATATAAGCCTTAAATAAAAAGTTGATATTATTATATGTGTTGTTTATGAATAACTTAAAAGCTAGTAATTTGATGTAATTAACTAATTGGTTTAGTATTTAAAGTTCTTTCATCTGCAAAGCCATTTTTCATTCTTTTTGGCGATACTTTAAGCATATTACTGCACTTATCTTAATTAATTCAATAATTTTTAAAAAATGTTCTGCTTTTATATTCTAAAATCTTAATGAAGTTCATTTGTTCTATTTTTACTAACTAAAAAGTCTACAAAATATACTATATTCATAAGCATTGTGCACCATTGTGCACCATGGATCAGGGCTGGTTCACTGCAGCCCTGTGTAATCTCACCCCAATATGTAGGCATAGTATAACACTATAACACTTTAGTACATATGCAAATGGCTGTGTCGTGTCCCTAATCATAAGAAATTACAGTCACAATGTCATTGATGCATTGGGTAATGCAATTAGAGTAACCTGTGAGAATTCAGATGCATACAAAATTATGGTGTTGCACTTGTCAGTGCAGATAACCTCCTCCTCTGCTGTCACATTGCTTAGCAGGAAGAGATGAGTAACATATCAATGTCAACAAAAAAAGGAAATGCGACATCTCTTTTGAATGGATGAAAATTCCCTACCATCAACAGAGCTCCCTCTGGTTTATGCAACACTAATACCATAACCAGACTGGTTTCACTCCCAGATATTACTGGTGGGTGATCTCCTGTCAAAGGAAGCTCACACAGCTCATATCCCTCATTACCATATTTGGTAATGACCCTAGGTCTGCCATCACGCCTAAGGAACATAAAATATTTATGAAGCACTCCTAGCCATAACAACAGACCACAATACAATGGGAAATGCAGCTTACATAGGTGTCATGTACTTTACTATATAGTTTCATAAAGCTACTTGATAAAGAGAACTAAGTAGGCAGACATAGCAGCTTAGTTACGTATACCTTACTAAATAGGTGAACAGAGCTTCATAAGATGGTATACATTAGGTGTACTTTACTATTTATTTATTTGTCTTTGTTGACTGGGAAAAGTCTGACTCTGTAAAACCCATTTTCAGAGGAGGCCCAGGGAGAAAAGCTCCACATTTACACATGTTGTTGTGTCTTTCGGCTTTTGCCAGTTAGGGGTCGCCAAAGCGGAACTCCGCTCCGCTAATGATTGGCAGTAGATTTTTAGGTGCCGAGTTGCCAGCCCTGACACACAACCTTCAATGAAGGTACGCCCATTCATGCATGTCTCCACACAGAAGACGCTCTAGCTGAGAATCGAACAGGACAACGTCTTATTGTGAGACGACAACGCCACCGTAGCACCACCACCGTAGTTCGCACATTTATAATTGTAGAGTATTTATGTGATTTTTAAATATTTCTTACATGAACATAGCATTTTAACACAAAAAACAAGAAGGAATTTAACATATATTGGCTAATAATTAAATAGAAAAATGAAGTACAATAACTGGCTGCAGGAAAAGATCAAACTGGGGTGTTTATGAGGTTAGTAATAAATTACAGAGAGACAAGTAGTAATGTAGCTTAATACTGTTAAGAGACATGAAAGGAGAAATTATGGAAAGGAGCAGGAAGATAAATGGACAGCGGAGGGATTGTAGGTAGTGGTACGGTATGAGATAAGGAGGAAGAGGAAGAGTTTAGGAAATTAGTGCAGTATGGGGAGTGATAAGGTACAAAAGACTGGGAAGCAAAGTGACTGTAAGAGTTTGAGAAAAGTAATCTGAATAAACTTAGAAAGGTGAGCAGGAATAACTGAGCCATCTTTGGCATTGGTGCTGTTTATTTAAAGTTTTGAAACTTAAAATGTTTCTATCTTTTTTAAATGTGTGGAGATTTCATTTCAGAGTTTTGACACATAATGTGCAGAGAGTTTTCAGCAGGGCTGAATGTCTTACTGATATATAATAAGAGTGTATTGCTAGAGCAAAGGTCTCTAGTGGGTGAAAAGTACATTAGAGTACTTTGTAATGCTGGGCATTTGTCTGAAGAGTACAATAGGTTGTGGGGAATGATTAGGTGCGAGTATGTCAGCTGGTTTGGGAATTCAAGCCAGATTAATTGTTTTAATGCAGGCAGTGGTGTGTTTTATAAGGTTGAAACAAAAAGTAAGTATACACTGCTGAAGGTAGTCTTGCCAAAAAAAGAACCAAAGTAGAAAACAATGCAGACGTACCACCATAGACATGATAACATTTGTGATTTAATAAAACTCTTAAAATACAAAAAATGAAGAGAACATACGATAAGCACTTTTGGTAAAACCTTCTTCAGATCCTGGATCTGATCTGAAGAAGGTTTTACCAAAAGCACTTCTCCTATGTTCTCTTCATTTGTTTTGTCTTTTAGGAGTTTTATTAAATCACAAATTTTATCATGTCTATGGATGGTGGTATGTCTGCATTATTTCTACTTTGTTTTATAAGGTTGGTTGTTTGCAAATTTAGCCATTTTGTATTAGCAGGAGGCTAGTTTAGTTTTATACATAGTGTTGATATTTGTAAGAATTGGGGAAGCATATAAAACAGAAAGAAGGAGGTATGATGCTACTAAAATAATCCTTGCAGCAACCTTACTAAACAGCAACACATAGCAGCTTGAAAAGGTATGCCTTACTAAATATCTATACATTTGGTAAGGAATATTTTACTAAATAGTGACACATAGCTCTATCTAACTAAATAAGCGACTATAGCTATTTGGTAAGGTATACCTTACTAAATTACACCACATAGCCACTTGGTAAGATATACTTTACTAAACAGCTACACATAGCTACTTGAAAAGGTATACCTTATTAAATAGCTATACATAGTTATTAAGTAAGGCATATTAGTAAGGCATATTTTACTAAATAGTGGCACATAGGTACTTGATAAGGTATACCTTGCTATATAGTTACAAATAGTTACTTGGTAAGGTATATATCACTAAATAGCTGCACACAGCTACTGTGAAAGGTATACCTGACTAAATAGCTACATACAAGTACTTGGTAAGGTATACCTTACTAAATACCTACACAAAGCTACGTGAAAGGTACAGTATACACTTCTAACCTGACCTTGAATGCTATACTGTGCCGAGCTCTGCTGCTAGACAGTGCTTCTCCATTCCGAGCACAGGAGTGCATAGTGGCCAGTGGTGCACAATTCAACATTAATGGATGTCTGTTGCATGCTGTCATGATCCATGTCTATGAATCATGTCAGTTCACAAAGACATATTACACATAGTACCTTGATGTTTGTCTGCATCCATGCACTATTGGTAAACAGCAGAGCCCATTTCTAAACTTATCATCTAGGCTATCAACTCCTCCAGCAGCAAGAAAAGAAAAATTAATTTTGTCCCATCTTATATTAAGGAGTCCACCTCTTCTCTTCAATAGTTAGTATGGGGTTTGTCACGCTAGATGATTTATTCATTCTCTGAGATTAAGTAATTGCAGAATCGCATGGTAGTTACAGCCTATGTCTGCACTCAGTGGGTGCAAGACACAGAAACTAATCTAAAACTAACTAACACCAGCCCATTTCAGGGTGCACATACTTTTATCTGGCATACACAGTTATGGACAATTTAGAAAATCACCAAATTATCTATAGAATGTCTCTGAGAAGTCAGAGCAAATGCAGCTTCTACTGAAAATCCACAGGGACAAAGGGAGAACATGAGGACTCCACACAAAAGGCACTCCAACTGAGAACTGAACTGGAGAATCAACAATGCTAACCACTGTGTCAGTGCATCACTCAGGTTATATGAGCACAAAAGTAACCCTAATCTCCATTTCATGTCTTCATGAAGACTTCTTTCATCAAGTCATCTGGCGCTAATCATGTTAATCATCTTTCAACAATAATTTTTTCCAGCACCACCCCAAACCTCACAACTTCAAGATTATTCCTCCAGTTATTGCCCTTCCCAGCAATCCCTTCCTCCACACCTCTTTGTGCACTGCAATCTGCCCTTGTTCCAGAAAGATCTCATTGCACATCTAAAACTATTGCTACCATGCGGGACACATTACCTAACTCACACACTCTGAACTAAACTAAATCACAACACTTTCCAACACTCCCACTTATTCTACAAACCTCTCAACCCACTTCTCACCTTCCCAAGCTTTCTTCCACCTATACCCCCTCTGTCTCCATCTCAACCAACCCTAGTGCATCACTTCACCATCCCTTCCTATTACCCCCCCCCCATTATCTGACTGGTCATTTTCATACTCCACTATTCATTTTTTGTATCACTACTACTTTTCCAACTAACAACTTCATATCTCCTTCCAGAGGATCTCTAGTGACCAGCACCATGTAATCATACTAATCACTTATCTGTATGACTCTTACAGTTTATCACTTGCTAACCTATAGCTATCCCCTGGTTTGTTTACAGACTTCACATTGTACATAATTATTTCTGAATGTATGTAATTCCATTTTTGTATTATTTTTATATGTTTCTTATGTATTTTAATTATGAATTTTTTCACTGATCTATGGCTGTAAATGGTCATTCACAATCACTGTACTACCCCAATAAACAAAAATAAATTAAACAAAAATAAAGTAAAATCCAGCTTTATTAGGAACGTTCTTATCAGTTTATATAAAACACAGGGGAGAGTGAGAATGCCAACCTCTGTTAAACTCAGAAATAAGTGCACAGTTGTTATAGACTATAAATCAGCTGAGTCATTAATGCCTTTAAGCTTATAGTGCTGTGCAAAAACAGATTTCAGAATTACATTTCTACTGTAAACAGTCCTATTATTTTTCTGTTATTGCATAATATATTTGGCCTTTTGTAGATCTAAGAGATCTGTTTTATTTAACGTCTGTGTAAATATTTAAGTTTTTTAATTAACTGTCTGACTAATAATATTTACTGTGCGAGATTGATGGTACATTTTGACAGGCTGTCTTAGATGGATAAATAAAAGTGTATTTTCTCACATATTTCTGTTATTTTTCAATATATTTTGTAGAAGGGTAGTTTGACGTAGAGATGGAGCTAACTCTATGGTTTTGTGCACCTTTACACCACAAAAAGTGAAAAATGCACAATTTTAACTGCAAAATGAGTGCTTGATCATTGAGTGCATAATTCAAAAAAACATCTTGACAGTTATAAAGGGAATACATAATACTAAAAACAAATTAAAAAAATGCATTGAATGCAATGGAAATTACTGAAATAATTGCAATCATCTATTGGCATAAACACAAACAAACATTGAACAGTTTTCAAACTAACATTTCTTGTTCATATAAACCACAGTTAATAATGACACATTTGAAACCAATCAGTCTAGTCACAGGGAACATTAACATCATGAAATGACCAATGACTGACAAATGGTTGCTGACTACAGTAAATACTTCATGAAATTTGTTGACAAATTATTGTTAAAGATACATACTAAACATAATAATTAGAGCCCCATGCTTTAACTTTCTTCCTATGAGAATAAGTTTTCTTACTTTCTTTCTACTAAACTTAATTCTGATAGGAAAAAAGTTAAAACATGGGAGTACATTATAACAAGCATTTGTCTATTACATTTTTCAGATTGCTAAACATTGCTAGTAATATCTTACACACAACTTTGATGTTAAAACCAGACTTCTCATCTCAGTATGATCTGCTTCTCTTTTCTACTCTGGCATTGCCCCATGGGAGAGGTCACAGGAGGATACTCACAAGCCCCTGGCTCAGTGCTTTGCATTGGGAGCATTTGTCAGTAGATGATGAGATCACATCAATGAGACTGAGAGTTGCAGAAAGGAAAACTACCAGTTATTTCATTTATTTATCTGTGTATTTATTTATTTGTTGCTTTTTTGACCAGGGTAGTCTGAATGGGCTGTGGTAGCCCGTTTTCAGCAGATGCCTGCAGAGAAAAGCTCCAGTTACAAAATTGTCAGTTTAATGCAACAGAGAAAAATGTAAAGCTTAAAGTTATTGTACGGATAACTGAAAGGCAGCTATACTACAGAAAAGTTACAATAAGTAAAAAACCAGGCTGTCATTATATATTAATCCATGACAGCCTGGCATCCACATTGAGGTTTAATATGAACATTTATAGTTTTACATTTATTGATAGAAGAAATATGAGAGAGGGAATGGGGATATATGTGTAGGAAGCAAAGAGGAAATAAGGAGATAAGTGTAGAAAACAGAGTAGATGAGGAAATGTCAGTAATACGTACATTTAAAAACTAAGTAAACCAAAAACACCTTTCTGACATAGTGTATAGGACCGAAAACAGTAGAACAGTTCACCAGGGTAAAATAGTTTAATCCCAAAAAATATAAAAGGCAGTGTAAAATAACGATTAAGAAGTTCCATCCCTACTACAGGGACTTCATCAGAATTGTATGTGAAAAAGAAATGACAGCATAAATAGCAATTAGGGTGAGTTCAAAGGGTCTACCTTTGAATACACTTCAGCTCATGTTTTTAAGAAAAAGAGTATGTTCAACCCCCACCCCTTAAAAGCTATTTTAGCAATTTTTGAAAAAAGTTATGAGAAGGATATATATAAGTTATATAACAATACTACAGCTAGATTTTTAAATCTTAACAAGGGTGAGAGGAGTTTGCTAAATGAACTCAGATCCAATCATGACATTAGAGTTATGAAACCTGATAAAGGGGAGGTATTATTTTGGCTGATAAGATAAATTATATTAGCAAAATGTTCAACATGTTGTATGATGCTACCAAATATGAAGACATTTTCAAAAACAAAATTAATATCACACACAAGAAAATTGATTTGTTTTTGACTGACAGTCTACTGTAGGGCACCATTACAATAGAGATACACAACTTTTTAACAAATAATTCTCTAGTCATAACAGCTATTTTTGAGACTCCTAAGGTCCACAAAGACATTTTGGAACCACCCAACAGACTGATCATGGCAGGTCAAGGATACAAAACTTACCCTTTCACTTTCTTTATTGACTGCATCTTGAAGGGTGCTTTGAAATGGTTAAACCACATTCTCAATGATTCCTGTGACTTCTTGACAAAATTAAGCAAGAATACTATGATGTTTTTTATTAGTCTTGCCACTATTGACGTTGTTAAACTTTTTTCTTGTATTTCATATAACAGTGGCTTGGAAATCTTCCACAGAGCTGTTACTGAGCTCAGTAGTTTTAAGCATTTGTTACTTAATTTTTTAGTGGCATCCATGGAACTTGTCCTATGTAACAAATGTATTTACTTTGACAGCAAACTTTTTAGCAAATTCGTGTGGTAGCTGTGGGTGCAGAGTGTGCTATTAGATATGCCAATCTGGTTATGTATGCTTGAGAAAATTTATTCTCAACTCACCCTTCAGAGAACATTGGCATACATACTTACGCTACCTAGCTGACATCTTCATTTTATGGCCTGGTTCAGCGGAGATGTTAAATGATTTTCTCCTATATATTAATCAAACAGATTTTTTTAAAATTTACATCGAGTTTCTCTTATGATATAGTCAATTACTTGGACGTGACTAATTTTAAGGGAAAGATCAATAAACGTTTCCATTCTACCATTTATAGAAAACCACCTTTTTCCAGTGGATACTTACATTATAACAGTTGCCACCCACAACTCTGTAGGAAAATGTCTACAGGAGACATTTAATCAGGGCAGCCCATATGTGTTTAGACTTTGACTTAGTTTCCAATAAATCTAACAAAATTACTGGTATGTTCTTTGAATGGTGTTACCCAAAGAAACTTTTGTTTGAGGTGAAGGATGAAATTTCTAGGGGGTGGGGTATGAAATTTCAGCCCCTACTAGGAGTTAAACCAGCTGAGCATAATAATGTTGACAACTCCATGAGAAACAATGTTGAATCCAAATCCTTTACCAATGCACTTATGCTGTCTCACAACTCATTTTCTAAGGAAATTAAGGACCTTATTATCAGTAATTGGAATACTTTCAAAGTCAATGACACCATATACAAAACACTGGGTGGAAGTCTGACTTTTGTTTTCAAAGTTGGGAAAAATGTCAAATCTATTTTAGAACTGCACTTAGAGGAACATATGATTTAAGGCAAAAAAAGTACCAGGAAATATCGGGCTTGCGGCCAATGTTCTAATGTTATGGAAAAGGAAAACGTTCCATTAGAAGATTATGCCTATACTAAGATAGAATTGACAGATAGAAATTGTGGATCCAAAGGACTGGTTTACATAGTTATTTGTTCATCTTGTCCTGCGTTTTACATGGGAAAAACAGAATTACATCTTTGCCGAAGGATTTACAAGCATAACTACAGTACTGACAAACATAATGCTAACAATTCTTTGTTCAAACACTCTCAAAGCTTTTATTTGGTATGCTTGAAAGAGCGAAGATAAACAACAGAGGTGGACCCTAAAAAACTAGACTTGAATATAGTTATTCTGACAATTAAAATTAAATGCATCAGCCCACCTGGGGCTTAATGAACATATATATCTATTATCAGTTTTAAGCTTAGGGTAGAAAAATTATAATTTCAATACATTTTTTGATTTTTTAATTTCTTAATTATTATTAGTGGACTGGGTTGGTTGCAATCTAAGTTCACCAAACAGTACCCTCTCTTAATCCTATTTCGTTTCCGCTTCGGTTGAAATAACGGCTATCCACTTGTCAGCTGTTGTTAACCGTTTAATAAAATATAAATTTAGATTTTATTAAACGGTTAACAACAGCTGACAAGTGGAGAGCTGCTATTTCAACCGAAGCGGAAATGAAATAGGATTAAGAGAGGGTACTGTTTGGTCTGCTTTCCGCAGCCATCATATAATTTGTATAGTTTGAACTTTTTTTCTTGGTGTGCAATCTAAGTTCATTTAATTGTATTTTTATGTGACCTTTCAAGTTTTTAATAAGCATTAATAATGTTTTACACATATTTTTATATATTTTTATATATAAAGTGTTAGTTCAAGGTTTTACTATAAGGGATACTGTGTTTTTGAATTTACTATCATTGTTCTAACTAGGTAAAACCTTTGACCTCACCCTAAGTGTTATTTATACTGTAACTTCTTTTCCACATGTGGTTCTGATGAAGTCTCTGTGGTAGGGACAGAAGATCTTTACTGCTATTTTATGCTGCTTTTTATATTTTTTTGGGATTAAACTTTCATAACCTGGTGAACTCTTCTACTGTTTTTGTTCCTACATACTACATGAGCTGGGTGTTTTTGGTTTATTTTGTTTTCTTTTCTGGCGGCATGGACACTCGCTGATTGTTTCTGGTTACATTTAAAAACTGCAAGAAAAACTCAGCCGAAATAGAACCTTAAACATCTTGTAGTGGAGGCCTGTGGGATATATGCAAATAACCCCTTAAGGACATCAAGTGTTTCAGCTACATGGCTTCTGAATGTCCATGACTTTTTTTTTTCCTTTTTACATCTTTATGGTTGCATTCAGGCCAATAAAGTCAAACCCACTAGGTGTGGACATGCATATTTTGGCCTTTTTATTGACCTCATCAGCACAGCATAAGTGGATAGTTTGGCTATTCTTCAGAAGGACATGGTCATTAAATGCTGCTGATGCCCATAAAAAATAAGGTGCTTGCAAAATATCCCAACTAACATCCAAACCAAAGGGTAAAAATGGGTCTATATTACTTCATTGAAATACCAATTCAGCGAACTGCTATTCAACAAACATAAAAAAGAGTATGCTAACTTAAGCAAATGTTCACATCTGTAAATGCGTTACATAGGAAAAGGAGTTACTTGGCCAACATGAGGAAATGCCCTTTTCCCCACTGTAGTGTGATCTCGGAGTTAAGTCAGGGGGGTGTGGGGGGGTGCAGCCCCCCACCTGTGTGAATGTGTTATAGTGAGAATGTTGGCCAAGTAACTCCTTTCCCTATGTAACACATTCAGTGATATGAATGTTTAAGTGAACGTTCACTGTTTTATGTTCACTGAATAGCAGTTTGCTGAATTGCTATTTACATGAAGTAATATAGACCCGGTAAAAAGGGCACATAGACAAACCATTCAGTAAAAACTACCAAGCTAGAGCTTGCACTTTGTGATACATTAAACTGCCTGAATGCAACCATAAAGATTTTAAAAAAGTGAAAAAAGTCACTGACATTCAGAAGCCATGTAGCAGAAACACTAGATGTCCTCCAGGGGTCATTTGCATATATCCCCATGGGCCTCCACTACAGGAGATTTCCAGTATCCCACACTGAAAACTCTAGGCTGGCTGGGTTTTTCTTGCAGTTTTTACTGAATGGTTTGTCTGTGTGTCCATTTTACCCTTTGTGTTAGTATGTACAGTTGTCAGTTGACAGAGCTGAAATGAAAGCTGTACTGAAGATGAGATAGAAGTAGAAGGTAGTGAGATTGAGTTGGAATTTTGTTGAAGGGAAAAACTTATCAGGGGTAAGAAGAAGCACTCCATCACTTGTGAAATAATGCAGTTGTCTGCTGGGAAATGATTGACAGGAAGAGCTTGTCTGATGTGGACCCCAGTAGTGAATTATTACTAGGCTTCTGAGCTGCCAAATAATCACCAGTTGGTGGTGTTTTGGTCAGATGACTAAGAATGTGTCAAATGTCACCCAAATGGCTGCAGCGAGGATGTCTGGAGACTGCCTAGTAGACAGTTCTGGTTGGATGAGCTCATATGTAAATACATAATAATTATCTAATGTTTTTTACACCTGATATTAGCTTCTTTGAATATGCTTCTGTAATTTTTTTTGTATATTTGCATCTGTAATTTTTAATTCTAACTTTACTGTATAATATTTTTGGAGTTTTTCTCCCTGGTCTTCCACTGAAAAAGGGCTAGTTTTACCTCAGTCGGACTTTCCCGGTCAAAAAATATAAAATAAAAATAAATAAATAAAATCCTCCATTTCTGGAAGAGCCTGTCCCTTACAATAGTGGGGGTCAGGGATGTGGATTCTGAATGAATCCTGTTCAAAACCTCAGTAGCCAAGACAGTGACAAAGAGCTGTGACCAAAAATGTCTGGTGCTTATTATGGTAGTTACTGAAGACCTTAATGGTGGACAGCAGCAATGAGGGGAACCATCAAATTTAAAAAAAGAGGCTATCCATGTAATGGCAGAAAGGGATCAAAGATTTGACTGATAGATAGTAACAGGCCAGAAAAGCAGCAGCTACAACAGTTACTGAAATAAAGGCTTAGTTATGTGGCCAGAGTTTGGTGAGGATATTAAGAATGCCTTTCAGATGGCCTTTACAAGATTCTGGAAAACTGTCTGTTGAGTTGATGGGGTAGGACATTGCCAGGCTATTTTCTGTAAGATCAGAGAAGCATTGATCTCAACTGATATCATTTTCAAGGAGGTGAAAGGACAATGTGAGAAACCCGTATACCTGTTGGACATGACCTACTTTGAGAATGCAGTATCCAAAACAACCACAGGAATTGCCTATTTGTCTAGAACAGGTCCTTGTGGCAAATAAACACTTCCACACTGACAACCATGCAAGCATAATTGAGACCTGGCTAGAAGTGTAGAAGTTACTGGCTATTGCTGAGGTGTCAGTGCCAACATGTCCTTATAATGCTTATTTGCTGTATCTCTGCACTGGTAAACGTGGGTGGTTATCCCCATGTTTTCAAAAATGGGCTTAGGGGGCATGTTCCAGTTATTAAAGAATTACGATCCTCAGGATTCCTGGGAAAGGCTATATCAGAGATTTGATAAAAAGACTTCATCTATAGCTGATCCTCATTTTGTTAAGGAGCAGCAATGCAGATTCTTGCTGGTTATCAAACAGTGGATTAACTCCTTGTCTTTGCATGGATACTGGAAGGATTTGGACAATGGACAACCTACCATCTCTCTTCCTAACGACTGCTGCTGACTCCATAGGATAGCCTGTCTCCATCTTCATAAACTGCTCAATCAGTAAATCCACTGTCCCTAAATTTGGAAAAAATTCTACACCACACCTATCCACACAAGTGGACATCCTTTGAAGGTCTCTAATTATTGACCTATTGCCATACTCTCTCCCCTCTCCAAAATTCTTGAGCACTGTGTTCATAAACAAATCTCAGCTTATCTTTCTCAAAAATAACCTGATCACCCCTACCCAGCATGGCTTCCACTCCCACCACAGCACCACTACTGTACTTATATCCTTTACTTACTCTCCCTAGCCAGTGACAATGATAAACTAGTGCCTTTCCTGTTTTTAGATCAGTCGAAAGCCTTTGAAACACTCTCTCTTAACCCATCCTCCTCTCCAGACTCTATGAACTCAACCTCTCTTCAGTAACTATCTCCTGGGTTAACAGCTATCTCACAGACAGACAGCAATCTGTAAAATGGCTCTCTGCTCTATCTCCTTTTCTCCCCATCAAAATGGGCATCCCATAAGGCTCAATTTTAGGCTCCCTTCTCTTTAACATCTTTACTAACCAACTTCACACATCCTATCCTCCCTCATACAGTACGCAGATGACTCCACAATCACTTCTATTGCTGACAACCCCTCTGACCTGCTAATGCTGACACAAACATCTTTTAACATCACTGAAACATGGCTTACTAACAACTAACTCATACTCAACCCTAAAAAGACAAAACTTCTACTCTTCCTCCCAAAATCCTTTAATCATCTTAAAACCTCATTCACTATCTCTTCCCTTAACAACACTACTATCATAGCTGAAACCCACACTAAGTTCCTTGGAGCAATAATAGATGATCAGCCTAAATTTGACCTTCATGTACTTCACTGTATCAAGAAAACCCATCAAAAGCTCAGCCTACTCTATAGAAACAAATGGTTCCTCACACTCATCTCAAGGATCTCACTTGCCCAAGCATACCTTCTCCCCAACCTCTTCTACAGCTCCCAAATTCTAACCAACTTATAGTCCTCACACCTTTCCAAACTCAAAAGCACCTACAATGAATTTTCTAGATTTACAGCTAATTTGCCTTCTAAATCACACCACTGTCATGCGCTCCAGACACTCAGCTGACTCAAATTTCCTAATAACTGTTATTTACGCAACTTCTCCTTATCCATTCTGTCTTGAATAAGCCCTCTTCCTGCCCTAGCATCTCTTCTCTAGTCTCCCTCTATAAGCCCCCTCAATCCCTCAGAAGCTCAGACCAATGTCTCTTACAGATCCACACACTTAAAAAATCTATTGGATAGAATCTCTACAGCTAATTTCCTGCTCTTTCATAGAACAAGCTTCCCATGACTTTCAGAAACACTACCCATAGCCATGAATTCAAGAAAACTCTCAAAGGTTACCCTAACAGCACCTGGGCCTGTCACTGTAATCATCCCACTTGAACCCACCCCTCTCTCCATCCCTCTCTCCATCCCTCTCTCCATCGCTATCTCCATCCGTCTCTCCATCCCTCTCTCCATCGCTATCTCCACCCCTCTCTCCATCGCTAGCTCCATCCCTCTCTCCATCTCTATCTTCATCCCTCTCTCCATCGCTAGCTCCACCCCTCTCTCCATCTCTATCTCCATCCCTCTCTCCATCGCTATCTCCACCCCTCTCTCCATCGCTAGCTCCATTCCTCTCTCCATCTCTGTCTCCATCCCTCTCTCCATCGCTAGCTCCATCCCTCTCTCCATCGCTAGCTCCATCCCTCTCTCCATCTCTGTCTCCATCCCTCACTCCATCGCTAGCTCCATCCCTCTCTCCATCGCTAGCTCCATCCCTCTCTCCATCTCTATCTCCATTTTCCTCCCTGCTACAATAACTCACTGAACTAACTGCTTTGAATTGCACAATTGTCCAGTGAAGACAACCCAGTGTGTCTTCAGCCAGTGCTTAGTCACTACCTAATACTAAACCTACTACTCACATTAAATGTCTCTGTTGCTGTTTATCCTTACTTTACTTTTACATTTGCTTAATTGCCTTTTTTGTATATTTTTTACTGCATTCTTACCTCAGTCTTGCAATTTTCTTGATTTATTGTACTGTGGAGCTTTATGGACATTCTCTTAGTTGTTTTATTGTATATAATTTTTTACTGTATCCCACTTCAAATCTGTATTTTTTTCTTGGTTAGTTATACTGAGGAGCTTTTTTCCCCAGGCTTCTGCTGAAAAAGGGCGTTTGCTCAGTCAGACTATCCCTGTCAACAAATGTCAAATAAATAAATAAAGAAATAAATACATTTGGAGATGCTGACAGTATGGGCTATATGTGCTTTTAGCCCTAGAGAAGGCATATAACTTTGTACATGGAATGTATTGTGGGAAAAGTAACACCAGAATTGGGGTCACAGGGCCACTGCTACATGTCGTTCTGTTCCTGCATTTGTAGAACACGAGTTGTATCTGCATTCTCAGCATTAAAGTGAATATGTTCAAGGTGGGCATAGATGTGGCTCTTGTTCATGAATTTCATGAACAGGGGTATCAAGGAGTAGATAAAGTTTTGAGGGTATCCAGCTTGGTGATGTGAAGTTTGTATCTGATATTTAAAGATGAAAGTAAAAAGCTTGAAAGGATCTTGGGTGGATCTCAGATTAAATACAATGATCCACCAGGCTGCGATGACATTTGAGGTATTTTTTTAACCTAATGAGGATACCTACTAAGTGCCTTCCTTGAGAGGTGCACCAAACATGACCCAGTGGGAGGATGCTCCAAGGAAGGTTATATAGTCAGCTTGTATTGAAATACCTGGGGAGCTCATGGGATAGGCTGGGGACTGCTACTTGGATAAGGAAGTCTGGGCTACTGTGCTCAGCTTGTTGTCATAGTGAACCTCACCAGTACAAACAGTTCAGAATGTGGGTGGGTGGACTTAACCAGTATTTCAAATCACATAATGTTGTCTATGAAGATTTTTTTTAGAATCATGTATTACTTATAACCAAAACCCCAATGTTTGCTTCAGTTTAAGATTACCTAAAATGCCTACCTTTTTCTAGACATGTAAACACAGAAAGAAACATGCCTTTATAACAAATGGTATGCAGACAGCACAGTGACAACACTTAAGCCGTATATAAAAAGTCAGAGATTAGAAGGAAAATCTGAAATTCTGGAACAAATTGTCAACATCATTCACCCTAGATGCCCACAGTGTGAAGCCCCACAAAGGATCTTCATAATGCTGCAATGATTCTAAAAATGTTCTATTTATTTGTAAGAGAGTAACATCATGTCATGCAATTTAAAGATTAACTAAGATCATGAATATTTGATAAAGCAGGTAAAGCATGCTTGGCAAAAATATAAAGAAAAGAAATGCACAGAAAATAGGTAGGAAGTATTTTCTGGTAGAACAGAAAACTATAGTTAGATTAGTCAAATTTATTTTCAACAAATTATGCTTTCATTCTTGTCAGAAAGATGGTATATATATGGATTTTGTGTAATAAAAAAAGTAATTACTGGTTACATCATATAACGGGAAATTTTTGAAAGTCCAGAAAAATCCCCCTTTTTACTACAGGAATTAGGGGGCATGTTATCTTGGAAAAGTTATTAAAATGGTGCAAAATGGTGGAGTTTTTATTTTAGCATGTACAAAGCAAATGCACTTTATTTTGCTTTTTAAGGAAATCAGTTAATGAATCTTACCACATATTTACCTTTTCATGTGTGCCAATACTGTCTCATTGCAAAAATTTACATGCCATATTGAGTTTTAAACATGATGATTTCATCGTTTAGCAGTGTACCAGTAATTGCCACCGTTTACATAGCTGTGGGAGTAAAGGGAGGGCTGCAATTGTTGATGCTTCAACAAGCCACTGAGCGACTGTCATATTCAATGTATCTGCTTTGCACATATACTAAATCACTCATATTTATTTAGTGACAGCTGCGTGGTGCCCAAGAGGTTGTGCTTATCACTAAAACTCTTCCCCATATTACCCAATTCCAGATTGTTATGATTTTTTACTGGTGGGAAGCATTTATCAGACATGGTATGATACACAAAACAGTACAACATGAGAAAGGCTTTCCTTCTAGGTCACTTTTGTTTCTGTGCTTGCCAACCATCAAGCCATTGCCAATCAGACTCAAAGCAGTCATTCCTCTGCGTCAGGGACTAAAACACAGTACTGAATGGGGAGAGAGTGTTCTACAGAAATTTTCATACAGGCAGGCATGATGGTTGCTTGTAGCCTTATCAACATCCTTGAAACTGAGGATGTTTTCATATAGTCCTCATCCCACCCCCTGACTGGGGTAGTGAACTACCCCATCACTGTGACAATCCACCATTCCTTGCCCCATGAATGCATATTCTCACACTCACAAATGAAGTATGCTTTCATGCAGTAGCTTGGTGAGCTGAAAGCCCACACCCCCAAGACACTCTTTTCCAGTGTTGCCCCTCCTGAAAGAGACTGTGGCAGTTTTCATTACTGTTACACCCCTTCCTTTCCTGAGGGCGGGCATGTCAATTAATAACACTATAAATACTCAGATTTCCATTCTTACTGTTAACAGCAATATGGTGGAGCAAATAATACTTGGTCAGATAGTGTACATCTGTCAGCATTATCAAACACCTAATCAATCTCAGGCTACCTGGACCTCTGTCAAGGCTTTAGCCCTCTACGTGCCCATTTCTGGCTACCACAAAAAAGTATTTAGTAATAATGATTATGTGACTGATGGATGGGTGGGTGAATTACTCCACTTCAGGTACATTTTCCATAAATATTAAAAAGGGATGGTCACAGATTTGGAAAGCACAGTGGCACAGCACTTAGCACTGTTATCTCATACCTCTTGATTCTTGAGTTCAGTTCTCATTTAAGGTGCCTTTTATGAAAAGTCTGCATGCCTTTCTTGTGAATGTTTGAGTTTTTGCCAGATGGCCCAGTTTCAACCCCCATTCCAAAGACGCACAGTAAGTATAGTGCCATTCCTCCAAATTGCCTTTACTGTGTAAAGTCAGTGAGTGAATGCACCTGCGATGTGTTGGTATTCCATTCAACATTATTTCCTTAGCCTTGCACCCTGTTATAGTCAGCATAAGCTTGGCTCCTCTCACAGCTCTGGACTGGACTAAGCGAGAAATTTCAGAATGATACATGAATGATGATGGATCACTGAGGACAGACAAATGACTGTGTCAGTGGTCTGACACTATATGCAGTATGCACCGTCTCTGTTTTACCTTGCAGTTGGCTTTTATAACACTTAACAACTTTTTGTGAACCTGGAATAAAACCTTGTGTAATTGTGGCTGTGGTCTAAACTCTTTCATGGCTTATCCCCATTTATGTTACTATTTTTATGACTGCACCCTTAGAGTGTCTGGTTTGACAGTTTCCTTTTAATTTAATCTACAAGAACCATTAAGATCTGTAATAGCTAATTCAGTTATAATGCAAAAGAGTGGAATATTATTTCAACAGTTTGCTACTCTGATAATTGTTAAACTAGTTGCTTTCTATTCATCGAGTAAAGTTTCTTCTGCACCCTGAACAGTCTTATTCTTGTCTTCATTCATACTACCTGTTGGAGGTTTTAACTTTCAGTTTGGAAGCCATTTGGCTGTATTTATCCTGTACTGCTGTTGTTGGCAGTCTAACTGTTTAACACTCATTGACTAGGAACATAATTTCTGTAGTATCTTTAACCTTTGTTCTCTGTTATTGTTGGAATGCATTTATTCACTTAAATCTCATCTAATTCAGACTCACGTCTGTATAACAACAGTGCCAGCAGATGTTTTAATCCATTAACATTAAAGATTTGGTGTGAGCTTCTGGAATTCTTAAATACAGTTGGGTTATTTGTTGATACAGTTTTGTTTACTTCCACCTTTGACTCAGACTTGCTTGACTTGTTTATAGTTCATAAATAGTCTGTATCTAATGTTTTTAACTTGCCAGGCAAATTGGACTAACCACTGACAGATTCTACAGCTTGTCTGTAGAACATGGATTAAATTATTAAGACAAAAGGCTGTACACTGACTTAGTTGTCATTGCAAGCAGCAGAAGTCTTTAATAACGGAGATTTGACATAGTAGAAAATATCAGAAGCAATGTATTATTTGTCTCCTGTGTTCGGTTCATAGAGTTATAGGTTTGTCAAGCTTATAAAATACTGCCCTTCAAGAAGATTGATTGTTTTGACCCCCATGCTGATATTCAGTTGGCTCCTCATTGTGGTGTTCACTCCCACAGCAGGTTGTTTCAGGCATAGAATTTCAAAGAGATCTTGATCACATATTGCCATATAGACCAAACAAAGCTCACCAAAAAGTACTACATAAGTAAAAGAATATAGTGACATCTTCAGAAGCCTTTTTGATTAATTTGAGTTTTCCAACTATATGGTTTTCCTTGTTCTTTATAGCAGCTTATTTGAAGGCTACAAAATACAGTATGGTGTACAGCAATGGGATAAATCTGTGATATAAAAAATGGTACAATGTTTTCCTCAGAGCAGCTAGACACTGTCCTTTAGAATTAGATGGGATATAGACTATGACTTTGGTATTCACACACTGGCCAAAGTTTAAATTGTTGGCTACCATTATCCTTATCTTAATGATGGTGTCATTTTTATAATTTGACCATTTATTTTGAAACAACAATTTATGTCCTTTTTGCCAAGTCTCGTGAAGCTGCATTTACTAACGTAAAAGGTAAATTCATAACTACTGCATCAGTTATGTATAATTTGTGGACCATCTTAGTGAAGTTTGTCATCCTTTACTGAAATAATTTATTTATCCAGTTTGTAATCATCAGTGTATCTCAGGTCCATTTCTCATTTTTACATCTGTCAAGAATATCCCAAAAAGAAATAGCCCCTACCACAAAGTCTTGTGAAACACCATTGGTGACCAGTGTTGAGAGAATTCATGTGCTCTTCAAACAATTGCACAATATTCAAAAGGCAAGCTCTTCATTAAAAAATATACTGTTCCATACCTAACAGTAATAGGTACCCTATTTCATTTGAGTTGTTATTTTGAGACTGTATCCATGATTTGACACAGAATATTGGTCAGTCTGATGTGTTTAAATGTTTGGAGTCTGATGTGATCCTTCTCTTTAGGAACTAGTATTACCACAGCCTGTTTGCCTTTTGTCAGATACATGGCAACAAGCTAACATTTATTTAGAATGAATAGGGTTTAATTGGGTTTTCCTTGCTTCTTTATAAAAAACTACTAGCTATGTTTAATTGTCCTATCTAGTCCCATGGAACCTGAGTTTTTACTTTCCTTGTGGTAGCAGCGATATCTGTATTATATAAGAGATGTCTATCCTTGTCTCTATAACTGAAATATTTCTTCACTTATTGTAAAGTCCGTGCAAACATCTTCTGCAAGCAGATTTGAATGCCTTATGCGTGGTGATCAATTCATTTTTTGTTGATGACCTAGTGCGGTTTTTCAACTTCAGATATTTAATTGCTAAGTGCCTTTTATATCAGAGTTAGATTGGGAAGATTTGATAAAAATAAGTAGTTTCGATACTTCGATTTCACCCATACCAGATTGCCCTTTGAAAGAGACAGCTGATGATTTTAACTATGTTCTCATGAAGGATTGTTATAGGAATTTGATTGATTTGTCTTTCTAGCTAATCAAAATCAATCAGTTTGTCAGGGATATTGGAGCTTGAAATAACTGCTAAAGTATTGGTGAGATTTATTTTCATTGGAGGCATGACAGAGACCTACTGTCTTCATTATACCTTTCTTCCTAAGTGTAACCCCAAATTAAGCAGGGTTATACACAGATAGGTCTCAATCATTTCTGCAATAAGTTCATTTCATAAAATCTAAGTAACTTATAATAATACCTGGAAAAAAACAAAGTTCCTTATCATCCTTAATAAACCTTTTTATTGTTGGTATCCACTAACAATGCATAATGCTCCACAGTTTTGCTACTAGCAGTATAAACTGAAGTCTGAGTATTTATAGTGTTATCGAATAAAAGAATCTGTAGATTCATGCTATTAGCAGATCCTCAGATGCACCATTACAATTTCTTAAAAAAAATCTAATTGGCTTTCAGTGTCTCAAAGGGCATCTGTATACTGAGTCTACCTGCAACTGCTGCTGTGACAATGAGTGGGTAACTTACCATCCAAGCCCGCAGGATTTTTTGCAGGGGGGTGCAAACCCAGAACCCTGCCCACACAGCCCCATTCCCTCCACCCACGCAGCCATTCCAGTGTCCCATTACCTGGATATTTCTCCCCATTTGTCATAGACACTGTTCAAGTCTCTCAGTGTGCATACTGTCTTATGCTTTACTTCTACAATGATTACAGATATTTAAATTTCTTTTACAACTTTTATTTCAAATTTTATAGCACAAACACTGATAGACATTTACTAAACCTAAACAACGCAATAGTCTTACAATGAAAACAGAACTTACCATTAAAATCTCTGCAGAAGTAAAAGTCATCTGAATAATACCACCTTAAAGAGATCTGAAACCAATGAAGAGGTTGTTGCTAGAAAACAACTTTATATTTCAGTGTTTCATTTACAAATTCAGTGCCTGTTGCCCTTGAAGAATAAATTGCCTATGTTACATTAAAAGAAATGGTAAGCTGGTATATTGCAACAGGGAATGTGTGGCAAGCTATAAAACAGGTTCATAGTTATTAGGTGTCTCATCCAAAGGAGGACATACTAAGGACTGCAGTACCCATACCCCCTTAAAATACAAGTGTATATGCTGTAGGAATCGAACCTACAGCCCTTTGCATCAAGATGCAAGAATGTTATCTGGTGTGCTAACACTGCTTTAAAATTCTAGACCACAATAATGATACCATTTGCTAAACAAAACAGTTGCGCATTTTAAGCAGACTTAGCATGAGCAGCAGTAACCTTTGCTTCCCTTGAAGCTCACAATTCCTTGAAAATACACTTGAATTTATTTCCAGCTGCTAGATCTAACTAGGGCATTTCTCTCTCTCACACACACGCACACACACACACACACACACACACACACACACACACACACACACACACACACACACACACACACACACACACACACACACACACACACACACACCTCAAATTCTTAGTGCAAGAAATCTGGACAAAGCCTAAAATAAACAGGGATAGATTATAAATATTGCTTTTATGAACTTATAAAATTGCTAGAATAAGAGGATTTGTGCTGGTATGCATTTTTCTAAAGGATATTATGTCTAAAACTATTCAGCAACTTCAAATTTTTAAGAGGAATATGGGACAAAAATCTGGACATTCTGAAAAACCTGGACAGCTGAGGGGTCTGCTTCCTCCCTTTTATACACACACACACACACACACACACACACACACACACACACACACACACACACACACACACACAGGCCCCAAACTAGGGACACATTTAGAAAGTTGCTAGAATAACAGGATTTGTTTTAGAATATATTTTCTGAAGGATATCAAGTCTGAAACTTAAATGCATGTCATTTATTTAGTAACTTTAATCCTTAGCTCATCCCAGTGATTTGTCAAAAACAGAATTTTAATGAGGAACAGAACAAAATATAATGCAAAAATCTGGACATTCTGTGAAAATCTGTACAGTTGAGAGGTAATGACTTCAACCCCCTACCTCCTTAGAAAGTGCATAGAACAACATGTTTTGCATTAGTATGCATTTTCTGAAAGAGATGAAGTCTAAAGCTCAAATGTCTGCCATTATTTTCTGTCCTCAATGATTTGCCAGAAAAACACAATTTTATGAGAAAGAAACCGAAAATATGAGGAAAAAATCTGGATAATTGCACGGTATGAACCCCCCCCCACACACACACACACACACACACACACACACACACACACACACACACACACACACACACACACACACATACTCCTGTCTCCCTCTTTCTCTGTCTATGGGGTCAGTAACATTCTCACGGGGCTCTTACACCCCAAATCACCAAACAATGTCTCTGTTATCAGGACAAACTCTACATTAACATTTTCCTTAGACAACCTAGACATGTACAGAAACTAAAGACATCCTGTATTTTTAAGCAATGGCTTAAGCTCCATGAATGCTTCTGCCATCAAGAAAAACTTCCACATTAGCATTTTCTTGGATATCAAATGCTACTCTCTCCTCAAAAAATTAAGTAAAACTAAAATGCATTACATTTTTTTCCCCAAGACTAAGCTTGTATCTCTAAGGAGTATGTCTTTCTTTTGAGGAGAAAGCTTTATCAAATCACACACACACACACACACACACACACACACACACACACACACACACACACACACACACACACACACACACACACCATACCTGTCAATCTCTTAGCACAAGTAATCTGGACAAAGCCTGTTATAATGTTGGGGATAAAGGCCATAAACTAGGGACACATTTAGAAAGTTGCTAAAATAAAAGACTTTGTGTTAGAATGCATTTTCTGAATGATACGAAGTCTGAAACTGAAATGCATGTAATTATTTATTAACTTTAATCCTTAGCTTATCAAAAAAATACAGAATTTTCATGAGGAATAGACCAAAAATGTAAAGTAAAAATCTGGACATTCTGTGAAAATCTGTACAGTTGAGAGGTATGAGTCACACATATAAATCCCACCTCCTTAGAAAGTGGATAGAACAAATCTTTTGGGTTTCTAATACCGTGACAGGAATATACCCCATTCCTAAGTCAAAGTACAATGAAAGTTCATGAAATCAGTACTGTTTCAATCTTTGATGTCAGCCAAAAGTGCTCTTCTCAGCACCCCCAATATGCACAGTAATGACCCCTCCTGCAATTTGTATGTCGTTACATGTATCTAAATATGACTGTAGATTATTTTTTAGAAGACCTGTTGCTCCTACTACTACTGGAACTATCTGGGTATCTTTCTTCCACATTGCTCTAATTTCTGCCAGCAAATTTTGTTCAAAACTACACATTTAAAGCATATTCTACCAAGAGGTACTATATTATACATGGAATATAATTTAATACAATCAGAAAGGTGAATCAAAGAACCGCATACATGTATGCATGGCACTAAAATATGTACGGAGCCTATGGTTTGAAAACAGCCTAGAGGTAAGCTTAGTCCTCCACTGGTTAGATACAAAATGAATGTGGGTTTTCATGCCATTTCAATGAATGTGAGTTTCAAGGGCAGAGAAGTTTACTGCTCATGCTAAGTCTGTTTACATTGCAAGACAGTATTGTTTGTTTAGCAAATAGCCCAGTGTTTGTCCGAAACACAAGTGTCGATCATTATTTAAGTTTTACATTCCTCATAAATTTTCCAATTTGTAAAAATTTGTAGATTTTAGCTCATGCTATAGAATCTTAAGAGTTTATTTTCAGTCTGTTTGATGTAAAAGTTTATTGAACAAAATGTGGAATGGTACTGCAGTGCAAAGCAGGAATAACATAAAAGTACTAAATAAATTCATTAACACAAACATTAAAGTACTTTGATGTGTATAACCCATTGACATTACATCAAGGTATACCTTTCATATCAGTGTAAAAAAAATCCCAGTATAACCCATATAGCCTTATCTTAGCACATATATAACATATTAGATACCCATTTCCAGAAATGTATGTACATGGATAAATGGAATATCTCAGTTTTTTTTTTTTTTTGTGCAGTACATGAAAAATCTTGTAATGCAGGGTTAGGGAACTTGCTTGCCACTATTCACAAAACTTGTTTCTTAAATAGAACCCCATGTATTCTAATACAAACGCACATGCACACACACACACACACACACACACACACACACACACACACACACACACACACACACACACACACACACACACATACACACACACACACACACACACACACACACACACACACACACACACACACACACACACACACACACACACACACACGTATATATGCATTTCACTTATTTTAACTTATAATTAGAAATATTCTGTGTTTAAGTGACTGTTGTAGAGACTCCTCTGATAGTACAGTAAAGTATTTTGAATGACCAGTTAATAAACAGTAGTATATCTACCTTTTTTGAATAATGCAAAATGCAGTACCATATGTAGTGTAGTGAAAAGAGAAAGAATGGAAGCAGTACTTTCTGTACAAGTTTAAAGTGGAGAAAGGGAGCTCCATTTAATCCATTAGTGGCTCTGTGCAACACAATGCCCTTGGCATATTAAATGCCTGTTTACTAAATTGCAAGTAGGCCATCTTACCAGGCTAGAAACTACAATTGTTGAACTGCAGGTTTATTTGTGTAGTGATATGGCAATAAACCCTTCCAATACTAGATGGTAATTATGTTTATGCCAGTCATGTGGTGGTGCAGCAAATAATTCTGCAAGAAAACATCCTATTGCATATCGCTCAAGAGCATATGGTGACCGTTAAGGAAGATATGCTCAGAGTCAAACAGAAATTTTAGTAAAGAGCAGAAACTACTCAATTTGTCTTTCAAATGCACCACTTTAACATGTTGGTGCCAACCTTGAAGCTAACCTGACATTGATTCTTTTCTGTGTAAAAAAAAAAAATACCAGGAGCTTCTTTCTTGTGACACAACATACCTTAAGTGCTGCACACACGAGTCTGGATCCGATAAAAAGAGGCAAAAGCTCTTTCTGGTCACAAAAACGTACAAATCTCATCCACACTAGCAATCTGGATAACCCTTGTCTCTATGCCACGCTGCGCAACTGTCAAAGGTCATAAAGGCAGGAGATACAGTTTGAGGAGGACTTAAGGCTTGCTCATCATAAGCATCATATGAGTGCAACCTCCAATAGCAAATCTGCATCTCCTCAGGCTCCGAATCTTCGCGATGCAGGTTTAATGGAAAAAAAAAGTAAACCAATTCCAAAAAGAAGCATCAGTAGACAGAAAGAGTCGAACAGATGTAGGAACTTTAATAAATACAAGTGAAATCACTCGCAAAAAAAAAAAATTAAAGTAAGTTGAAATCGAAAAATGTGCGGTTTTACCAGTACATTTTTCGATTTCAACACGCATCATTCATCATCAGATAAATTAAGAAAATCCAGGGGGGTGCAAGTGCACCCCCTTGCACCTGCCTGCGGGCGCCCTTGTTACCATCCCATAACATGAATAATAGCACGCATTTAAGAAACTTTTCTCAGCCTCTTAATGTGATGTCTTACACATGTATATTTCACATGTATATAGAATTTTATTATAGGCATGATTGCACTGTATTTTATGCATATCTTAACTTGTGTTTTGCATATATGTTTCTTTTCCTCTCGATACACTCAGACAGGATCCTTTAATCTTTCGCTAACTGCACTGAATCTTACTATTATCTTCTGAATTTTGTTATGTACTCATTCTGTAAGTAATATTGTTGATTAGGAAAACTGTGATGTATTTTCTTCCCTTTGAGTTGGAGTTGTGGCTAAAAAGGATCAATAGACCAGTCTACTTACTTGGTAAACAAATAATAAATAAATAAATAAATGACCTTGAACATCTTGGATTTCAGATTGTTTGAAAACTAGATATTTGCATTCAAGGCCTTCTGTTTTTGTTTTTCTCTTTTTTTACATACTGGATCAAGACTGTATAGGCTAATAGGGGTTTAGTCTATGACAGAGAGCTGTTGTCAGTCCAATGCCCTTTCTGTCATCCTGGAGTCCTGACCTCCATATTTAACAACTGCAAGAGGCTTGGAATCCTAATAAGCCAATAAGTGGGTGGCAGACTAGTGTAGTCCTGCAGTGGGACCCTCAGAGTGGGTGTATGCTTTATCCCTAAACGTGGACAAGTACCTAGTCATACCTTATACCTCCTTACTCTCCATTCTTCACTTACTTCCTTACTGCTATCAATTTTTCTCCATTGGCTTTCTCTCTAAATATACCACAAGCCTGCTTTTCTCCTACTTCATATTGCAATTCCTGTTTGTATTATAGTAACTTACCTTTAATTTCTATATAAACTGGATGGTGCAGTGGTGCAGCAGTTTGCATTGTCACCTCACAGCAAGAAGTTCCCGGTTCGATTGTTGGCTGGCGTGCCTTCTGTGTGGAGTCTGCATGTCTTCCATACATTCATGTGGGTTTCCTCCAGGTGATCTGGATTCCTCCCAAGTTATAAAGACATACGTCTGGAGTGTTTCTCCCTGAGCCTCTGCTGAAAATTGGCTTGTTCCAAGTCGGATTTTCCCATTAAACAAAATAAATAAAAATAAAATGTCTCTAAATATTAAATCATTGCAATATAACTTCTATATCTTCTTAACCAATGTTTTTATACTATGTCTAATTTGGTACAATTATTTAAACTGTAGATTTTTTTAATTATTTTTGAAGATTGTAAAATTATTGTTCTTAAAATGTTTTGTAATACTTTGTAGCTTTTCTCCCCATGCTTACACTGAAAATGGGCTCCTACTCAGTCAGACCTTCCCAGAAATCAAATGTCAGTAAATAAATAAATAACAAACAAAACACCAAATAGATACCTTCTGGATGAACGCCAAAGTACCAACAAAATGCAAATAGCAATAAAACAAAATCCTTTGTGCTAAGGCTGAATGATGACACAATGTAGATAATCTTCTTTATTTAAACAAGAGATGTGAGCACTTTCGCAGTGTATCCCACTGCTTCTTCTGACATAATACCAAACACACTACATGAACTTCCATTTATATTGAATGTAATCAACTAATCAATCAATCAAACAATTAAAATCTTAAAGGAACAATAAAAATGTATAAAAATGTATAAAATTCATCCACGAATACCTAAACACATAAATTTAAAAGCATAAATAAACACATAAATCAAGTTCTAAGTGGTCTATTTTTTAACACAGGTTTAATAGGTACTTTGTCATTAAGTCGTTTGCCCTCATGGGCTTTCAATCTAACTATCCATCTGGTCTCATTAAGTTCCGTAAAGTAAGAGCAAACTTGAAATAATTTTGAGACAGTAATGTTAGACTAGAAGGAGAAAGAGATGTGGTTTGGCCAGGATGTATTAGTTTGTTTAGTGATGACCAAAAAAAGTCTGGAATTTTTTTTTCTGGTAGTTATATTGAAGGTTGTTATAATGGGTTGGTTTATCCATTTTAGTGCAGTCCTTAGCAAGGTTTTCTCTCCTTGAAGACTTATGTTTTTAGTTTCTTTAGTTAGCCATGGTACATGGTTTAATTTAACAATTTTTATTCTCAAAGGGGTTAGACTGTTAAGAATATTTATAAAAGTTTCATTAAAGTTAGACTATTAAAAATATTTTTAAAAGCTTCATTAAAATGTGAGATGGAATCAAGTGAAATGGATATGGTTCAGTCATACTAGGTCAGAGTACTGATAACAGTGTTTTTGTTAAATTTCATTGTATTATATATTTGGTTATAAATTATATTTTTGAATTAGGTACTGTAGTTTCTGACTGCATAGATGCAAAGGTGGTTGCTTATTGTGAATAAATACAGAACCTTATTTTTACACTGTCTTTGTTGTTTCAGTTTGTGGTTGCTTATTGTGTCTGGTAGACATCAGAATGTTTGAATTATGTTTGATTTGTTAGTAAGGAGCCAATCTAAAGTTGAGTGCCTGTCAGACGTTTTATTGATTGCAGTTGTGGAGATGATTAGTTGTGTAAAACCATTTAAGTTAATTGATTCTGAGGGAGTGTAACAGTTTTTTTAACAAGAAACATCTTTATTAAATTATCACTTATGACATAGGCAATCATGTATTTATATAAATGAAAGAAAAAAACAAGTAATCTTCGTAGTATCCCTGAAGTCTCAAACAATCCACTGAACAAGTATAGTAGGTCCAAAAACAAAACAGTGTAAAAAACTTCTCTGTATGGAAGATTTTCAATCCATATATCTCTAGTTAATCACTGTATATTAATCAGATCAGACAATAGTAGTAGAAGTAGCGACCTTAAACTTAGCAATTCTGTACAATATTTCAAATTATATATTTT
This sequence comes from Protopterus annectens, assembly GCF_019279795.1. Taxonomy (NCBI): domain Eukaryota; kingdom Metazoa; phylum Chordata; order Ceratodontiformes; family Protopteridae; genus Protopterus; species Protopterus annectens. Next base: position 735,744,078 of record NC_056747.1, read on the forward strand.
GTATTTTTTTGACTTAAGACGAGTTTAAGTTCACTACTTCTGCTACTACTGTCTGATCTGATTAATATCAGTGATTAACTATAGATATATGGATTGAAAATCTTCCACACAGACAAGTTTCTTACACTGTTGTATATAAATGAAAGCAAACCAAATTGACATATTTTAGTTGCAAACATTATAAATCACTTATAGTCTATCCAGTCATTGTCAGTCAAACATTACATACCTTATTTAAATCCTGCCTTCTTTTAAACCTCATTTCTTCTCCAAAACAATAAATTATTCTGCATGTATCATTCCCACAATTCCCATTTTTTCTGTGTAATTCCTTTTCTAAAGATTGAACCAGACCAAGACACAAAATGGGCTCAGATAACCAAAAGCTGTTACAAGATCCAAGGAACCACAAGTAGAATTGCCAAAAAGTAGTTTATTAAAACTGAGCACTTTTGTCAAAAGGTATCCAGACTTCTTCAGAGTTAAACATAAATGAAGAAAAAGGCTCCAGTTTATAACTACATAAATAATCACCTGACACAACACACCTAACAAGTCAATCAATATTAAAGAAAATTCTTACATAAAAACAATATTTGTAATAAAATGCATGATAAACAAATAAAAAAATTCAGCAAGTTAATAAAAATTTTTTTTAAAACAATTAAGTTTTTGTTAAACTTGATACAATTTCAGCTTTAATATACTTGCAATGGAAACTTGGTCATTAAACCCAGGGAATTTGCATGCATTCAGCCTAAGTTGCCATAGTAACTACCTTAGTTCTAAAAGATCCTCTCATGGGCCTCCTCTGGGGTTGATTGACACACAGTCTAAGCAAATAAAAAAGGAAAAAATGATCTGGGTGGAAGGAAATGTGCTTTGCTAGGGAGCTATTCATACTATTTTTTCTAATATCTAGTGTGTGTTTGTAAATACACTCTCTTAGCTTTCTTTTAGTTTTTCCTATATAGCAACAAACACATTTTGGTACCTAGCTGCATAAATGACACCAGAGGTTGCAATTACAAGGAAAAGAACTCTTAATACACATTTTGTTAATGTTTATTTTGTCACCTATCAAAATGAACTTGTATTGTCCACAGTTTCCACATTTAGTCATGCCATGTTTCTTATGTGAGTCTAACTTCCAAAGACTCTCACCTCTTTCTAGGAGGTTTTTAATAGTTTTGCCTTTTTTTATAAACAATCTTTTTCTAATGATCCTATTTCCAGTTGCTTTATCTCTATTACTATATTCATTACTTCTAGTGTAGCTGGTTTAGACTTTGATTTCCATTTTCTAGTCATTGCTTTTTTTGGTAGCCACCATAATTAGGCTCAGCAAGGCCTTTCTATGTCTAGGCAATTCAATTCTGTACATAGCTCAAAAAAATAGTTTCCTTAGTTATATCAATTTGCTCACCCAGTATTTCTGATAGAGTAGTCTGCAGGGAATTGTTAAAGTCTGCCATCTCATTGCACTCACAAAAAATATGTTTCCAGTTACCTCTTTCTTCCCCATTACACCTCCAACATTTATTATGTACCTGAGGAAAAATCTTTGGAGTCTACTTGGGGTATAAAAATACCAATGTAAACACCAAGTAAAGATCCTAAATCTTCTAGACTGTATTGCATATTTGGGAGATATACATATATCCCCTATTGTTTCTTTGTGAATTGCTTATCCAGTCCTAACCTTCTGTGATTGAGTCCATACGTCTCAACTGTCCACATTTTCACAGAATGTCCAGATTTTTTGCCTTATATTTTTGGTCTGTTCCTCATAAAATTTGTGATTTTCTGGAATTTTGTGGCGAATCAGTGAGGATTGAATTCACTAAATAATGACAGGCATTTGAATTTTCAGACTTCATATCCTTCAGAAAATGTATGGTAATAAAAGACATTTTATTCAAACAACTTTGTAAGTTTATAAGGGCAATATTTAAAATTTGTCTCTATTTTTGGGGCTTTGACCAGATTTTTTTGTGCTGAGAGGGTAAGAGCTATGATTGATGTTATAGCTATCATGAAATATTTACCTGCTGTACTAACTATCCCTTTTAAAAGTAGCTTCTGTTCTAGATTCTACTAAAAACTCTACCACTGCTGGTCTTTCACTTAGGATCTCCCTATTTCTTTCTCTTTGCTTATACTCTGATATCAATCCTTGATAGGGAAGGCAATCTCTAGCCTGGAATTCAAACAAATTCTTGACCTCTTCCCATTCTATTACATTTCCCCTCTCTAATTATTTGCTCCCAATACTTTGATTCCTTTAATAGTTTTCTCCAGTGAATTACAGACCCCTGTTGCCTATTAACTCTATCCCTAATCGCAGTAATCCCTATCGGCAAAATCTTCTTTCTCTATCTCATCTTAACTTAGTTCTTACAATACTTTCTCCTACTTTATGAATATAATATTCTGTATGATTACTGTTATTCACCTTAAAGATTTGCATCAAAAATTCCAGTCCCTCCTTGTTTCTTGAGCTTCCCCCCGTTTCATCACCATCCCTTTCATAGGATCATAGTATCATAAGATCCTATGAAAGGAAGTTGCTAGGCTATTTTCTCTGAGGGCCTTACAAGCCTAGCCAAAAATTTAGCTCATGTTCTGTCTGACAAGTCACCATCCAATGCCCCTATCCAGCAGGGACACAGGTGGAATCCCAGGGGTGTATTTTCTGTTCCCCATCCAGTTATCCAGGTTGTGCTTAAAAAGGGTTAATGATGTACTCTGCTTAACGTGGAGGGGGAGTCTATGTCACAGAAAGGGGAGTCTCTGGGACACAAATCTGCCCTGCAAACAAGTTCTATTGATGTCACAGACAAGGTTGAGGTCAAGTGTGTGGGTTACTCGAGTGGAGCTAGACGTCTGGATATGCAGCAGTCCCATCAAGGCTGGGTCTGAGATTGCTTTGTAAGCCAGACAGAAGTCATCACTGAGGAGTCTGTATGAGACTGAGTAGAGGAAAAGGGCTTTTAACCTGTCTGTGTAAGGGTATATGTTTGAGGCCCTGGATTCTCCTGGTGAGGAACCTCTGTGGTCTCTCCAGCTGCTGCATGTGCTTTGTGAGGTACATGCCAAAAGGGGCAATGTACTCAATAAGGGATGTTATGACCCCCTTTCCACTTTGGATTATATAGAGCTTTCTGCTTGGGCTATGTAAAGGAGGCTTAACTGTGCAGCTCTTCAATACCTCTTCAAATCAGATAATCCGAAATCACCTTGTTCTATTGGAAGAATCAACTTAACCAACTTGACTCTTGCTGTCTTCCCCTCCCAGATAAAATCCTTCAGTACTTTGTTATTTGCTATCCACAACTTCTCCTCTGGATGATATAAATATGCATGACTTGTGTATAAAACTAAAGGAACTAAAACATTTTAATTGCTTGTATCTTGCTATCCCTAACTGTAAAACAGAGCTTCCAATTTCTATATTTTTGTATTATCATTTGTTTAGTCTCTCCCCCACATATCCTTAGCTGCCACAACAGAATCCTTTATTAATTCACACTCCAAGTACTTCATTTTATCATGTCCCCATAAATATGGATAATGCTAAACCAATTTGTGTGTGGCTATATAGTTTACAGCTATTGTCTTTATTTTAAAATCATTAATTTTGTATCCCAAAATGACTTGAAACTCTCTCAAAATGTTGCACAACACTAACATTTTCTTTTCTGGTTTTATCAGGTGTAAAATAATATCATCTACAAACAAAGCCAGCTTTTCTTAACCACTATACCAATTATATCCTTGAATTTCTGAGTCCTTTATTTTCTTTGTCATGGTTCTAAATACATTGGAAGAGGACACATCTGTCTGGTTCCTCTGCTCAAACAGAAATCATCAGAGAGGAACACACCCACTTTAATTTTTGCCTCCGGTCCTTCATATATCCTCCTAATCAACCTTATTATTTTATAAGGGAATGCAAATGCTTCCATTGCCCTGCTCATAAATTCTCAACTTACTCTTTTTAATGCTTTCTCTGCATCAAGACCCATCAACAACAGTGGTATTGTCTTACATTCTGCTTCGCTCTGGATCATCACTGTTCTATTGATGTTGTCAAATGTTTGCTTCCCCTCCACAAAACCACTCTGATTCACATCTGTCATTTTTGGTATCACCTTTGCCATTCTTTTATGTACTATAGAATAAACACTTTATAATCATGGTTTAGAATTGAAATGAGCCTGTATGAAGCTGGGTCTAATGGGTCTTTACCATCTTTAGGTATTATAACCACCACTGGTTTCTTACAGGATACTGTTATGCAAATCCTTCCAGATCTTTAACAGTTTACTCCCTCCTAGGTTCCACACTTCCACAGGAATGCCATCTATTCCTGGGGACTTTCCTGTGGATTGGTTATACATCACCATTTTTATCTCATCTCCTCTCATCCTGACTGTTAGTAATTGAGCCTCATTTACCTCTAGCCTTGGCATATTTAATTCTTCCATAAAAATTTCCATTTGCACCTTTTCTTGATTTATATATTTCTCTTTTATACAAATTTTCATAAACCTTTCAAAATATTTCTAGTACCTTTACAGAATTTCTTGTTATCTTCTTTATTATAGGCTCCCTAAGCTTGATAACAACCCTTTCTACTTTCTGTTGCCATAGTTGTTGTACTAATTTTTTTGTGCTCTAGAGTTATTAATAAAAAACAGTTGCTTAACAGCAAATTCCAGTCCCCACCTATATATAACATTCCCTGCCGAAAGCTAATTATTTCTCCAAGAATTTTCTTAGCTCCATTATAACAGTTTTAGGTGGAATATAAACACCTGCCAGTGTAATCCTCCTCCCTTCCTGGTAGCTCCTTACTATTACAAATGTCCCGTTAGCTTTTTTATTTTATTCTGTCACTATTGGAGCTCCTCTTGCAATTAATATAAGTACTCCTATTTTCCTTTGTCCCAGATATTCTGCTGAATAACCATTCTGAAATCCTTTCTTTATCAAATTCACATGCTTAGTTCTTTCTAAATGTGTCTCCTGTAGCATAGCTATTTGCACGATCCATTTTAATATAGTCTGCTACTCTTTCTTTTTTGTATCTATCTGTAAGACCATTTACATTTAAAGATAATGTAGAAAGTGTTGCCATTATGTTATTATTATCACCTTTATGTGTACCAGCTTTTTTATGTCTAGTTCCAACTTTTGTGTTACATGCATACACAAATGTTTGGCAAGTTGATTTTTTATATATAGTTTTTCTTGTCATATCCATTTGACACCCCCCCGAACACCTTTAAAACCTATTAACTTAATACTAAAACACAAAACTATGTACATCTTCAAATATTGTAGTTTAAATCACCTAATAGGAACAACTTTCCCAGACTGACAGCCACACTCATAGACTCTGATTAACCTATAAAGAAGGTTATCCATGGAGTCCTCTTCACAATATCAAAATTTCAAAACATTGAATCACTGGTCTGTGAAGAGAAGATGATCGAAGTTTTGAAATATTGAACCTTGTCAATGGAGATCACCACACTGTGGAATGGGAACTTTACCATTCTCTTCACTGTAGTGTGATCTCAGAGTTAGTATCTTTAAGTAGCAGGGGGTGGTGTTGGAGGTGCAAGGGGGCTTGTCACCCTGCAAAAATGTGAAAGAAGAAGTTTTGTAATGTTTTAGTTTTTTTTTTTTTTGTAAGGCTTGATATTTCAGAACTTCGATCCTCTGGTCTTTGATCATCAGAGGTTCGATGTTCTGAAATTTCAGTCCTTTGAAGTAGACCTTATCCATGCTACGATGCATGGTACAGCCTGTGATTCTACTAAGTGCTGTCTGTTTTTGTCTCATCTTTATTTCTCTCCCAGATTGGAAAAAAAACACTTGAATGCTTTCTAAAACATTATCTTCTAGCCATTGAAGGAAATTCATTGAAAGAAAGAAGTATTCTCTTTTTTTCTCCCTTAACAGATTGTCTACATGGAGACATGAGAGCCAGATATATGATTGAGTCTACAAGCACTCATTTATTTGCTAAAGGAAACATTTTTATTATATTCAGTGTTCTTTTTTATTTGCGTTCCCTTAAAACTTGTTACTAGATCAAACCAAGAACCTTAATCCAAACATTTGCAAGAGTAAGAAAAAGCACATCAACTTTTCTTGTATCGTGCTGTTTTAATCATACTTTTCTTCTTCTTCTTTTTACATTGCAATGTTTACATTTCTTAAAACTGAAAATGGAGAGAGAAATAAGAAGGAAATAAAAACAGGGGCACCTATTTTATTTTAATATCCTTATGACACTCAAAAATAACCAAGAAGGTTTTACTTTATTGCATGCAGAGTATGTCATGCATTATAAAAATATTACTGTTATGAACAAAATTTTGTTTTACTTATAGTTAATGCTTTCCTTCCTCATCCCCTCTCCTAAATGTTTATCTAAATATTAATAACATGAAGTAGGGCATATGCTTTGGAGTCTCCTAAAATTTAACAAAGTCAAAAAAGTCCAATATTTCCAGGTTTCTTGTTCTATGTTTCACAAATATAATTAACTCTTTGTAATCCCACATTCATTTGTCAATTTCCAAGTTGCTGGTTTTCTTCCTGTTGATCTCCATCTCCCAAATCCAGTTTCTGTTTCATTTCCAACATACTCCTGATATTTTTAATAAACTCTTGTGCTTTTTTTTGTCCTTTAAGCATTTTCCTTTGAAACACTGGAAAATGTTTCACTTGCACAGTCTCTCTATGGGCTTTATTACAAGAAGAACAAGAAGTTGAATTTCCTTCTGTTCATAGCTCACTTTTTTTGTTGAACAAACTTTAGTATTTCCTCCTTAGCATGGTCTGCCTCAAAAAATTATTTAGACCCTCCATGAAAAAATATTCTGAAAATAGCTGGGTATATCAGCTTGAATCTTACCCCTGCTTCTTGGCATTCCCTGAATACTGGCATAAATTTACTCCTCGTCTGCCTGGTGTACAGTGTGTAATCATTTTCCACAACAAACACTCTACTGTGTCCCACTTTTAGCACGTTGTCCTTCTATGACAATTTTGTCAGAATCAACTCTTTCTGCTGTTAGGGTTGCATGTTTGCTATTATAGAGTCTTTCTCATGGTCAGATTTGGAGTATACACACAATGTGTCCTTTCAATTAACAACTCCTGCTGTAAAATATCAGTTCAGTTGGTTATATGTGCTTTCATGAAATTAATACAGTCTGTTCCTTCCAGCTTCTCTGGTATAATAGAAAATATCAAGTTTGCCCTATATGCTCTATTCTCTAATTCTATTATTGTTTGAAACATCTCTTCCTGGGCAGTTTCATATTCAGTCAGCCTTTTCTTCATTTCAGCCTCTGATTTTTGCAATTTTATCACCTCATCCGAATATCTGATTAAAGCTTCTTCTATTTTTCCAGCCTTTTGTTGTTTGAGTTGATATACTACTTCATTGCTTCATTTATTTTAATCAGCTCTGAGTACATTTGACTTATTTTTTTCCTGTAGGTTACTGGAAGTCAGGTCTTGCACCAAAGCTGGAACTTGCACTGCTTTTTGCTGAACAGATGCAGAATTCATCCCAGTCAGTGTTTTCTCCTTACTTTTTGTGATTGAATTTCTTTCAGGTTCTCTAAATTTTTTTTTTGCTGGCATCCGGGCAGTGCACTTACTAGCTAGTTACTGAAATTTACTCCAAAATACAAGTTCACTGGCTACCTTTTCTAAGATTCTGTTTTCACACTGGGAGAGCAAAATTAAGCTGTTACTCAGTGTGTAGCTATCTTGGAAGTACCCGGGATTGTCACTTTTGATCAGCTGCCTGTCTATGATGAAGTCACTTAGTATAATAGTTTCTTGCTGAATATTGTGAGATATCCAGTACAGGATATATTCTGTGGTTGAAATGCTGTTACTGGGTAGAATATACATAGTTGAAATATTTAGAGATTTCCTATTGTTAATTTTGATGAGTGATATAAGGAGTTCTGCATTGCTAAATTTTGGGATCTGCATGATGAGTGGAGTTATTTCAAACCAGATTTTATAGATAATGTCAACAGCAGTAACACATTTATTTTTCTTGTCAAGCCTAAGTTTATTAAATATAGTACACTGTGTGTGTGTGTGTGTGTGGGGGGGGGGGGGGGGGATTGAGTTCATTTTCTAATGTATGTTTCTTTAACCAGGTTCCATTAGTAAGTAGTATATTGGGTACTGAGTAGCTAGACAGGCATGAATGCCTTGCACTGTGTTCCATATACTTCTAACATGCATGTTTATGAACAGGAGTTTGGATTCAGAGGTAGATGGGGAAGTAGATATAGAAGCATTTGCATTTGTGATGGCTGGGTTGATGGGTTGTTGTGTAGTGGGCTAGGGCTGAGGTGAATGTCACCACTGAGTTTCTAGGTGGAATTATTTTGTATAAAAGTGTAGAGCTATTTACATTTTAGCTTAGGTTTTACTCTAATTTTTATTGGTAAGGACTTTGACTTGAGGTATCTGCAGCTGAAGAGGTCAGAGAAAGTAGAACATTAGAGATAAGGTGATATTTTGTGGGAGATTTGAGATGTATTATGGTGTGGTAAATGCAGGTGATTATGGATAACATTTATCAGTATGGGAGAGTTATGATAACTAGTGAGGTAGGTCAGTTCAGTGAGTAGTATCATATTGATTAGAAGCATTGTTGGTAGTGCTGGTAACAGAGTGAGATTAAAACTAGTCTGTATTATATTAGGGGAGATTGATGTGATAAATGGAGGATAGAGTATTGCTAAAGATTTGCTTAGAGGTACTGTCAGGAAGAAGGCTTATAGGACTTTATAAAGCACAGTGAATTATGGGAGGGAGAAAAGGTAATTTGAATGATGCTAAATATTACACAGAAGTTAGGAATGGGTGAATAGCAAGAAGGTGATTTTATGATTTTATGATAGTAGTAAAGTAGTTTGAGAAGGTGCATGGATTGGGTATCACAAGTGGTACATGCAGATGAGAAATATAATGCTATAATAAGGTGAGAAGAGTGGGAATTGGGATCAGGATAGGGGAGTGAAGCAAAGCCGAGAGTAGTGAGGCTGAGCATAGTGGGGATTACATGATTTTGGAGACTCTTTACTTCAGAAAGCAATCGGTTTATAGCTGTTGCTGAGCCAGACTGGAAACACAGTCAAGCAGGTTGTCTTTCAGTTACTGAAAGCAGAGACCAAGGATCTAGGGGGAATACATAACTAGTTTAGACAGTGTAATTTAATGGTCACATGAATGAATAATTATGAAATAGATCAGAGTGTAAGGACTGGCCCTTTAGGAGGATGTCACAGCCACTTTCCAGCTCAGATCAGGAGCTATCTGGTCACTTTATGTTAATGTACAGCTAGGGTCTTCATGTTAAACTTATCTACATCGCACAGTAACAAATAGTCCCAGTAGGCTGCTGCTCACAGGTTCAGCCTTTACAATGAATGCCTGTTAAGAAAAGCTCTAGATATACACAATTTAAAGTCTACAGAATGAACATAATTTGTACATACAAAGAAATGGGTATATGTGTGGGAATACACATGGATTTTTTTTAAATTGTATTTCGTAGTTAACCACCAGTGAACATGATCTCATTAAGTGGCTTGCTTAAGGTCAACTTGGTAGACAAATAGAGGCTGAGGGAATCCAACCATGGACTATAAGAATCAGCTAATTAACAGCTCATGGCATTAATTCTCCGAGGAACTATTACAACAATGAAGAAAATAGGTTCATGTCAGCAGTAAGTAATCAACAAGTGAAGAGCTTCATGCAATGGCAGCTGTCATTTGATTTCAGATGCATTATGAGCAACGTATGATCAAAGCAAAAGCAGCATATCCCGGTAAACAAATTTTAAATAAAATAAATATAATATAAGCATTGTAATATGCATAGTGAATATGAATACAGATGCACGTTTATAGTATTTATACACAGAAAGAGAAAGAATAGCAAATGTGTCAACAGTAAGCTACATATTTTATTTGACAAATGAAAAGGAAGTGCACTTATAAAAGTGACATGCATGCTCAGTGACAGTGCAGTAAGGATATTATATACATAGTGTGATAAATACCATTTTATAAATATGGAGAGAAATGCACAAAAATGGCTAAGCATTTTGCAATATTAATCATTTTGCAACATTCACAGAAATGCAGGTGTACAATACTATTGTTAAAATCCCCTAAACACAAAGGAAGATGAAAATGGAGGCTAGTTTCAGTGGCTCAATGGGTAGCATATTTGCCTTTGGTGCTGGAAGATCAGCAGATCAAAAGTCTGTGGGTTCTATTCTCACTTAAGGTACTTGAATTAATTTTTCAATTTAAGGGGGTGCTGCACTCCTGAGTGTGCTGTCCTTTAGATGAGATGTTAGACTGTGGTCCCAGCTACCTGAATTGGAGGTAGCACAGTCAATGTGAAAGAATCCACAACACTTAAACAAGAGCAGGGGAAATTCCCTGGTGCTGTAGCTAGAGTTCCCCTAGTCAGTATGAATACCACCTTGGGTTTCCACTGAAAAGAGGACACTGGCCTTTTGAGATTAACCTGTTCAACAAAAAGAGTAAAGTGTAAATAAAACAAAACATGAGAATCAGATTGCTGTGCTATTAATGGACCAACAACTCCACACCTTTCTTCAGATCCCTAGAACTGGGAGCACTCTTTACTCTGAAACATTCAGTTAAGAAATCCTTATGCCTTTAAAACTGGAGCTGAAACCAGTGAACCTAATAAACCATCGCTGTCAAAACTGTGTTTATTATTAGATGTCATCTGTTTAAACAAACCACTAGAGCCCTGTCAATTTCTATATTATTTTGATGCATTGTATAGAAAGAAAATTTCTTGTGAACTATTCTTTGCTTTTTGTTACAGATCTGTGCATGTGCTGAAGAAACACTAATCTAGATGGCTATGAGTCTACCCTCAGAAATTTTCCTGAAAGAACAAATAAGAATGGATACGCATGTTGTTTCTTGTTCAAAAATGCTTGCATGCATAGAAAGATGGAAAGATTTAAAGTTTAGAGAATTCAGGTATTCCAAAAGCAAGGTAAAAGCAAGGTAAAAGGCCCACATTTTTTTGTTTAGTGTTTGTTAATTATGTAGGTGTACTTGTCTGTAGACCCTTTTCAACCATGATCTAAGCCATTAGGCAACCATAATGTTGTAATCATATAATACACAATTAAGAACGTTTTACAATGTAAACAATATGCAATAATCACATGGTTCACTGCATTCAACAATGCAGTCACACAAGTCAGGAGTTCATTCAAAGCATACAATATTTACAAAGTACATGAGGAAAATGTTTAAGAGAACATCTTCAGAGTATTTACAACATATAAAGCAGACAATTGTTAAACTAGTTTGTGATTAGAATTGTTTTTCTATGTACTTTTCAAATGGAGATATAAAAAGCTCTCTTTATTGTAATGGAGATGGATTATACATTTATGTAGACAATTCATCAATAATATCCAAGATTATCCTATGTCTAAGAAGCCTTTATATTCTTTTTTAGGCATGACTTTGATTTCATCTTGAATAATTCAAGGTTGTGAGTTGTACTGATTTTGTTTGTAATGAGCTCCAGAATGCTGGCGCCAGTTTAGCGAAAACGTTTTCAGAAAGTGCAAGTGAAAATGGAGGCCTTTTGGAGCTTGAGTCTGTTGTGATATGTTTCTTATAGTCAGATTGTTAGACAACAAAAATTACTTTAATTAAGCAATTTGAAAATCTGAGTATTTAAAAGGAAGATATCTACAGCAGATGTAGGCAACCAATTAGCTTTCTGTATAGTACGACAATGATGTTCTCTGAAGTTAGCCAAATGAAGGAAATTAGTATTCTGTTTTATTTTCAGCAGTCTATAGCAATGTTATATTATACAGGTACATCAAGGTAAATATTGTCAATATGTATTCTAATCTAAGTATCATTACATTTATTGGTAATGCTCTAAGTGCTTCTCTCCTAAGAAAGTATAAGATTTTATAAGCATCCTTATGCTTTTGGTTGTTAGTAGTTCATAGGTTCATAGGTTTATACTAGGCTATCTGCCCTAAGGCATTTATAAGCCTAGCCCAAAGTTATGTGGCTTACGCCACCCCTTATGTTAGAAATAATGTGCCCATTAGTTTGTTGTGCCTCTGTCCAGCAGTGACACAGAGATGATTCCCGGGGTAAACCTACGATCTCCCATCCACCGGTCAAGATTTCTCTTGAACAGAGCCAGCGAGGTGCTCTGCATCACATGGACCGGGATTTTATTCCACAGCATGGGGAGTCTCTGGGTGATAAATCTATCCCTCCAGCACGTCCTATTTATATCCGTGCTAAGGTTTAAGTCACTTGCTCTAGTGGTTCTGGTGGATTTGGATTTTTTGAGGTGGAGCATGTCCATTAATTCCGGGTTGGTCATAGCCTTGTATGTCAGGCACAGGTCACCTCTGAGCAGACGGTATGCAACTGAATAGAGTTGGAGTTTCTTCAGTCTGGCAGGATATGACAGGTTTTGGAGTCCCTTTATCCTTTTGGTGAGGAACTTTTGGGGTCTCTCCAATTGCTGCAGGTGTCGGGTGAGATACATCCCGAATGGGGCATTGTACTCGATCATTGGTCTGATAAGTGAAGAGTACAGGGGAACAATGACCTCACTTGATCTGGATGTGAATCCCTTCATGATCAGATGGGCAATGTAGAAGGTCTTTCAAACCACTTTAGCAACGTGAGTGTCAAACGAGAGGCCACTGTCAACCTGGGTACCCAGGTCCCTGATAACCTCTTCTGTGCTTAGTGGGTTGCCATCTGTTGCTGCGCCTCATCGAGGGAAAGTTTTTGGAATATATATATATATATATATATATATATATATATATATATATATATATATATATATATATATAGATATAGAATTCATAAATTCAAATGCCATGGAACAACTAGTCACCGTCCCCACAAGAGGAGAAAATATACTAGATCTCATCATCACAAACATGGGGACAAAATGCTCCACACCGGAAGTATATCCCTCTTTGGTGAGATCAGATCATAAACTAATCTCACTAGAAATCCACATCCGCCCCACCCCAAATAAAAGACCACAGTGAAGAACTTCTCTAAAGCAAACTTCACACTACTCAAGACAGGTGTGGTATCCTTCAAGGCCCCGAGCCAATGGAAACCACAACCCAATCTGCAGAAGCCCTTACAAATGCCTTCTATGAACACCTTCAGGACTGCATGGATCAGGCAATCCCAAATAAAACCAAGACTCTTTCCACCAAGGGCAAACGTCCAGTCTGGTGGACCCCAGCCATAAACAAACTTTACAATAAGAGGAGAAAGCTATTACATGATAGAGCAAAATCCCAAAAAGGGAAGGCATCTTTGATCAATACTAGCAAGAAACTACGATCCCTCATAAAATCATCCAAGGCAAACTTTGAGAAAAAAATTGCCATAGATTCAAAAGACAATCATAAGGCCTTCTTCAGCTATATCAGAAACCTGGGTGGAAACTCCCAGATATGCTCAGAATTAGTCCAAAATTATACAAAAATCACTGAACCCACAGACATTGCCAACATACTGGCAGACAGGTTCAGCGCAAACTTCACCCCCCTCTCCTCCCCAAAAGGAGAGATAACTATCCCAACAGAGTGTAGTCTCCCAGACATCTCAAATGCGCAGGTGAAAGCTGCTCTCTCTAAAGCTAAAAACACAGCATCAATGGGACCGGATGGTGTCCCGGCTGTGTGCTACATGAACTCAATGAAGAACTAAACCCGCATAAGGCAGCTGTTTAATCTTAGCCTTACCACAGGACATGTGCCCAAGGAGTGGCGTACGGCAACTGTGGTCCCACTCCACAAAGGCGGTGCCTCTACGGACCCTGGTAATTACCCCATAAGCTTAACAAGCCTGGTCTGCAAAGCTATGGAGAGGATCATAATGGAACTCATAAACAAGGACATAGGGGACTTGCAGACCTTGGACCCAACCCAGTTTGGCTTTGTCAGGGGCAGATCTTGCCTTTTGAACTTGGTCGACTTCTTCGAAACAGTTACCAAGGCCATTGATGAGGGAAAGGCAGTCCATACAGCCTACCTTGACCTTGCAAAAGCACACAATACCCCACTCGGGTATCATAGAGAAACTTACCAGCTTAAATGTAAACCCATATGTCACAAGATGGGTTGCAAACTGGCTAAAGGACAGAACCCACAGGGTTAGAGTTGCTGGAGCCATGTCTGACTACAAGCCGGTTACAAGTGGTGTCCCACAGGGCTCAGTCCTTGGCCCCTATTGTTCGGCATCTACTTCTCAGAAGTACAGGCAAACATAGGAGGACTATGGCTGACAAAGTTTGTGGATGACTGCAAACTGGGTGCCATAGTGGATAGTACATCGGACACAGACATCCTTCAGAGGGGTCTCACGGAAACTGATAGCTGGTGCCAGAGCCATGGCCTGAAGTTAAATGCAAAAAAGTGTATAGTCATACCCTTCGGAAAAACAAGGTAACCCCAAGCTACCTGGAAAGAGAGTTTGCTTTAAAATAATTCCTAATTGCTTTGTTTGGGAAGTGTAGGTTAGCTCTGTATCAGTGCAACTGGGTGTCAAAAGCGATAGGTGGAGTTGAGTAATCTGGAGTAGAGGAAATGAAAAGATCTAAAGATTAGGAAATCCAAGTATTACCAAGAGCAGAGTAACTATAGGTAGATTATATTAGTTATCTAAACATGAAGCTTTGCTAGACTTTTCGCTGTATAAAACGCATTACTATTATTATTATTTTTTGTAATAAGTCAGTCTGTCTGCATTTAAAGAAGTTATTTTGTGAATATGAAACTAACTGCATAGACTTTTGTGATTTTTGTTATTACAGTGTAATCTGCATGCACTGCCTAGCTGAGCTGTGGAATATACCAGAATAAATTGTTAATGCAAAGAGAGAAAAGTGATGGGCCAAGAAGAGAAACCTGTGGAACTCCTTTAGTATGAATGCTAGTGACTATGTAGGCATTTCTGCTAATATTTGTGTAAGATGGATTTGTGAGGTAGTAATGAGACCATTATACAACTTCTGTGTGGAAACCAAAGATGGATAGAGTTTCAATACATAAAATGTGATCTGATGTTTTAAACACTGATTAAATGCAGAAACATAGCTCCTGTTAAATGATTGTTTCCCATGTTAGGTAGTAATTCATTAATTAGAGGACAAAAAAAATACATATGGGGTCAATTTGGCATAAACATGGCTGATCCTGGCCAGCACTCATCGCTCCTCCTCATGCTCTGTTTCCTTGTAGGTTCATAGGTTCATAGGTTCATAGGTGTGTATTAGGCTAATGGCTCTGGAGCCTTTACAAGCCTAGCCCATAGGATTACCCTGGCATTTTACCACCCGACCTTAGTTCCCACTCCCTCTGTTGAGTAGAGCCACTGGAGTGATCCCCGGGGTGAATTTTCTATTTCCTATCCACTCAAGATTTCTCTTGAATAGGGTCAGTGAGGTGCTCTGCTTGACATGTATGGGAAGTCTATTCCATAGCATGGGCAGTCTCTGGGTTATGAACCTGTCCCTCCAGCATGTTCTGTTGACTGTGGTAATGAGGTTGAGGTCTCTGGCGCATGTGGTGTGGAGGGATTGGGATTTCTTCAGATGTAGCATTTCTAACAGAGCTGGGTCAGACATGGCTTTGTAAGTAAAGCAGAGAGTGCCTCTAAGTAGGCGATATGAGACAGAATAGTTGGAGTTTTTTAGTCCATATAGGACAGATGTTTAAGGCCTAGGATCCTCTTTGTGAGGTACTTTTGCAGCCTCTCCAGTTGTTGCAGGTGTTTAGTGAGGTACATGCCAAATGGGGCATTGTACGCAATGACTGGCCTAATGAGGGAACACTTTCTTGGTAAGTATAAGTAAGTTAGCAGAAACTTTGAGTCCTTTTCATAATAACTGGTGCACAGCAGAGCAGGTACGTGATATAAATGCATACTAAAACTGTGAGCGATTCACAAAGATGTGAACTCGATATACATTGTCTTATCCTATTGTGTTACCATTTTACTCCATTCAAGAAGTAAATATATGACCAGCCTCCCCCAGCTGTACTCCATTCATGAAGGTAGCACCATTAGTGTACTATCTGGTCCCAATGGCATAAGCTATAGGACAGCAGCTGCATACGATGCAATTGTGCTACACTTCCCAGCACAGCAGTCTCCCTCCCCTGTTAATACATTGCTCAGCAAACAATGTTATGAACTGCTAATGACTGTTAACCTGTAAAAGGGGATTTAATTCTTTCAATTTGGACTTGTGTGTATTACTTTGAGCAAGTCACTTAACTAGTCTGTTCCCTGGATTCTCCCTGAAAAGAGGCAGTTCTGCTCTGTGGACTTATTCTGTTAACAGTAAACAAAATGAAAAATACAACAAAGTAGTCATGGTAGAGCTGGAGTTGAAGAAACTGGAGTGACAGGAAAAGGTTCAATTCCGGAATATGGAAGAATGATTGAAGCTCTTTGCAATGAAGGGAAGGATGAGGAGAAAAGCTGCAGAAAAAGTGAAATAGTAGTGATTCAAATGAGTCACATGTAGAAAAAAATAGAATGAATACAAGGAAAGAGAGATGCAGTAGCTGTATGATTAAAATGCGAGTGTCCTTTGCCAGGGGCATGCAAGTAATAAAAATGAATAGCTGCCTTCTATGTCAAGGTTAGAATAAATTACTTCCCTATTATGGGGAGGGAAATATTTTGGCTATTTCTTAAGAAAGTGTGAATGGTTGTGTATGTAGCAGCAAAGTAGCCAGTATGCAATCAGCAGAGCATATTTATCTCTGGGCAGACAAGAATCCCACATCTAGTTGGTTTGGAGATAGCTCAGAGGCAACAGCAAACTTCACAAAGCAAAGTAGAAGATGAGGGCTTCAGAGAAAGTCAAAGTCACTAAGCAACACAATGTTATCTCTGTAGCTATATGGGGCTATTGATGTTAAACTGTGCATAAAAGATGATTAGGGGACAAGCGTCATAAACCTAACAGATGGAATCACAGCTTAGTAGTACTTGACTGCCTATGTGCTATTCAAACTGAGGGAAGAAATGTAGTAACACAAGGACAGCAGAGCCACACCAGACTTATTTGTGTGATTAATATATCCAAACCTAACACATGATAATGAATTTCTTAATCTAGGCTAGGAAATAGCTGACTAAATAAATATTATTGTATGAAAATATGATTTAGGTTTCCATTTGTCTGATTTTAAACATTATTTTATAAAATTATTTAAGTTGATATTTTCTGATTTCCAAAAAAGTCTTAATATTTGACAATTTCTGACATGACTGCCCTATTCTAAGTACAGCACAGGTCACGGTGATATCTTTTTTGCATTTCTTTTTACAGAATAAAGAAAGGTCTGAACAGGCAGTCAAATTTAAGTTATATGTATTTTTTAAATTCAAGTAGGCAAGGCTTAAATTTATTGCTTATCAATGGCTTTGTATTCATTTGTGAGCTGTCTAAAGACATCACAGTGAAGATAAATGATGTATACAGTGTTATGTGAGGAAACAATGCAGAAGCAATCATTTATCTGAGCAGAATGTGGACTCTAAACAAGAACAAATGGTGCATTATATCAGTGCAGATTTCTTGACACACTACACATTCCTATGTCCATTCCTTAGAACAGCTGTTAGATTACAGTCACATTCTAGCATGCCATTGACCTGCTGAAGCCATGCCTTGTCCCCACACAACAGCTGACATACAGACTGGGATAGAGCCACCACCCTAGCAAGTTTTACAAACAATTCTCAAATTTCATATCAGCTTTAGAACAGGAAATATACAGTCAGCCAAATAAGACAAAAGTAAAACAAATGATTGCACTGATAAATCTTCTAGAGGCATGTTTGGATAACAGTTTAATGCAGGCTGTTACAACTGACCTTAAAATATTTCATACCTGTCTATGCACCTCTTAGCCATTTTGGGGGGTTATCTAAGGTCATGGTAACTGAAACTGATGGTTATCTAGCACTGCATTGTCAAAAGACATTCACTGCTTGTCCCACATTGGTATCCTTCAGTAATATAAAAATTATTTATTTCAGTAGTTTAATTCAAGTACTTGTATGGGAATGTTTTTCTTTTTCAAATATTCTGTCCAGTTAGTGGTCTTGATTTCTTTGTCAGCTTGTTTAAAGCTGAAAAAATCCTTTTAAGCCCTGGCATGATTTGTCCGAAATAATACATTCACTTCTGTTGTTGTCACAGTCATTAATAATTCATATTGTACCTTATCTTCCCTCTTTTCAGTTTGTGTACCCAATGTTCTTTGCAGATTTATTTTTATGCTGCGGTGGTGGTGCTGCAGTAGTGTTGTCACCTCACAGTAAAACGTTGTCCTGTTCGATTCTCAGCTAAAGCGCCTTCTGTGTGGAGACATGTGTGAATGGGCGTACCTTCGTTGAAGGTTGTACGTCAGGGCTGGCAACTCGGTACGTAAAAATCTACTGCCAATAATTAGCGGACCGGAGTTCAGCTGTGGCGACCCCTAACCGGGAAAAGCCGAAAGATACAACAACAACAACAGCAACAACTTAAAAATATACACTCATAGGTCATTTCAAACTGCATTTGTTTGGTGTCCAGGATGTTATCGTAAAGTAGAAAAGCTGTGGTTAGAAATAAAATAAAATAAATAAATACATAAATACAATAATATAATGATTGTAACTGCATAGCAGTTTCGAGGACCTGCATTTTCATTTCCTCTACCCAACCAAGGCTCACCCTCTGTATGTGTTCAATAGAACAGGAAAATATAAGGCATTTGGTATGTCAAAATTAAGAGAGCAATCTTACAGAGCACACTGCTTGTGGATGCTGAGTAGTACGTTTTTTTCTTTCTTCATTTAGTTTCTCAACCCATTTACTTCTGTTCCTTTTATTACAACAAAATCATTAATTGAAACCTTACACTAAGGTGGGTTTTGATCAGTAATAACCAATTAATAAAGCCAACCCCCCCAAATTCATGCACTTGTTTTCCCTAGTCGGTCAGCAATGATAAATAAAAAAAATTCAGACAAAACCCATTGGAAATGGAGAACTCTGTATACCTTTCATTTTATTACAAGTCTTTTCATAGTCACATGCGACTCTATAATAAAGACTATGAGTTTTATGAGTTTTAAATGTTAATAGAGTATTCTAGTTTTGTTGTGGTTGAAGAAAGCTATTGTTCTATGTTCTGTTTAGCACTCCACTGAACACACTAGAATAATATAGTATTGGTCTCACCAATGAGTGACTGGGGGAGGAGATTTTTTTATTTTTTGACAAATTATACTTCAGCGTACCCTCAACGATCCCTAGTTTTCAGGGACATCACTAACTTTGGCAGAAAATTTTGGTCTGTTGCTCCTAAAACTGGCAAGATTGGGAGAAAAGGTGGTGGATTACACTTAATGACAGTAATTAGAGTTACAGACTTCATTTGCTTCAGAAAATGCAGCTTAATTAACATTTTCTTATTCTCTCAACTTCTCGAGTTAATAGTGTAAATATTTCAAAAAGTGTCCCTGATTGTCCTTGATATTTTCTGAATTTCTCCCCAATTCTGGAAGTAAGAGGTTGAAAGTCATGTAGTTCAGTGATCTCATTTCAGTGGAGCTTGAATATTAGAAGGCTGTGTTTGGTCTACAGCTCTCCAAGACCCTTACCCTTACTTAACCATATCCTTGTGGTCACCCCCAAATTATACAACAAATATGATGGTATTCCCTATTCTGCTAGTATTATCAGCAAAGTGAATAATCTGCCCATTGAAATTAGAGCTGAAATGATTGCACAGCCCAGCTGAAGCAGTTTCTAACATTATTAGAACTTTGCCCACTCATAACCGAAGACATATTATTACCTGCATATTAACCACTATCTTACCTGTCAACTAAAACTTACATTCTTTGTACTTTTTTCCTTCTTTAACAATATCCCTACCTTTCTATACTAGGAACATTACTAAACAGGTCAGCACATATACGTTTCACCATTAATAATTACACCTAAGATTATACCTGCTTGTGCGTTTTTATTGTAATCCAAGTAACTAATCAGCTAGAATTAGGCATTGTTATTGTAGTCCTATGTAATTATTTACCTAGCCTGTATTTAACTGTGCAATAAGCATTATGTGGGGATATTCTCCAAGAGACTCCATTAAAAAGGGGCTTTGTTTCTCATTTTTTCCTGGTTAACAATTGTCAGTGACTAAATAAATAAACAAACAAATAAAGTAATGACATTTAGTGCCAAATGGATTATGCCATTGCATAAACTAGATGCAGGAAATACATGTTTACTAGTTTAGTTGTGAAATGCAAACCTCTATAACCACACCCCCATGATTTCCAGTCTTTCACTGGATTCTACAGTGCCTGTAGCCTATTATGTTTTTCACTGTGTTTCTGCATTAAAATCATAGATATTAGCTCTAATGCATGCCCTTTCACTCATATGTGAGATTGATATTACTATATATTGATCTGCTCAGACTTTCTGCCAGGTAATCTAATGTTAATAATAGACATCTTTCCCAACAGTATAACTAAGGCTCGGGGTATGTAGCCAGAAAATTCCATTTTGTACCCCTTAAACTCTTTTTACTATCTCCCAAACCACCTGGCATTTCAAACAAATGGACAGATCTTTCAAACTGTTGTTCCCCTTGCCATTAATAAATGTATGCATCATTTTCAGCAGTTCCCTCTAAAATATTAAAGCAGGGCCGGTTTTAGCATTTTTGGGCTCCCAGCAAATGTCAAGTTGGGGGCCCCCCTGGGCACTTCAAGTCCTAAGTAACACCCTGTCATAGTCACCTCTTTTTAGCAACCTTATAGTTCATGCTACAAACTTTTAAGAGTAGTATGCACAGACTGAACTGTAGCTACAATACTCTTACATTATGACACGCTTGTGTACCACACTATGTTGGCCCATCTCACAAAGGAGCATTCACAGTTACTGGCATTTAGTTGCAACAAAAAATACATCACAACAGCTCTATGTACAGGGTTGGACTTAGGTGAAATGGTGCCCTAGGTACTGCCTACTGTTTCATTCCCCCAGCACAACTGCACGCAGACACATCCTCCAGTGCTCCCCATCTTGGGCTCCCCACATCATGCACATTACTTTTTTCTTGCTTTTCTCAGATTTTGCTTTAACTCTTTAGCTTTTCTAAGAAGCCATAACTTTCTATATTCTCTGAAGTACATTTTAATTTTTTTTTTTTGTACACAACCTTTTCATCCAGTGATGGCTTGAACAGAAATTATGATTAAGGAAAGAAATTCCGTATGCCATTCAACTTTGCAATACACCTTTTCTGACCAAGACATCACAGTAATATCCATTTACAAAATAACTCTATTACGCTGGGTCCCCCAGAAGCCATGGGGTTATAGATGCTCTGGTATACATTTTAGAGCATTTTCTCAACCTTTTCTTCCAATGGTAGCATAAAACAAAAATCAGGAAACCCTACTTCACATACAACTATCTTATCATGTCTACAACTATCCTCCACTCACAACTTAAACTACCTATCACCTTCTTACTATTATTCCTTCTCATTACTACCTACTTCTTAACCTCCTATGAACACTCCTTAACTATTTCTCTCTCACTTCCCTCAAAACATACTAGTACACCTACAACATACCTACCTTCATCCTATTTACCTACCTCATCACAAACCATATATCTACTTCCCAAATACCATAGACTATTTCATTGTAAACTACTAAAACTAAATCAAAGAAAGTATTTGACACATCTCTAAAACACATATCCAAAACTATGGTCTACTACTCCATCTACTTCAGGACGGTGACATACACCCCAATCCAGGCCCTCAACCTACAACTACTGAAACACACAGTCACCATATAAAAGCTCTCCTTCCTCCATCAACTATAACTACAAACATACTATCCTTGGCCCACCTAAATATCGCAGTATCTGTAATAAAGTTAGTCAAATACACGCCCTACTAGAAGTACACAACTTTGACATTCTATGCTTATCAGAAACCTGGCTAAAACCATCTATTAAAGATATTGAAATTACCCCACCTGGATATAACATTGTTAGACTTGATCGCACCTCCAAGAAAGGAGGTGGAGTAGCTATCCTATATAAATCTAACCTGAAGCTTACTCTTCTTGACCTTGCTCTTACCCCAAACAATAATGTCGAAATAATCTGCTCTAGAGTTCAAATTAATACTACTAAATCAATAAACATCATTTGTGCTTATCTGCCTCCAGGAAATAATATCCCCACATTAGAACAACTTCTTGAACAACTCTCAAATTACCTCCCTCAAGAAACACTACTCCTTGGAGACTTTAACATTGACTGGAAATCTTGTAACAATGCTAACCCTACTTCCCATTTAAACCTTTTTGGTTTCAAACAACTAATTGATAGTGCCACTAGAATAAATAAAACAAGCAAAAAAGAAACCACCTTAGACTGGGTTCTTACCAACTCCCCCTCACAAAGCTACAAAACTGGCATCCTTCCTGATGACCTTAGCAATCACTCCCTCACATATGTCATTAGAGCTAAAACTCATCAAAACTTACCTACCTCACATAGAACACTATATTCAAAGAAACAATTTAATCCCCAAAGATTTCAAACAGAACTCTCACAATACAATTGGACCCTCTAAAGCACCTCTCTCTCAACAAAGCCGTAGAATATTTCAACTCAGCATTCCTTACAATCCTAAACCACCATGCCCCAAGTCGTACCATTAGAATAAAGACCAGAACAGCACCCTGGCTTACCTCTAATACTAAACAAAAGATCAGGCTTAAAATAAATCTTGGAAGAAATGGCTCCTCTAGAAACCCAACAGACTATCAAACCTTTAGAGAGCTGAGAAACAAAACCAAAAATGCTATTATTTCAGACAAAAGAACTACTATGTAGAACTTCAGCAATCCACAAAAAGAACCAAAAAGGTTCTGGTCTACTATCAATCATCTACTTACCCCAGGTAAAATAGTAACACCTAACCCACAGAATCTAGACCCTGATAATCCCTCTTTAATAGCCAATAACTTCAATAGCTTCTTTACTACTTCCATACAAACACTAGCAAGCCATTTATCCCCTGATGCTTCCCAACTGATCTTAAGTAACACCAACAAAGTCATTCCTTCCCTTCAACTTCAACCCATACCCACCTCCTACATACAATCTCTCTTACAAAAACTTAAACCCACTACCCCCTCAGGAGATAAGCTTCCTGCTGAATTCCTTCAGGTAGCAGCAAAAGCTATAGCCTACCCTGTTTCGATCCTAATAAACAGATCCATAAAAGAAAGTGATTTTCCAGCAATCTGGAAGATATCACACATCATACCCTTACATAAAGGAGGCAAATCCACTGACCTCTCTAACTACCGCCCAATAACACTATTATCTCCACTAGCTAAAATCATGGAAAAATGTATACACAAACAACTACTTAACCATCTCCTTCAAAATAACCTACTAGCAAACACTCAACATGGATTTAGACCCTCACATAGTACGACCACTGCACTACTTTCCTTTACTAACACAATAAACTGTAACCGTAATAATAACAAACTAACTGCTTCTCTTTTCCTAGACCTGTCAAAAGCCTTCGACATGGTCAACCATAAACTTCTCCTACACATACTAAACTCACTTAACTTGGATTTTTCCTCCTTAACCTGGTTCTCATCCTACCTTGAAAACCGACAACAAGCAGTACTCTGGGAAAAATCTCTATCTGCTCTACTACCTATCGCCTTAGGAGTACCTCAAGGATCAATATTAGGTCCACTCTTATTCTCTATCTTTATTAATGATCTTCAATCATCTATCCATAACACTACCTGCATACAATATGCAGATGATTCTACCATCATCTGTACAGCTCCCACCCAATCTGAACTCCAGTCACTCACACAATCTACCTTTTCAACCGTTGAACAATGGTTCTCAAAAAGATGTCTCCTTCTCAACTCCAAGAAAACAAAACTATTACTATTCTCACCTACCCACAAATCTCCTCAACTAAATTTTACTATTACTGCAGCTGACAATTCTCTTATCTCCCCAGACTCTACTACCAAACTGCTTGGTGTTACTATTGATAATAATCTTAACTATGATTGTCATATCAATAACACTATAAAAGCAGTAAATAAAAGATAGGTTCACTGTACAGAATAAAACCCTTCCTTACTCCAGAAGCACGGACCACCTTAGCTCAATCACATCTTATCTCCACCCTACTGTATGCTTCCTCTATTTACACCAATCTCTCTAAAGGTAACCTGAAAAACTAACTACATCCTATCATAATATAGCCCGTTTGCCACAGCATCCCAGTACAGAACTCACCACTGTAATAACTTAAAACAATTACAATGGTTAGAACTACCTAACAAGCTTATCTATCAACAACTCTTAATTGCACATAACATTCTTTATCAACCAACAAAAACACCAGCTCTCAGTAACCTCCTTACTCCCTACAAAAACTTGACACAGCTGCGATCTGCCGAAAAGATACAAGTCACCACAACTAGAATTACAAATTCAGCAGGTAACTGTCTATTTTCAAACTCCATAGGGAAAATATGGAATAACCTCCCCCCACACATTACCTCACTAGACTCCTTTCAACTTTTCAAAAAACAACTTCTATTACATCTTAACAACTTCTGGCTCTGCTCCTGTACCAATCCAGACTAAATGACTTCTTCGCTCTTCAGCCATACCTCCCTACGTAAAATCACTATCTTTCCCTGCTATTTCAAATGACTAAATTACTGTACTGTTCTAAAAAAAAAAAAAAAAAAAAAATATGAATATATAGCTTAGGCTATTTGTTTTTTACCTGTTTTTTTTCGCTGTATTTTCTACTACACTAAAATGTATGCATTGTTGCTTAAATGTTTAACCTTGTTTTAATTGTGGAGCTTTTCTCCCCGGGCCTCCACTGAAAATGGAAATTATCCAGCTGGACTAGCCCGGTCAACAAATGTAAAATAAATAAATAAATAAAATAAATAAAATAAAATCATGGGTAAGAGAGTTTGTCTTATTTTTTCTTTCAAGGAAAACATAAATTGTGCCCAAAGCTTCATGTTCAAAGCTGACAAAATAGTAGTTCACAATAAATAAGCCAGTTGTAAGGTAAGGATACATAGATTTTATCTGGGAATACTGCCTGCTTACCTAACCCCCCCAAAAAGACAGTCACTGCTGTTTATCCCTCTGGTGTTAGATTGGGATGAAAGCAGAGATTTAAATGGCCACAGTCATGTATTTCAAGTGACTGCTGACAAACATATACATATAGATATACATATACATACATATACATACATATACATATACATATACAGATACATATACAGATACATATACATAGCATGCCTGTGTACTCTTCACCCCTAATCCCCACCTATGTAAGTGCACGATGTGTAATTGTGTGGAAAGTGAAAAAAATAATGAATGCAGTAATGCATTGCACTTTTTTACTTCCAGTCAGTACACTCCCCCTACACAAACTATGGTAACCTTCTTTGTACACCTCTGAGAAAAAGTAAAAGAAACAATAACTACACTATCTCCAGGCCAAACACAAGCTATAATGACCTGCAGTGCATACATCTAAGGTTTTACTATGATAAAAACTAAGTAATGGCCACACAATCCCCCACCCCCACAAAACCTTCTGTACACACACATCTAAGCAGGACTGGTTTTAGAATGGGTGTGGTTAGGAGTGGAGTCCAACACTAAGTTCAAGTCAAACTCCATTTACACAGTATGGGAAGTGGGGGCCACCAGACTCCTAGAAGATCTAAATGTCTGAATGTTCTGGGATATATTTTATGCTTTACTTTTGAAGTACAGTTACTTGTTAGCTGCATTTTTACTGATATCCAGAAGAGTAATGTATGTATCCCAGCATTATTGGGAGTGTGCACAGATTAAGATCAGTGATATTTTTACATACACACATAAACCATTGCAATACTAGTTACACTGATTTCAGCAAATAGCAATACATTGTGCAACACTGGTACTGCCACACCAGATCAGTGACTGTTGTTTAGCAGTCATCAGACAGCAGCAGGGGTAAGTCACTTTTATTTACCTCGGTGATGAGTAATGGAAACCTGTCACTGTCCCTGATTTCACAGATCGTCCCTGACTTTGCCTCGTAATTTTGCTCTGTCCATCATAAAAAGTTTGATTTGTTGGTAAATCATTCAGGATTATGGACAGTCAATAAATCCAGAGATTAGAGTTGCATACTTCTTATTGTCCAGAAAATGCATATGGAAGCAAAATGTGTTATTCTATCAACGTTTAAGTGGATTAGAGTAATGTATGAAATGTGTTCCTGAATTTGAGCCTTTATTTTTACTGATATTTTTAGCTTTGCCTAGAATTCTTGAGCAAATAAGTTTAGAATTATAGTATCTGGTGTTCTGTCAGTATTTATAAAAAGAGACAGCCATTCCTGAAGGCTGGAAGCATCAGCATTTCCTAAAATCCAAGGTTTGCACTGAGATCAGTCACTCTGGGCTGCTGATCTCTCTAGTGCTTACCTTGCTCATGTTCATTATCAGCTTTGTCCTAACAGGGTCATATCTCAGGCCTCTTCAACTAAAGTGCATAATCAGAAAAGTGATACGTTTTTCTTCTCATTTTCCCCAATCAGCAGCAGCTTTTGTTGGGCCCACACGCAGTCAAGGATGATTAAAGACCCTCCCTGCAGCCACAGGTATTGCAGACACCTAAAGCTGGCAATGTTTTTAGTTTTAGTGCAGAGAATGCCCAATAGCAGGATTTAACTAATCAGGGGCACTATGTCAGTGGTAAAATATTTAATGGAATTGTGAAGCCTGTTACTTAACAAAACACTGTTGCTATAACCAGTGATATCTTTCAGAGCTGTTATTGCCCAGCTGATTTATTAAGTACACAGGATTGTTGTACTAGCTTTTGTTGGTTTGACAGACATGTTACAAAATATCATGATAAGATAATTTGCTATGTTGGGGCCCCCTAGGACCAGGGAGCCCCCAGCAACTGCAATGTTGGAATGTGAGCTACTACTCAGAAACACATGTTTAAAAAGTGACAAAATGATGGAAAACATAAGCACATTATCAAAGAAACAGTGTAAAATCTGTGCACTTAAATTATCTGTATTACCAAATTCTAGCACACAGAGTTATTTGTTTTTGCTTCTGAAAAAGGGAAATGTAAGATGTATGCCCTCTTTTTTTAAATTATTGGTGTCACCTGTATGTTGGTCATGTAGTATGATTTTCTGTGGAATAGACCGATTCAAAAATCATATGTGATGAGGGTATTCAAAAACAGTGTGAAGGAGTAAATCAATCCTGAAAATAGGGATATACCTCCAAAAATAGGGACATCATAAATCAGACCTGAACATGGGAAGGTTCCTTCAAAATAGGACCTTATACAGGAGGTTTAAGCTATCACACAGTGAAAACTCTAGATTGGCTAGGTTTTCATGTAGTTTTTACTAACTGGTTTGTCTGTGACCTATTTACTCTTTGGTTTGGATGATAGTTGGGTTATTTTGCAGACACCAGATGGGTTTAAAGACCTGATGTTTCTAAAGTATAGTCAAACAGCCCACTTATGCTGTGCTGATGAGGTCATAAGAAGGCTGAAACATGCATGTCCACAGCTAGTGGAGTTTGACTTTATTGGCCTGAATGTGTCCACAAAGACTTAATGGGCCTCTGTTACAGGTGGTTTAGGGTATCTAGCTTGGCTAGGTTTATCTAGTAGTATATATCTATATCTATATATATATATATATATATATATATATATATATATATATATATATCTTGAATCCGGGCTTATGCATTTCCAGTACGTCACATGTAGTGTTATGGTGCCTGAGATTGCAGGTGAGTGAGTGTTTGTGTGTATTTTTGTATGCTGTATGTGTGGGTAAGGGTAGAGAGTTGTAACTGTGAGTGTGAGTGTTGGATTTGTTGGTGTTTGTGTATGTGTGATGTGTATTTGTATGCGAGCAAGTGGAGGATGGTGTGGTGTGGGTTTTTTTTTTTAATGTTATGTGCGACCTCGGAATGAGTATATATAAGTAGGGGGGGTGCAGCCCCCCCACATGGGGGGGTGCAGGGGGGCTTTCCCCCCTGATTATATGTAGTGTAGGGTTGTGTGGTTTGTGTGCTGTGGGTGGAATGGTGTGTGTGTTATGTGGTGTATGGTGTATGTATGTTCGTGATTGTGTGATTCGGGATTGTGGATTTTGGTATTGTGAATGGTTCTACTTTATAATCTCGGGTTACTGAAATTCAGGATTTCAGTAATTCGAAACTTATATGAAACCATATAAACTATATATATATATATATATATATATATATATATATATATATATATATATTTATATATATATATATATATATATATATATATATATATATATAAACATATAAACTATATATATATATATATATATATATATATATATATATAAAACACTATGTGCTCCTCCATTTTATCACTCTTTCCTTTAAGCTGTTTACCTGTAATTTTGTATTATGCCATTCATTTTCGCTGAACCTTTTTCTGAGCAGAGGTGTAAATTCACAGCTACCCAGCTACTTTGCTCCTGCCACAACCAGCAACCCACAGTATTCTTTTTCCCCACATCCAAATGGAAAGTAGAATTGTATAAGTAAACTTACCATAACAGCAAATGTTTTACTGATCACTGTTGCAGTAACCTTAGCTATAGGGTTATATCCCACCAAGGATATAACAGCTGGAGAGCTTCCAAAACTTCATAGGTTCATAGGTTCATAGGTAGGTACTAGGTTATCAGCCCAAGGGCCTACATAAGCCTAGACAACAAGGTTCCCTGGCTTACGCCACCCAAGAAAGTTATTTTCCTGTGCCACTGTTGAGCAGAGACACAGAAGTGATCACCGGGGTGTATTTCCTATTTCCCATCCACTCATCAAGATTTTTCTTGAAGAGTGCTAATGAAGAACTTTGTTGACATAGATGGGTAGCCTGTTCAAGAGTATGAGAAGTCTCTGGGACAGGAATATATCCCTCCAGCATGTTCTCTTTATTTTGGTGACAAGGTTTAGGTCCCTAGATTGTGTAGCTCAGAAGGATTGGGATTTCTTTAGGTGTAGCATGTCCAACAGCTCTGGGTTTGACATAGCTTTATATGTTAGGCAGAGATCACCTTGGAGTAGGCGATATGCTATGGAGTAAAGCTGGAGTTTTTTGAGGCAGTCAGTGTAGGGCATTTGTTTGAGGCCAGTAATCCTCTTTGTGAGGTACTTCTGTAGCCTTTCCAGCTGCTGCAGATGTCTTCTGAGGTACATTCCAAAAGGGGCATTGTACTCTATAATGGGTCTAATGAGTGTCGAGTAGAGGGGAACAATGATCTCTTTTTTCCTGGATTAGAGCCCTTTTACGATGAGGTGTGCCATGTAGAAGGACTTCCTGACTACTGTGGCGATTGACTATCAAAGGAGAGACTACTGTCCACCTGGGTCCCAAGGTCTCTTATTACACATTCAGTGTTAAGCAGATTGCTGCCTATGTGGTAGTTCATGGGTACAGAGTTTTTACCAAAGGGGATGACACTGCACTTTTTGGCATTGAACTTGAGGCCATGGCTCTGACACCAGGCATCTGTCTCGGCGAGGCCCTTCTGTAGGATGTCCACATCATTTGGAGACTTGACTATGGCTCCTGGTTTGCAGTCATCTGCGAACTTCATTAGCCAGAGGCCTTCTGTGTTAGCCTGTACTTCAGAGAAGTAGATACCAAACAGGAGAGGTCCCAGGACGGAACCCAGTGGTATTCCACTTGTCACTGCTTTGAGGTCAGATTTGGAGTCTGCAACATTTAGAGTGTGGGTTCTGTCAGTGAGCCAGTTGGCAACCCATCTTGTGAAGTAGGGATTTATACCTAGTTTAGTGAGTTTAGCTATAATTCCAGAATGGGGGATGGTGTTGAAGCCTTGGCGAGATCAAGATAAGCTGTGTGAACCACCTTATCCTCATCTACGGCTTTAGTGACTGCCTCAAAGAAGTTGATCAGGTTCAGGAGGCATGATCTGCCTTTCACAAACCTGAACTGGGTGGGAGCCAGAGTTTGGAGGTTACCAATGTCTTTGTTTATGAGTTCCATGATGATATGTTCCATGGCCTTGCAGACCAGGCTCGTCAGGCTAATAGGTCGATAGTTCCCGGGATCAGTGGTGGCTCCCCCTTTGTGGAGTGGGATAACTGTTGCTGTGTGCCATTCAGTGGGCACAAAGCCTGATGTGAGGCTATTATTGAACATGGTGCTTCAGTGGGGAGCCAGTTCATTCTGAAGTTTGTGTAAAACACAGCCTGGGATGTTGTCCTGTCCCATGGATGTTGTGTTTTTGGCTTTATAGAGTGCAGCTTTTACCTGCATAGTTGTGATTACAGGGACTCTACATTCTTCCTGTATAGATATGGGCCCTTTAGGGGGTGGGGGGGTAAAGTTAGCACTGAACTTATCTGCCAGGATGTTGGCAATATCAGTTGGTTCTGTAATTTTCGTACCTTTGTGCTGTAAATCAGAGAAGATGTGGGTGTTGAGATTGAGATTCTTGACATAGTTATAGAATGCTTTGTGGTTGTCCTTAGAATTAGTAGCAATTTTGTTTTCATAGCTAGCTTTGGATGATCTTATAAGGGATCTCAGCTTCTTACTGAGGCTGACGAGGGAGCTCCTCCACTCATGGGATTTTACTTTCTTTTGCAACAGTTTCTTCCTTCTGTTGTACAGTTTGTTTATAGCAGGGGACCACCAGATTGGCATCCTTTTTTTGGGGGATAGCGTCTTGGTTCTGTTTGGGATAGCACGATCCATGCACTCATGTAAATGCTTATAGAGTGCATTTGTGTAGGATTCAGCAGTTGTAACTGTATTGTCCATCTTCATGGGTGTCATGAAGTTCACCACTTCTGTCTTAAGAAGCATGAAGTTGGCTTTGGAGGCATTTGTTACCATGGTTTCCTTAATGAGGGGTGGGGGAGGGATGTGGATATCAAAGATAATTAGCTTATGGTCGGATCAGACCAACGAGGAGTTGACTTCAGGTGTGGAACACCAGTCACTTATGTTGGTAATGACTAGGTCTAGGATATTGTTGCCCCTGGTGGGGGTGTGGATAAGTTGAAAAAGGGCATTGGAGTTTATGAATTCCAGAAAGCGTTGAGCTAAGGAGTTGGTACACGAGTAGTTTTCCCAGTTAATGGTGGGGTTGTTGAAGTCACCCATTATTAGGGTGTTTGGTTGAACCCTAATATTTTTCAGTACATCAAGAAAAGAGGAGTGGGAATCCTGGGGCATGGTGGGGAATCTGTAGCAAGCTACAATTTGGATTGCAGTTTTGCCCAGAGTTAGTTGCACTTGGATAACCTTTGTTGTTTCTGTCCAGGTTACATGGCCAAAAAGTGTGGTATGCGTTATAGCCTGGTAGTGCAGGGGTGGTCTCTGGAGCCTTGAACCAGGTCTCAGTCACTGCACAGATATCGATGTTCTCCATTTTAAGGAATGCCTCGAGAGAGTGCATTTTGAGATTTAGACTTCTAGCATTGAGTAGCATTACCTTCAGTTTTTGCTTGCCTGTTCCTGTTACAGTGGTGAATTTGTTATTTGAACCTTGCCTAAAAAAGGCACTATGGGGCACCAAGAGCCTTAGCCAGTATCTGGAATCCTAGGGGCGACAGGTGCAGGCCATCTGTGGCAAATCATCCCATGCAGACAGATACTGGATCCCCTTAGAATGACACCAGAAGCTTAGCCAATTGTTGAAATCAATAATGTTGTCCTTGTACTGCGGTATCATTCGGGGTGAAATCAGAATGCTACTCAGGGCTACGGCCATACCTGCCTAGGCTACAAGATCGGAGAGTTCTTCCATGTCTTTTTTCATGTAGTCCAGGGAGGTATGTCTCAGGTCATTTACACCAACATGGACAATGACAGAGTCATATTTGTACTTGTTGTGCAGTGACCTGAGTGCGTGGGTTATGTGGCAGATCCTGGCACCCGACAGGCAGCTGACATTAGCCTTCTCCTTGTTTAGCCTGGTGAGTGGGACATCAGTGTGCCTGACTATAGAGTCACCTATGACTAGTGTGTTGGGTACGTTGTTTTGCCTTATTGGCTGTGGTTGAGTGGCACACTGAGTCTGTGGGCTATGTGTCATTTGGGTTGTGTTGGGGTATGAAGGCTGCTTGCGTTTCTGCTTTGGAGGTCTCTGTTCCTTAGACAGATTATTATTGAGAGTCTCCACGAATGTTTTTGTGTTAGTATGTGTGGATTTTGGTGGTGTAGATTTAGTGAGACTATGTGATGAGTGCGGTGTGGTGCAAATGTTTACCTTCTCCTCATGACTGTCAAGTTCAGTCTTGGTTGGAGAGAGCTTTACCTCCAGTTTGGCTAGATAAGTGCATCTCTCACAGGTTATAGTGTTGGGTGGTAGGAGGAGAGGGTTGCCTGTGTACATGAGGCAATTTCTACATTGCCTCAAGATGCCCAGATTCATCAGATAGACAGGAGAGAACACCGGGAGCTGACCCTTGGACATGCTTGAATAAAAAACAATTTTCCTCTAGATAAGTGAGGAAAGTGAGTACAAGAGCTGTTTTTCTCTAAGCAAGTGAGAAAAGTAAGTACAAAACCTGTTTTCCTCTAGGTAATGAGGAAGGTTGAGTGCTATAGTAATTAGTAGGTTATTTAGTGCTTACAAGTTCTGAACAAGTGCTGAGCATGAATAAGCAAATTTAAGTGCTAAAACTAAGAATCTGTATCTGTACTAGACGAGTTACAGGACAGAAACAAGTGCAAATGCAGGCTTTCAAATCAGAAAGTTGAGAGAGAATGAAGAGATTGCCCAAACAGCCAATAACTACAATTTCTGGGCCAGAACCACCCCTTATGTGGTAGACAGGTTACCTAGTGCTTACCACTCCCACTGATAGGCTAGAAGGCTTCCCCCCAACACAAAAAGGCTTGGGGGGGGGCTCAGAAGCTTACATACAGTCCTGGATACAGCAAACCTGTATCTGGAACACTAGTTACAGGAAAGGTAGGAAACAGGCTTACAGTTTTTTTTTTTTTTACAGAAAAGTAGCACAAACAGTATTAAAAACAATTCACATGCAGTGCAAGCCAGCAGACTTGAGTATGTAGCAATATTAGACCAAACACAGTTTAAAAATGCAATGAAATTAAAAGGACTAAAAGCA
Organism: Protopterus annectens; assembly: GCF_019279795.1. Taxonomy (NCBI): domain Eukaryota; kingdom Metazoa; phylum Chordata; order Ceratodontiformes; family Protopteridae; genus Protopterus; species Protopterus annectens. The sequence continues at coordinate 735,777,560 of NC_056747.1, forward strand.
AGTGCAGAAAGAGTTTATTAGGTAGAATGTGGTAAAGAGATGGGACTGTGGGAGTGTCCCAGATCAAATCTGCAGTGGGGTGGGCAACTGCAAAAGCCACCAAATTTATACTACAAATAGGGTGGGTGGGACAAAACAGTTTCAACAGAGATCTAAGCAACAACTAACAGTACAAACTCTAAAACCAAAAAAATATAGTCAGCTCTGGCATTTTCTGCGCACCCAAACTATCAGGCAGCTCGAGCAGAGCTGACTAAAAGACATGTTTTTTTGCCAAGCCCTTCAGAGCTTTCCTGCTAACAGAAAGAGGGAGGCCGAGCCCTGAAATGACAATGCCAGGAAGAACAAAAGATAAATGTCCACACTCTGGCATAAATAACATACCAAAAAACAAGGGTGGTGGAGGAAGGAGGTGGCTACTGCAGCAGTGAGCAACTGAACATCTACCATTATGGTAAGTTTGCTTACACAACTGTGCTATGCTCATCATATTGATCACTGCTGCAGTAGCCTTAGCTATATGGGTAGATTACCCTAGGTTATTTCATTTGGGAGGTGGAAGGAGAAGAGTCCAGAAGTCCCTGGAGAATGCTCCTTGCAAAGCCTGATCTAGACGTAGAGAAGGAATCAAATGTATAGTGCTTTGTAGAACTATCTACAGAAGACCACGTTGCTGCTTTTAGAATACTTCTAGAATCCAACCTTTTCTAAAAAGCCATAGATGAAGCTAAGGCCCTGCTAGAGTGGCCCATGACCCTGCTCGGAATAATTTTGTTGGGGTGAGCCTTATACAACCAGTTTGAAAGTGTCCGTTTTGACGCAGGCTGTCCATTCTTCTTACCTTCTCAAGAAATGAACAATTGATCTTAAGATCTGAAAGATTTAGTTCTGTCAAGATAGTACCTGAGTTGTCTGTGGACATCCAAGGTATGGAGTATCCTTTCTCCCTCATTTGTGGGTTCAGAAAAAAATGGGAAGATGGATAGTATGGCTTAAAGTAAATTCAGATACCACTTTAGGCATAAAAGAAAGATTAGTTCTCAAAGAAACACTATCCCTGTGGAAAATGAGGTAGGGTTCAGATAATCTTGCAGAGGTCAGAGCAATCAGTAAAACTGTTTTCCATGTCAAGAACCTCAAGACAGCCAGGTTAGCTGGTTTAAGTGGAGCAAGTGTTAGCTTCTCTAACACAAAACTAAGATCCCACGGGCCTCCTATTTACTTGGAGGCCTCATGCAAAACCCCTTTCAGAATGATTTTGACATGAGCCTGCACTGAATGAGGAGAACATGAGCAGACATGCTGAAATGGCAGATAAATGAACCTTGATAGTGGAGTAAAAAAGGCCACAGGATAGTAACTCACACAAATATTGTCAAACCAGAGAACAACTAGCTCTGAGTGGATGCTGGTTATGTTGTTGGCACTAACTAGAAAACCTTTTCATGTGCTAATTTATTATTTTCTAGTAGCAGGTTTTCTTGCCTCCTTTAGTGCTTGCTGCACATCCTCAGTAAAGAGGTACCTAAAAGGAATTAAGACCTATTATCCAGGCAGTCAATTGAAGTTGTTTGGTGTTAGGGTGTGTCAAACACACCTGCTTTTGCAAGTTTATCCAGTCTATGAGTAAGATTGTGGTAATTGCCCCTAGCCATTTGCAAAAGAAGGGAGGCCAATGATTGACTAGGCCAGAATGAAGTCACCACAATGATCTTGGGAGATTCATTCTGGATCTTCAGAAGTACCCTGGAGATTAGTGGAAAGGTTGGAAAAGCATACAGGAACATTCCTGTACAAGGAAAAGAAAAGACATCTGTCTTCCAGGCCTTCTTGCTTGGAGCCCTGGAGCAAAATCTTGGCAACTGATTGTTCAGAGAGGAAGTCTACTTGAGGAACCTCCCCCAAATGGATCAAATCTTAGAAGGTCCCTTGGTCTACTTTCAATTCATGAAGGTCTGCCCTTGTACAGCTCACCTTGTCAGCCACACAAATTTGCTCTGATGGAATGCAGGATGCCTGTAGAGTGAGACTGTGTTGTGAAGCAATAAGCCAAGCTAACATGGCTAGCCTGCAAAGAGGAAATTACCTAGTTCCCCACTTACTTGTTGTATCACATGATTGTGCTATTGTCTGTGACAACCTGAAGAGATCCTGGGGACCAAATATGATTCAGACAGCTGAATGCCTTGATCAATGCAAGCAACTCTTGTGTATTTATGCGCTTATGTCTGTCCTTGGTGTCCTACACACCTTGCACTTTTATCCCAACTGAAACTGCTCCCCAAGCAAAGACTGTTGCATCTGTGGTGACTGACTGCTTTGCAGCAGAAATGGAGACGGGAAGACCTGGATTTAGGAATATCTGTTGTCTCTACCAAGTGATCTCTCTTCTGACAAACCCCAGCACTGGGATTTGAAAATACAAAGGACATTGGTGTTGGGGCCAAAGAGACTTCAGACACCATCACATCTTTTTCATGTGGAGTCCTTTTCAGGGGTATTATGAGAATCATAAAAGCCATGAGACCCAAAGTCCTGAGGTATTCCTTTGCAGTGACTGAAGTCTGATTGGAAAATCCTAGAAATAGATCTACATATAGATTTATTTTTTTCCTGTGGAAGAAAACCTCTTTTAACTATTGTGTCTAGTTGGCATCCTAAAAACACAGTCTTGTGCAAAGAAGTCAGCAAAGACTTTTGAATGTGCTCCTTGGAATCCAGGCTTGTGTAAGAGAGCTCTCACCCAAGGCAGAGTTTCCTGACACTTTGAAAAAGACTGCAAAGATAAGCAAGTTGTTTAAATATGATAAAATGTGTATACCCTGTAGCCTGCAATGAGTTATTCACTGTGTGAACACTCTTGGTACAGTTGATAGTCCAAAGGGTAAGGTAAAGAACTGATAATGTGATACAGATGCACAAAACTTTAAGACACTCCTGAAATCTGGATGAATAGGGATGTGATGAGAAGCATCTTTTAAATCTAGTGTTACCAGGAAACTTGAATGAGGAAGAAGATATAAAATGTTGTGAAATTATATCATTTTGAATTTGGCCACTATCACAAATAGGTCTAGAAGAGAAAGATCCTGAACTGGTCTCCAAGCATTTTCTTTCTTTGGCATTAGGATGGGAGATCGCAGGTATACCCCGGGGATCACCTCAGTGTCACTGCTTGACAGAGGCACAGCTAAATAATGGGCATAGTATCCTTCAAACTAAAGGGGTGGCGAAAGTCACAAAACTCTGGGCTAGGCTTATAAATGCCCTAGGGCAGATAGCCTAGTATGAACCTATGAACCTATGAACCTATTAAAACATTCTTGAATAAAATCTGTTTCCTATTTGGAAAGGGAGAACTATTTCACTCATTCCTTGGTATATCATATGATGATAAACAGGTGGAAATAAAAGAGTCTGGTCTGGAGGATGAGGAATTACCACCTAGAATGGAGGAATTTCCTTCTGCTACCAAATGTAAACTTGATGAATGATCTTCAGGACCCATTTCTCTGAAACTGTCTCTTATCAAAGAGAAAATTGGAGACTCAGACTTTCTGAAATTCAAAAGGGGGTGCCAAGGTGGGAAGGTGGAACAAAGTCTCTTAAACAGTTATTCTGACTTATTGGACTGTCCTTGGTTTTTGGAGTTTCCAGATTCTTCCCAGAACCCCATTGCTATTTCTTCTTAAATGTCTGTTTGCTTACAATTTGTTGAGACTCTTTATTTTGTTTCTTACCAAAACTGATTGAGGAATTAGAGAATCTCTTGGAAAATTTGGAAAAGGAGGCCTGAAAATCTTAGAGACTCCTTGCATCAACTTACCCTTTCCTCACACTTTTAGATCACCTCTGCAAAACAGGGGCCAAAAACTAAACCTCTATCCAAAGAATAATATAAAATCTCATTTTTAGCATCATCTGGGAGGTTCTATGAATGCAGCCATATGATCCTCCTCAAAACAGCAGCAGTGACCGTAGCATTTGATGAAGTATCAACAGTCATACACACAATGTATACAATGAGTAGTGACTTGAACAACAAAAGAAATTAAATTATGTAATGCAGATTTTTCCTCCCAAAAAGAAACTGCAGATAAAACATCTCTCATACTTTCACAATTAGTCTGGACAGACCTTAATATGTGAGCATATATTGTTTTTCCCCGTACTTATCAGCAATAGTAGGACTGGAATTAACTAAGTGTTTAGCAGCAGAAGGATTAACTAAAGCTATAGCTGCTGGGTCAGGTCTGGGAAGAGTGTATAGAAACTTAAAAGACTGAGGACCTTTATATATCTTGTCTGCCTTTTTATGAGCAGCTGGCTGCCAGGAGATTTACAGGCAGTAACATACATATCCTCCAAGGCAGACAAAACTGGAGGAGTGAGTGCAGGTTCTGGAAATTCCTTCTGTGACAGATTATAGTAGTTTCTGAGGAAGTGACACATCTCAGTACTCTCCCACTAAAAACACTGGCACATTCAAGCAATAGTCTCATATTAACATAAACCCTCACAGGGAGAAACAGAAAATTAGTTCCCCTCTGAGTCTGAATCAGAAATCTGAGGAGAAAACCCTATATCTGTCCCTGGATCCTTCTGTCCAGAGTCAGAATCTTGAATCTCTTCAAGAAAGTAAGTATCAGAAATAACCTTACAAGAAGGATCAATAATCTGAATTAAACATTTAGCCAGACCCAGTAAACTACTCCTGTCTAAGGAAAATTGAGGAGGAGGAGTTTTCTGCATGTTTTTGACAGGAAAAATGGGGCCAGCGGTGTTATTAGTGGCTGCAGCAGCTTCCCTAGGGATGGTCACAACATTCTGACAAAACAGGGAAGCCTTCCCTTTTCCCTCTCCCAGGTACAACAATAGTGTCTCTTCCTTGCCCACTGAGAGGGCCCCAACAGCTGCAGAGGATGTGGCTAACCCCTGGTCCATAGTGGCTGTAGGTGCTGCACCAGAGGGATCCAGGGTAAAAGATGAGTGGTTTGATGTACAACAAATGGCCACAGCAGAGTCACCCACCTGAGGCTGGGGCAAATTACTAGCCTGCTGTGGTGGCAAAGGCTGTTTGCTTAACTATTTCTTTTTGTGGCTGGAAGAAGTACTGACTGTGGGACCAACAGCTTGTTCCATGGTCAAGCAAAAAATGGTGCTTCTTTATCAAGGAAATTAAGCAGTGAATGCCGGTAAAAATAAAAAGTCTTTAAAAGTCACTTTTCCCCAGGCAAAAACACTAAAAAGCACTTTTAAAAAACTATGCCAACTCTACAAAGGAAATTAAAAACAATTTCTTCACAGAAAAAATGGTTTCCAGTTACTTTAAACAACTGACTGGAAAAAAGAGCACTTCTGTTTAAAAGTAGAACACAGCCCCATGACAGTCCATTAAAACATAAACTCCTAGCTTTAAAATAACTTTCCCGAAAGGAAAGCATGAATAATAAGCAGAATTATTAAATGGAAGTTTTTTTTTCCCCAAAGGGAACTAATCTGCACAGCAGAGGAAAAGCACAGTCAGACTGTCAATCCTCAAAAGCTTCAGAGGAGCATACTCTTTGGCAGCAGTGCAGCTCTGAAGGGCTTAGCACCCAAACTTGTCTTTTAGTCAGCTCAGCTCAAGCTGCCTGATACTTTGGGTGCAGGGAAGGTGGCCTGAAGCTTTGGAACCTGGATGGCTCATATATCCTTAGCAGCATATAACCCTTATAGCCAGCAGTGATCAATATGATGAACATCTACTTTGCACTTTTGCTCAAGCTATTTAACTCTTTTGTACCTAGCCTGAGTGGAATTTCACAACTTCTGACACCTGAAGAGTTCCTGCCTGGACAGCTTTCACCTAAGCTAAAATTCTGAGAATGTAGTTTTGCAATCTACCTGTAATCAAATGTACGGATCTCAAAAATTATAAAAGTTACAAAAAAGTTAAAATATGAAAGTTATTCAACACGCACTCCTCTTCACGATGGTTTTAACATCAGTTAGGCATAATAGTAATTTTATATTGAAAGAGTAATTAAATAATATAGAAATTTACTTATTGTAATTTATGCAAACAAGTATTAGTATCTCTGTAACCATATTAGAGAGACCCCAACTATCAGTGCGACTTCTGTTTGTGCAGAAGTGATTTCCATTTAGCTGCTAAGTAGTTTTGTAGATACTATTCCATTTTTGAGATATTTGCATAATTATGAATGGTACTCATATTTGCATATTTAATGGACAAATAAATATAATTATCTGCAAAGTATTGCCAATTAAACACCAACTATCAGTGTATACTTTTATTTGATACCCCAGATTACTATATAAAGACCCTTTGGTTCAAGTTATTAATATAATTATAAACATATGGTATATATTCACAATATTTACAAGAAAAAATTCACTTTTTTGTGATACCAAGTATCCCACTAGTCTGAGGAGTTGTTTATGACCTCTGCAGTGACTGGGCATGTGAAATGTTGAATCATAATCTGTCCCAGTAGACAATACCAGAAATATGTACAGATATATGATGATTATGCTCATGTGTATATTTTATTACTGAACAAGTATAAATATCTGTCGACTGCTAGTAGTCAGCAGTAAATGCCTGCTGTAAGCATACCTATTGAAGTACAGTGGGTAAAACACATGGAAATTATGTCAGTAAAGTAACTGCACAAGATAATGGAACCACACATTCAAGCTGAACCATGCACTTTGATAAAGGTACAGAGAAAGAACTTTGACAGTCCAGCAATACTGACTGACTGTAAGCCTAATCAAGTGACCAGAACATTCTTAATGTAAACTTTGACATAAAGTAAATGTATGCTATAAGCATACCCAAAAGGCCTGTGCCCAGCACATCTAGACAAAGCATTAAAATAATTGGTGTACGGTGGGAAAAAACATATGTGATAAATACCAAATCATATTTATTCACCAAAACATTGTACATACATTAAGTGAAACACTTCCACAACCCCAAGAGTTCCCTAGTTAATGTTAGTAAGCTGTTAGTATGTCTTATACATTTTGTCCACTGGTGAAAAATCTATACAACTAAGCTCAATATATCAAAAAAGCTAAAAAACAAAAAACAGAAAAACACCAAAAATGCACGAGGAGGACTCAAAAAAGCTGCATATAAGCTACATGGCAGGCAGGTTACATAAATAATCATTCTAATGTTTTATACAGACAGCTACTATTAAAGTGTAATAGCACACTAATAAAGCAACATTGTTTCAACAAGGTACAAGATCCCCTCCAGTACTATATAATAATGACTGCAAGAAACAAATCCATTTTTTTGCACATTTTACACTTTATACATTTTCATTCATTCAATTATCCCTATTATGTATCTTTTTATAAAAGCAAACCACTGAAACTAAAGACTGACTCACATGCAAACACAACCAGCCATAGTTCTTAACCCATTAGGTCAAGAAACTTGGACAAAGCCAAAAATAATAAGGGTCAAAGACTCCAGATCATGAACACTTTTTAACAACTGGTACTACATTTTACAAAGTAAGAGAACTCACATCAAAATCATTTTCTTTTATAAAAGACAACTATAACGGTTGTGAATATTTAGGGTTTAGAATCCATCATCTTTTCCAGAAAGCAACTGATCTTAACACAAGCAGAGGCAAAACTGAGCCTAAACCATGTTACCCAGATGCAATGAAACTCTAAACAGCTCAGATATTCTATTAAAACAGGTTAAACATTCTGAGTGTTTATCTTTGTCATTTTGTTTCTGCATGGACTTTAAGCAGTGCTCCAAATAAAAATTGGCTTTTACTCAACAGTTTCGATATACTGCGTTTTTTTCTTTTTCTGTTTGGCGACTGTGTGCTGGTTAAGTCTCCTTATTTTTATTTGCTGGTATTTCATACCTATAAAATCCATACACAACTTTTGGATTTCTAAGAATGCAACAGAATGCCTTCCAATTTTTTAAATCCCTCTGTCTCCCCCCCTACCCCATGTCATCTGCAGATTCATGTTGATTCATTGAATGCAGTTTTGATAAATGCAAATAAACTAAAACCAGTAAGCCGAGACTGCATTCAGTAAACACTGAAACAACTTGTTTTGCAGGTGAGCAAGCCCCCTGCATCTGACACCACCCAGAATTACAGATACCAACTCTGAAGTCACACAACATTGGAGAAAAAGGCAATTTCCACTTTCATCGAAAACAGTTTCGGCAAACTGGCTTTGGTTTCTTTGTATTTGCTGAAATCACCTTTGATGGATTGATGTGCTCCCTTCATATGCTATATGGAAAAACGTGCTAAAAAAGTGTTAATTCCATCTTCGTGGACTTCTTAACTACACATCAAAGCAAAAAACACCACGCTGGACACAAAGTTGTAGATAAGATTAGCGCTTTCGTTTATACAAAATGGATAAACTTCTTCAGATAAAATACAAGAGAAATTAGGTGTTTAAATACAAATGCAAAATGACATCACATCCTGTCAATAAAATCTTACAATACATAAAATTTCTTGTTACAAGCATTCTCAAACTTTTAAATGAAAAAATACAAATAAAATTTATCTGATATTATATCTGATAATTAGTTAGTTAAATAACCAGAGTACAAAGTCTCTATCTAAATAATGCCTTTAATTTTAATAGACTGGTGATGGAGATGGTTTTACCTTGCAATGTGCCGTGATTGCCCTGCATATTATGTAGGGAAAACGGATAGAGCCCTAAAAAATAGGATCTATGAACATGTTTATGCTTGTTCTAAGGGTAATACTACAAACGCCTTAGCTAGACATGTTTTAATGTTCCCCCATCATAGTTTTCATTTTTTGGTTATTGAGAACATCCCTGACAACGGTAGAGGGGGGCCTTCACGCTTGAGGTTAGAAGAAAGGGAGTTAGTTTGGCAACTGAAGCTCAATTCCTCGGTGTCTCCTGGATTAAATGACACCATCTCCATCACCAGTCTATTAAAATTAAAGGCATTATTTAGATAGAGACTTTGTACTCTGGTTATTTAACTAACTAATTATCAGATATAATATCAGATAAATTTTATTTGTATTTTTTCATTTAAAAGTTTGAGAATGCTTGTAACAAGAAATTTTATGTATTGTAAGATTTTATTGACAGGATGTGATGTCATTTTGCATTTGTATTTAAACACCTAATTTCCCTTGTATTTTATCTGAAGAAGTTTATCCATTTTGTATAAATGAAAGTGCTAATCTTATCTACAACTTTGTGTCCAGCGTGGTGTTTTTTGCTTTGATACGTTGACTATATTTAGTTGAGTTTGTGTGGTTCTTAACTACACATGGCAGACTTCTGCCCACAATAAATAAACATCTTCTCTTGCTCAAAGCAGGTGATCTTTCAGTACAAAGATGTGCATATGAGCCACTGTCCTCTGTGGTGCATCTATTTTTACAATAATGATACGGCTATATAGGCAACTTTTAAATCTCCCAGCCATAGCTCTCAGCATTTTATCGCAGGAATCAGGGACAAAGGCCCACAACCAGGGACTGATATTACATATTTTAAGCATTACTCATAAAGTTGTTTAAATAACAGGTTTTGCATTAGCATGCATTTTCTGAAGGATAGGATGTCTGAAAATATTTGTCATTATTTAATGAGTTGCCAGTAAACTGCAAAGTTTGAGAAACAGAGTAAAAATATGAGACAAAATCTGGGGCATTCTACAAATATATCCTGAATACTCATGTGCAGAGACTATATCTCGAATGCTTTTATTGGCAGAATGGACTCTATTTCTCTGTCACCCACTGATTATCTCTCATTCATTCATTCATTCATTCACTCTCTCTTCTCTCTCTGTTTCTCTCTCCCATTTATTCTCTCACTGAATCTCTATCTCTCTCATTCATCCTCTCGATAATTCTGTCACACTCTCATCTCTCTCATTCATTTTTTATCCTTTCTTTTAGCCTATCTCTCTGTTATCCTGACTTTTTTCACTCTCTCATCCTCTCCCTTTCATTGTCTCATTCCATCTTTCATTTCTCTCGCTCAAACTGAAGAAACCTTACAACAGAAGGTTATTGCATTAAGCTGTTCACTAAATAGTCTTGCACAGAAAAAAAAAAACTGTTCCAAACTTCAGCAGCACTGAGGTGAGTTGAGCAGCAAGCAATCCTCAGCATAAGAACAGATCTTAATGTGTCAGTTGGGATCATACAGAGTGAAGACTGGAAGCTTGCCAAAAAAACAAATAAAACATAGCAAGGGTGAAAATGATAAATCCAACAGGCAAAGCAACATCATCAAGTAATCTAAGGGAATCTGCACAATTAAAGTGCAAACATGCCAGTTAATGCAGCCACAGAAAATAAAGACTTGCTGTTTAAACTTCCACCTCTTAGCCTCCAACTGGGTATATAGTACCCCTATCCACTTTGCAGTTCAGTGATGTTGGTATACTTTTTTCCAGCTATCCATAACCTTATGCTAAACAATTAAGTGATTGACACTGTTATTTAGATGGCCACCATTATGTCTGACTATATTTATACTTGCAGACATCTTTGCTTTATGGAATCTGTGCACCTTTAAACATAGTAGTAAAGAACTAAACAACAGAAACATGGAAAGCATGTATTCAGTTTACAAGTGACCAGTGTTTGCAAATTTTCCTGTTTTGCAATTAAAACAAAGGGCTGGTCCTACATTACTTAGGTTTCAGGAAAAGACCAAAGATAGAAGGGCAAGAGTAAGCCCAAGGACGGAAAGCACAGGAAAAGAACACCCCAACAAATGACAGGATCAGGAGGTCAATAATAACAACCCTTGCGAATCCAGTTGGTTGCTGAATGGTGACATCTGGCATCATCATGCTGAAACCAACTGGATTTCTAGAGTAGCCTGGACAGTTGTTGACAAGGAGTGTGTGTTGGAAAAATTAAGGATTTTTATGGGTAAAATAATAATAAAAATAAAAATAAAAATAATAATAATAATAATAATAATAATAATAATAATAATAAACTATCAAAAAACTTATTAAATAAATAAATTTTGTATGTGGATGTGCAGAAATGGCTTTGAAGGCAGCAGAATGCACATCATCAACCAAGATGGCTGCAGTGAACATGCTTTTATGCATGCAGCACCAAAAATTATTATTTTTTTTTCATTATGGCAGCACTACTTTTTTATGATTTTATTTTACACACATGAACAAATGTGGAATTCAATGCACACATTTGTGAATGTGCAAGCCTTTTGCACATAGTAAATAATGTGCTTACAGTGGAAAGTTCATTACAGAGCTGAAGGCATGGAACTCAGACATATTTCAGTGAAAGTGCCATGGAGCTGAAGTTGTGGAACTTCAACATACTTCAGTGAGAGTGCCATGGAGCTGAAGGCATGGAACGTAGACATACTTCAGTGACAGTGCCACGCTGCTGAAGGTGTAGAACTTAGACATACTTCAGTGATAGTGCCACAGAGCTGAAGGTGTGGAATTCAGACATACTTCAGTGATAGTGCCACAGTAGGTGGCTGCTGTGGATTCACGCAGGTAGTGTTATGGGCATGGATGAGCTAAGAAGAGCCCTATCCCCAAATCCTCATAACTCCCACAAGACTATCAGCAACTGTCCCTCCTATTCCACAATGGCATAACACAAATATCTGCAAATGGGTCCAACTGTATTGTACCCAGTCCCCTTACCTCATCCTCGCAGACCGTTTCCTAATTCTTTGGGCCAAGACTTTGAAGGCTACTGAAAAATGATACAATGACTAAAAGGTAGCAGACTGTATAAAAATCAAATAAATCCTTCCCGGTGTCTCAGCATGAGTGTCTTCCAGGGGATGACATGAATTGAAAAACCCAACATTTAAGTAAGCAAGAAATAAGGACTAATATAGAAGCTCCAATCATACCAAGGCAGCAATTAACAATACAAATGCTTCTAGTCTCAACAGCTGTTCAAGTCTTTAGGGTTCAATGATTCAAACTTTAAAATCAACAAATACTCTTTATATTGTATCCCATCTTCAACATCATAATTACTACGACTATGAACATTGGCTTCCCTAAAACAGAGACTTTAAGATACACAGAGGAAATGGAATACTTATTAAATGGAATATTTATTTAATGGAATGCTTATTTAATAGAATGTTTATTTAAAAATGTGCTGTGACAGTACTTTCTACCTTCCTATTTCTACTGCCCATGACATGCTCTTGTAAGCTAATTATACATTTTGATATCCCTGGTGGGTTTCCATGCCCATCTGAATATCCTTGGTCAAAACATCATTTCCTGACACTAAGTCCTAGAATATAGCACCTCTGCTGCTCTCATCCACCCTTCTCCAAAATTTGTACCCTCAGTACCCTGTACATAAAATCCCAGCTGACATTGTTGAAGGGCTTCTTAATATCTATCAGTACAAACATTGCTTCCTTTAACCACTGCATATCCACCCAGACCACAAAACTCAACACTAGTCTACAGCTGTTCCCAGGTGACATTCCTTTAATACAGCCTGCTTGTTCCAGATTTACCAGATTTACCAGCTTCCCGGTCATTCCTTTTAAATGCTTGGGCAAAACCATAACAAAAAAAAGTCTTCATTCTTAATGGTTAATGATATTTGGCAATATTTTTTGAAGCATCTCTCACCCCCTCCTCCTCTTCCAGTAACAGAATAGTGATCCCAGTAATGACTTAGACAATCCTCACCTACAAAAGCATACTTGAAGATTCTCTACAATACCTCCACAACCTTCCCTTTCACCAACTTATAAAAATCTACAGGAAAAGCCATCTTCCTCAAAGCCTCCCTGCCCAAATTATCTTCCTCCTCACCTTGGTCTTTTGCTTCACTGAAAGACACCCCAAATTCACAAACCATTACCTATCCAAGATTGTTCTTCATATCCCACTCCACTTCAGCTCTATATCAATCTTCAAAATAATAACTAATAAATCACTCATCTTTTCCTTCTTCCATATGCCCGCTTCCCCTTCTTGATCTGAATTGCAAACACATCTCTGTTTTGCTTTTATGCCCCTTTGTACCCACCATAGCTTCTCTTGTCTTATCAACACAGCCTCTGCCATTTCAGCTAATGTTTGTCTATTGGATTTATATCCCCTTAATCAGCACTATCCACTTAACTCCTTTGGCAAATTCCACTGCAAATCATGAAGTTTCCTGTGTTGCCCTCTAATATACTTCTCCCCATCTTGTCTGCATCAACTATATTAATGCTCCCTCGCTTCACCCCATCCCTTCCATCTCTCTCTAATGCCATGCACACAGTCATCTTTGTGTAGATCCTCCTATATCATGGTCTGAAGCCACTTTTGTAACCCTCCACACTCAAGTTTAAATGTCACTATCTAGACTCCATGGCTAGGATCCTTAAGACATCTTTTCTTAATCCTAATCCCACTGCTCCCCACCAACTGTACAGAACTCAGCACCACATAGAAATCTAGTTTACAGGCTTTCAACCCAAGGATAGGTAAGTACCCTGTACCCTGGGTTCATAACTCTGCACACATCTATTATTCCAAAAATGCACCATGCCCCAAGGCCTATTGACATCTGACATTGTATTTCTTTTTTCTAAATAATTTGTTTAAACTGGGCTCTAAAACAACAATAAAATCCACTCCCCCAGAACTACTGTGCCTCCTCCTTCAGTCCTTCAGGCTGCATGCTTCTGAAAACATTGATTTAACAGTGCTGTGCCATTTTTATTTTACCCACAGAAGTCTCCTAAAACCCACTCTACACATTCTACATTTCATCAGCACCCACCTTCACCTCATCCTCAGCCCCTTTCTGCCTCAACTACCACTTTAAGCAGCCCTCTGCTTGCCATCGCCCTAAGTCCTTTTCTTATCCCCTTCACACAACCCCTCTCCGATCACCCCTAAACTTTGTCCCATATAATTCCTATACAATAATCTACCCTCACACATGCAGACACACACACACACACACACACACACACACACACACACACACACACACACACACACACACACACACACACACACACTCCGTGTAACTCATTTAACTCTTTTCAAGAAGGAGTTTGGTACATTTTGCATCTAAAATTTCCTGGTGCTGAATATTTTCTTTAACCGTGTAAAAACTCAGGTAAAACGGTTCATCCAGGAAGCTCTGAAGAATAATTTGGCTCCCATGTTGGTAAAAAAAGCAATTCTGAGCTAATGTTAATTCATCTGAAAACAAATAGCATAAAAAATGTTAGCCACAACAAGGATCCCAGGAAAAATTTCAGTAAATCAGTTGAGTGCTTTTCTTCTTAACCAGCTGGAACTTTATCAGAACTAAACTCAATTTAGAGATCTAAACCTCTTCTGTAACATCAACAGAATGGTTTGGAGGGACATATATATCTCGCAGGGGATACCTCTGCTGTGGAACAGACTTCCCATCCACATAAAATAAAGTTCATCCCTGTCTATATTCAAGCACAACTTAGATCTATGGATGAGAAACAGAAAACTTGCCCCAGGACTGTCCTCTGTACAGCTAATGGACAGATGCAGCTCCTGAATGCTTTATCTCATGCATGGGTCTCCTCAAAGTATCAATGATATGATCCCAGTTATTCTCATTAGAGGTAATGTATAATTATCAACCATAAGGCCAATCTATAACCAAATGGGACAGGCTATTTTGAGCACCAAAAGGGAAATTAGCTAGGCTTAAAATGGCCCTCAAGAGCAGCTAGCCTAGTACTTACCTATGAACCTATGAACTGAACTAAGCACTGACATCACTTCCTTAAATATCTTAAAACACTAGACATAATAAGCCAAAATACCACCCTGTCATAAGGATGTTAACAACTAACGTGCTGGCAACCTCTTTGCTTGTGGGCAGAGAAGGTAACAATCAAAAAATAAAGCTAAAAATCCTATGGTTACCTGTAAGGGTCATGGGAGCCAGTCACATTTTGGATTAGAAGAATCACTGCAGAACCCTTTTCTTTTGCACAGTTCTAGTTATCGGTGCCACGTTAGCTTCTCATGCTGAAGTAAAGATATTCTTCTTGCGTGGCTGCTAGGGAGCAAAGTTACTTGCTAGATAATTTTCCAGCTCATTAGGCTTGGTCAAAAAAAAAAGAAGCCTGGAGACAATTCATTCTGGATCAGTCCGTTATTCAGTGCAGTTAGGACTGATCCTGAATGAATTGTCTCCAGGCTACTTTTTTTGTGTGACCAAACCTAACCTACTGGAAAATGATCTGGCAAGTAACTTTGCTCCCTAGTGGCTAGACAAGAAGAATATCTTTGATTCACCATGAGAAACTGATGTGGCACCGGTAATTAGAACTGTGCAAAAGAAAAGGGTTCAGCAGTGAGTCTTCAAAACAGAGATGTAACTGGCTCCCATGGCCCTTACAGGTAATTGTAAGATTCTTAACTTTACTTTTTAAAACACAAGACATAGAAAAAAAATCACATGACATAAATTATCACACGACAAGAGCATTCACCAAATTCTAAAATCTAAATCTAAAATGTACAAAACATTGTTTAAATGTCATGCATGAAATACTTTAAAATAACAATTAAAAATGCAATATAAAGACAATAAAAAATGTTGTCATGTGTTTATCTGTGTCATTTGATTTTTCCATGTCATGTGATTTTAAGGTATTTAAGGAAATTATGTTAGTGTTTAATTCAGTTCTGATGAACTTCTAGTTGTTTAGGAGTGAACCTGCTCAGCTGATTTATTAAAACCTTCCCAGGGATCCATGACATGGCTGACATTTTTTTCTCCCAAGCTGGTTACCTGTACTCTTCTCACTGATGTATGCAGGTCAGCAGACCTTATTATTTGACTTGTTTTGCAAAGGTTACATCATACAGAATAAAGAGACTGGCAAGTAGTCATTCCTCCAGCTAGAACTGAGTTAAAAACAGAACATATGATTACACATTTTTGTGTATCTTCAGCATGGTTCCTCAATGAAAGTGAGCCTGTGTAGGAGGTGTGTGTGCATGTGTGGGGGTAGGCAAAGGCATAGCAGGTAGATATTTACTTAGTGATTGCACAGCACTGTCTCCTTACGCAGGAAACACCAGAGACAGTTTAATTTTAATGTAAGTGTAAAGGCAAGTTAGAAACTACTGCTTATTTTCAGCTACAGATTGTTTACACAAAGCAAGCATCAATGACCTATGCACGTTTAAAGAGTTTTGGACAAGTATCTGAACCTAAACAATACAAGACAACTGATGACCGAAAAAAGAAACTGATTGAAAATGGCTAGAAACCATGATGGATGCAAGAAGGATATTTACAAGAGCAATGCGTGAGAGATGGTAAACTGTCATCATTCAAAGTAAAAGTTGGTATTACACTATGCCAAGTAAAATGTATATGAAGGGTAACACAGCAAGCTGGGTAAAGCAAGTACCGTGTGGCAAAGTCATTTTGCTCAGTGGAGGTTTATAAAATAGACACAGGTGTTAAAAAAAGAAGTTTAGCAAAACACAAGGAGGACAAAAGTAAGCAAAAAAAAAAAAAAGGATTGCCAATACAATTTGTAATGCATATACTGCAACTTAAGCAGTCATCCAATATGAGTTAATACAAATACAAAGTATAACTTACTTTAAAAAAAGAAGCTGGTTTGTGGTAATACTTGGAATCATTATGTGATCCTTCAGAAAAAATAAAGCCGTCCAGCAACTTATAATTGTGAAAGTAGTTCTTTTTCTAGAACTAGTAGGCAGCAGTGGTACAGCGGTTAACATTGTCACCTCACAGCAAGAGGTTCTCCCGTTCGATTCTCGGCTGGAGCACCTTCTGTGTGGAGTCCACATGTCCTCCCTGTGGTTGAGTTATGTTTAAAAGACATGCAGGTAGGTGCATGCATGAATGGGTGTGCCTTCTTTGAAGACTGGGCATTGGGCTGGCAACTCAGCACCGTAAAAACCCACTGCCAATCATTAGCGGACCAGATTTCCACTGTGGCGACCCCTAACTGGGAAAAGCCAAAAGACCATTTTTTAGTTCCTGTTCCAGAACTAGGGCATTTTCTTCACATTAGTAGGCAGAGCGAAGGACAGGAATGCATGCATATGTTAAAGGAGAGTGATTCCTGGGTGAAACCAGCTAAGAAGGGCCTAGAATGGTTACAGTGCTAAAAAAATGATGGATGACTGCCAGATGCTGTTTGCTAGCTGCAGCACCATGATTCTTAAATAGCCTGATAGGTGACTAGCTGTACCCAGCGGATGATCCAGGAATTTGCAGAAGGGGAGCAGGGGGTCAGTCTGCAATGTATATCAGTGGGGTGAGGCTGGAAAGTAGAATACCGGGAGTGGGGGGCTGTGAAAATATCAATTATAATCAAATAATTAGTGTTATGGGTTTCACTAAGACACAGCATCCAACTTATTTTATAGTAAACAAAACTTTATCTTGACAGAGCAAGACTAATTTGACAGCAAAAGCATAACTTAAAAAGGCTTATGCAAGCCACCCCCAGTGTTGGTTTATAAGAAACAAAGTGTTGATGTTAAAAAAATATCATATTAGTACAGCATTCTAGATTGCAGAAGTAGGAAGTTCAAGCTGAATAGTATAAACTTTAATGCAACAACTAGGAAAAAATGCTTGACAGGATAGGCATTAGTTTTATTTTTTTAACAGGAAATATCTTTATTGATGTCACTTATGACATAGGCAATAATACATTTATTTAAATGAAAGCAAACCATATTGACACATTTTCATTTGCAAACATTATACAGGGTCTATATTAGATCAACAAATGCTTAAAAAAGCAAACGGTGATTAATCAACCTTATGTAAGTGAAAGCTTACAATGTTGAACTGTCAGAACAAAGATTTTTTTTCCAAGGCAAAGAAATTGCTGTTCCACCAAAAAAAAAAAACACTTTAAACATTTCATTAAGTGGGGAGCTTTGCCCCCCACATCTCCCCTACTTAAATATACCAACTCTGAGACTGCACTACAGTGCAGAAAACAGCAAAGTAATGAAGCGGCCAAGTGAATTCTTTCCCAAGGAAAGAATTTGCTTAAAAGCTGTTTCGATATTTTGCCATTTCAGTCTTTTAAGTTCGACCAAGATGCATTCGAAAGAATGCGTCTTCTGTCTTCTAATAGGAACCCCATTATACATCATATATGGTCTTCTATACAGAGACTGACATTTGAATATTACTGTCATGCCCTTGCACTGGCTCAGCAATCAAGGAGCCTAAATCCTCACCACTGACACCAGTGAAGGACATCCATATAGGGAAAGGATAATAAATACACACACAGTAAAGTACAATTTCCCTTAAGAGTACACAGAGATCATAGTCAGTCTGGGGCTAGTTTCTCCCTTTCTCTCCAGGTCCCCAATAAGACTTCCCACTGGCACAGCTATCGGGACCATATCTCAGCCTAGTGGGCAAGCTAAAACCTCCAGCACCCTCTCTGTCCAACCAGTGCTTCATGTCCCTGCCCAAGTAGCTGACACACACACACACACACACACACACACACTTGGAAATAAGAGTTATATACAACCACACAGACACTCCTGGGGAATGCTGACACAGGTTCTCCAGCTGTGCCCCTTTTACTCAGACTATATGGTAGAAATAACTGCCACGACCCACTAATATTTATGAGCTACCAAAAATGTTCTTAAGAAAGGGTGTCCAATTATTAATGTGCAATATTATTATCCAAATGGTAAGTGCAACTAAACAGTCAAGGCTTTTTTGGAGTGGCTTGGCCAGTATCACTATATACATGCAATGTACTCTTACAGCTTAAATTATCTCTACACAAAACAGCCACAGTTGAAAGGTTTAAAATATTTAATAATAAATAATAAAAGCACAAGACAATACTTTTTACACAGTGGTAGTCAAGAGTTCAGAGATCACAGAGAAATACTTAAAATAATACAGTAGAAAAGTTCTGACATCAAGACAGAAAAAAAATAATCTAATCTTCCTAGTTCCTAGCTATATCTAAGAGAAAACACAGTTCTAAAATAAACTTACATATAGAGCAAGACAGTGCTGGTGATGTTGGATGTTCTCAAGACAAATGCTCAAGTGCTCTCATTCTTTCTGTCCTTAAATTGATAACACAGTACCACTGATTCATTTCAGATTACATCATTTCTTTCTGGTTCCCAGGTTAACAGAAACTCAGATGTTAATAGCCCTTTTGATCTTGCAGCTGGTCAGGAAGCCAGAGCAATAAAAGAAATTATACATGTAAATTCTAGCCATTAACGCTGGCATCAAAACAATAGGCAGAATGCCTCTCTCTAGACATCTCGGCTCTAAGTTTTAGATCAAATAATTTCACAATGCTTGACTTATCAGCTTTCTTACTGCAGAGTGCACTGTTTTTACATTTTCTTCAGTTCAACATCCAATGCAGTCTTTTCACATTTAAGAGAACAAGCCTGTGGCTTACATTAATATTTACAAATGACAGAATTATCTACAAATTCTATCTAGCTAGGCTGGCAGTCTTCACCTATCTTCACAATTACATAGCTCATTCAATTTCTCCCTTCCCTTAAACCTCATTCTTCCTCCAAAACTGCATGTGTTGTTCTCACAATTTCCATTTTTTCTATGTAATTTGCTCCTATCCTTTTATAAAAATCCTACTTCCATTTTTTTATCTTTGCTACTATATTCACTACTTCGCGTATGGTTGGTTTAGGATTTGGTTAAAATTTTCTAGTAATTGCACCCATCTTAAGTAAACTCAGCAAGGCCTTTCTATGTCTAGATAATTCTGATTCTGTATCACAGCTCAAAAAATCATTTCCTTAGTTACACCAATTTGTTCACCCAGTATTTCTGACAGACTAGTCTGCAGGGAATTTGTGAAGTCTGCCAACTCATAACAGTCCAAAAATATGTTCTTTCTTTCTTCCCCATCACACTTCTGACATTTGTAATCTAACTGAGGAAAAATTCTTTGGAGTCTGATTGGGTTATAAAAATACTATACAAACACTTCCAAGCAAAAATCCTAAATCTTGTAGACTTTGTTGCAGATTTGGGAGCCATATGTATATATCCTTCCATTGCTTCTTTGTGAATTACTTATCCAATCTGTCTTTCCAATCCTTTATAACCTCCTCTGATTGATTCCTATAGTTACCATGCAATATTTTTAAGGCCTACTAATTATCCCTTTTTGAACAGCAGCTTCTGTTCTAGATTCTACTAAAAACTCTGCCAGTGCTGGTCTTAGGATCCCATTTCTTGGGAAATGCTGGTGCCATGGTGTTTAGCTTCTCTACACTTCATAGATCTGCTATTTCCCATCAAACACTCATCCTGGAGGGTATTATTGCACTTAGAGAATGGGCTATCTGTAAAGAGTTTTGTTTTTGCTTTATTACAGGATTTCTATGATATGGAAAACAAGGGATATGAAATACTATGTGACACATTTCTCCTACAGCTTGATTTGGTTTCCACCCACATTTCAAAGGCATGCAGTAGGTGGATCAGAGACTCTAAATTGATTGTAGGTGTGAGTGCATGTTTGTATGTGTGTGTGTATGTGTGTGTGTGTGTGTGTGTAGGTGTGTGTGTGTGTGTGTGTGTGTGTGTGTGTGTGTGTGTGTGTGTGTGTGTGCATGACAATGGGTGGTAAGGGATATCAAAACCAAAGGTTGCAGATATCATTGCATGACAATGGGTGGTAAGGGATATCAAAACCAAAGGTTGCAGATATCATTGCATGACAATGGGTGGTAAGGGATATCAAAACCAAAGGTTGCAGATATCATTGCATGACAATGGGTGGTAAGGGATATCAAAACCAAAGGTTGCAGATATCATTGCATGACAATGGGTGGTAAGGGATATCAAAACCAAAGGTTGTAGATATCATTGCATGACAATGGATGGTAATGGATATCAAAACCAAAGGTTGCAGATATCATTGCATGACAATGGGTGGTAAGGGATATCAAAACCAAAGGTTGCAGATATCATTGCATGACAATGGGTGGTAAGGGATATCAAAACCAAAGGTTGCAGATATCATTGCATGACAATGGGTGGGAAGGGATATCAAAACCAAAGTTTGCAGATATCATTGCATGACAGTGGGTGGTAAGGGATATCAAAACCAAAGGTTGCAGATATCATTGCATGACAATGGGTGGTAAGGGATATCAAAACCAAAGGTTGCAGATATCATTGCATGACAATGGGTGGTAAGGGATATCAAAACCAAAGGTTGCAGATATCATTGCATGACAATGGGTGGTAATGGATATCAAAACCAAAGGTTGCAGATATCATTGCATGACAATGGGTGGTAAGGGATATCAAAACCAAAGGTTGCAGATATCATTGCATGACAATGGGTGGTAAGGGATATCAAAACCAAAGGTTGCAGATATCATTGCATGACAATGGGTGGTAAGGGATATCAAAACCAAAGGTTGCAGATACCATTGCATGACAATGGGTGGTAAGGGATATCAAAACCAAAGGTTGCAGATATCATTGCATGACAATGGGTGGTAAGGGATATCAAAACCAAAGGTTGCAGATATCATTGCATGACAATGGGTGGTAAGGGTTATCAAAACCAAAGGTTGCAGATATCATTGCATGACAATGGGTGGTAATGGATATCGAAACCAAAGGTTGCAGATATCATTGCATGACAATGGGTGGTAATGGATATCAAAACCAAAGGTTGCAGATATCATTGCATGACAATGGGTGGTAAGGCATATCAAAACCAAAGGTTGCAGATATCATTGCATGACAATGGGTGGTAAGGGATATCAAAACCAAAGGTTGCAGATACCATTGCATGACAATGGGTGGTAAGGGATATCAAAACCAAAGGTTGCCGATATCATTGCATGACAATGGGTGGTAAGGGATATCAAAACCAAAGGCTGAAGATACCATTGCATGACAATGGGTGGTAAGGGATATCAAAACCAAAGGTTGCAGATATCATTGCATGACAATGGGTGGTAAGGGATATCAAGGGATATCAAAACTGTCAGTCCATTAATATACATTTACTATTGTAATAATTTGAGAGTTCTGTAATTAATGGCAAACATTTGCAAAACACTGTGCTTACTAAAAGAAAAAATTAGATGGTCTAGTAAACCATGAGTATTAGTGTCCCCCCTCACCAGTTTATGCTTTGCGTAGTCTTTAAGAGATACTGAAGTTGAAAATAAAATAGGAGGCAAGAGAAAGTAAAAAATATGAGGCAAAACTGTTCAAAAAGGACCATAATCTGTGTAAAATTTCCCCATAATCATAACCTTTCTGAGATATACTGTCTAGGTATTGTGGGATTTACAAAACATGAGGTACAGAAATCAAAATTAGGAAATCAGCATATTAGGGCTTTAACAGGCAAAGATAAAAGTGGAGAAGGAACAACTTGAAAGTTGAAAATGAACTGAACGATGCAAAAGAAATACCAAGTAAGCTGGGAAGGGAGGAGACAGAAAATGACACTGCATTTCAAACAGTCACTGATTGCTGACCTCCTGCTTTTCAAGGACATTATTGGAGAAAATATTTATTCTACTAGAGAAAGGTATCCACAAAGTACAGTTTTCTGACTCAACACCATGGATTCTCCAGCTCAGTTTACTTCCCAACTTAGTCTGGTAGTGAGGTAATTTCAACTCCTGAGAATGCAGCCCAAATCACTGTCTGATGCAAAAAAAAAAAAAAAAAAAATACTCTCAATACAATAGAAGCAATTCCTGACACATCCAGAACTCAAAATTTGAAAACTAACTTTAATTTTTCAGGCTTGTTTACTATTTCACATTACCTTTCCTTGACACTTACGTTGTACTATTGCACACTTATCTGTTGGCTGACCTGTATCCACCGTTTGTAAGTTGGTATGCACAGAGGATCAGGATCTATCTGTGTAAGAAATGCATACTTTAAAAAGGCAAGATAAATTGCCAGAATATTTACTGCAGCACATGCTTCTCAGTTTCATTGCTCTTGAATTCTGGATAAAGCTAAAATAATGCGACAAATTTAAAATAGTAATACCTTAGTTTTATGAACCTTACGAAGTATAGAAATCTAATGTCTGGCATTGCTGACTGACTGACTTTAATCTTTAGTGATTTGCCAAAAACATCAAACATTTTATGAGAGATGGCAAAAATATGGAGCACAATCGTGTACATTTGAGAGATATGCTATGGCATTCAGAAACTCAGCTGTCACTGTCTTTACCCCCTTTCCCTGCATAAAGTGGCCAATAAGGAGAACCACATTATTAGTAAGTTTTTTTTCTGATCTGCACAAAAAGTGGAATTCTTGTGGTATGAGACAACTACCAGCCGTGATAAGAGTGGAGCCTACCTCTTTCTTCCTGTTGGGGAAGCCAAGCCTTATGTTATTTCAGAAGTACCTGTAATACGAGTGACACATGGACGTATTTTCTCTGAAGTGACCTGCTTTTGTGAGGGTTGGGAGGGTGGTGTAATGGCTAAGGTATTTGCCTTACAAACACAAGGTGCAGGGTTTGAATCTCACAAGGGATAATTGGATAGGCTTAAAATGGCTTGCAAGGGCAGTTAGCTTAGTACTAATCTATGAACCTATGAACCTTGGAGCAATAGTTAGGTAGACTGGATGAATTTCCACCCTGCACAGTCCCTCAGATAAATAAAATGATAACCAGGTAGACCCACTGGATAGGCAGTCCCCTTTTCAGTAGCACTGTCTGGTTAAATGACTTGCAGAAGGTTAAACAGCAGACAAATGAGGGCTGAGGGAATTGTGCCCTATACTACAGGAACTATAGCTCACATCCTTAACCCTCTGCACCAAGTGCCAAATGTACACTCCTGAAAACAGGACAAACCAAAGCAAAAATCTCTGTGTGCTACTCATTACTGATTTCAACAGCAACAGTTGGCATTCCAATAATGAATGCAGTAAAATGCCTGTACTGTACTTCTGCTCAATCCTTACTGCCTGTCACTCCATTTAAGAACTTGTCCCTCTGCCAAGTGATCAGAATAAGTAATTGAACAGAAGGAGTTGTGCGCCTCTCATGTTGTTTTTATTTTAAGCATGATGATGATAGCAGCCCTCAGCAGAAAGCATACTGGCCTTAAAAAACAAAAATGCATGTTTTTTTTTTTTAAACAACATTTTGCTATCCCCTGTGCCAGGTTGGACCATGAGTTAGTAAAAGGGGGATGTGGGCATACATCCCTGCACCAAGGCCTAAATCCACCACTGGTACTGCTTGTAGTCAAAATGGGAATCAGGAAAAACATTAAAAATAAACACTTCAAATTGCCTGAATCATTGTTTTGAGTGATGATATTCACACGTAGGGGAAAAAAGGAAATTAAAGAGGAAAAAACTGTTATTTTGCCCAATAGTTGTCCTTAAGTCCTGAAAGGTCACGAGACAGGGTGTTATACAAACTAAACTAATCCAGATCTGAGCCCCACTCAGTATTCCTGCACTCTCCCAGGATGCACCCAACTGACCAGTACAGAAGGAAGACTTTGTATGCACAGGACATTCAATACACCTGAGATCAGAAGCCATGGAAAGTGGTGCTATCTAATGTAAAAAAAAAAAAAAAAAACACTTCTCAAAGAAGTTAAGCACAAGACTTCAGCAGCCCAGACTCACTCTGCCAGCTGCATGGAGAGGGTGGCTTTCTGAAGTCATACACTTACCATTCATGTATTCATTGGATTAAATTGTGCATAACAGCTATAGTCATTTTGTGTGGAGACTTTCCTAGCCATCTTCTATTACTTTGTAAGGAGGGCTGCACCACCTCTTAAATTCTCGGACCTTAAGTGCTAGGTGTGTAATGAGGGCAACAGTCCAGCTTAGTTAAGAAACCTGTTCCATACAGTTTCATATTTCCTTTTGTTTATGTTGTCATTATGCATCATAGATGCAGGAAGACCTGACCACTTTGTCATTAAGTACTACATTTAAGTGATAAAACTAAGCTAGCTGATCCAGTTAAGAAGGAGTAACACTTTAGTATTTACCTTGCTCCATGGTATTAAGTGACTTTAAGCACATCCATTAGTACATTAGTCTGTGTGTGTGTGTGTGTGTGTGTGTGTGTGTGTGTGTGTGTGTGTGTGTGTGTGTGTGTGTGTGTGTGTGTGAGAGAGAGAGAGAGAGAGAGAGACAGAGATGGCTGGCAAAGCCCTTTTCAAATAATGATGTGTAGTTGCCATCTGAATCCGTGTGTTTTCAGCTGGCTGTGGTTTGCTCTGAGACCTCAATGCAGACTAGGTACACTGCCAGCTGTTCTTAATTACTATTTCCTGCTTCAACTACCTTGTCTTTGTTAATGTGGAACTGGCAGTTCAACAAAGCTAACCTAAGCACAGCAGGCCCCGTGGAGCTGCCTGTTCATTAATAAATAATCAGCAACACAAACAGGCATTTCAAGGTCAAAGCAGTAGTTTAACTGATAAGCACATGGACTCCTCCCATTGAGAAATGGTACTGAAACTGTGCATCAGGTGAATGGAGTATCAGTTATTGATTTCTGCAAGTAGTTCACAAATAATGAGTGATTTAGAACCTGAGAGGACTGCAAAGCAACTGTTGGTAGGAATCCTCATATATTAATTACTATGCATTGAAATGTATATCAGGATGTGCATCAAAATATATTTTAATACCTTCTTTTTCCTATTTAGGGACTCAGTGAAGCTAGCGTGGAAGCCTCTGCTAACAGGCAGTAGACATTAGGCATGGATCCAGCAAAGGACACAAATCCATTTCAGGAAAGACACACACTCACACACACCTGCAATTTAGATCTCCACGTTAACTCTTAGGAATCTCTTTGTGAGGGGTGGAAACCATAGCTTTCAGTAGAAAATCACAAGATACAGATAGGGCACGCAGACTATGCACCAAATGTACCCCAGCTGGGAAATTAACCAGGGAACATTGCAATGTGATAAAATAAGGCTAAATATTGTACCGGCATGCCATTCATTATATTTATTTATTTATTGACATTTGTTTTCTGGGTTAGTCCAACTGGGCTTGTGGCCCAATTTCATTGGAGACCTGAGGAGAAAAGCTCCATGCAAACAATTTACAGTACATAAAATTATTTGAGTCAAAATAATTACAGAACATTTGTTATACAGCAAGTTAAAGAAACAAAGCAGAATGTATGCACAAAGCAATACACACATAATATTTTTTTTACAAAAGAAGTATGTATTTACATAAGGATTATGTCCATTAGCATTGTTGACTGAATTTAGCAAGTACCCACCTAGAAGGGTACTAGGTGAAAGGGAAGGGATTATTTAGATATGTATATGGAGTATGGGGAAGTTAGGTTGCTTCATGACAGGAGCAAGTTTTGGAGTTAAGTAAATTAAGTTTGAGTTCATTTTTAAAGTGTAATGGGTGGGTGATAGAAAGTATGTCTAAGGGAAGTTTGTTCCAAGCACGGGCAGCAGAGTATTTGTATAGAATTCTGCCTACTGTTTTCTTAGGTTGGTAGATGTCCAGAAGTTGCTGGTTAGAGGTACGGAGGGTCCGGGGCGAAGAATAGGTACAGACCATGGATGAGACAGCTGGACAGAAAGCAGGTTTGTAAAGAATGAAATGTAACATTTGAAATTGTGATAGGAGGAGTTGTTGGGGGAGTTCAAGCCATTGGATAGAGTTTAAGGCCAGGCAGTGATGTGCATTGAATGGAGAGTTTGTAGCAAATCCAGCTAGTTTATGGTAAGTTTGTTGAAGATTTTTCAAGGTTGTGACCTAAATGTTGGTAAGAACTGGGGCAGCATATAGGAGGGAAGGGAGGAGGAGTGCCTGTGCTAGGGTGAGTCTGGCATTAGGGGTTAGAAAGTTTTTGTTGCGATACAGTAAACCTAGTTTCTGGTATATGTCTAGCAAATGAATATTATGAGACGAGGAAGAAATGTGATGGGAAAAAATAACCAGCTTATTTGAAGAAGAAAGTGAAGGAAACTGTTAGGCCAAATTTTCTTCTAGTCAAACCCCGCCACCATTAGTCTTACAGGCTAATGTATTTGCTTATGAAATTCACTTGACTTAACTGTTCTGCATATGGTGGTCAGTAACCTGTTTATAGCCAATGAATATGTAAACTACAGTTCATAAATGTATTCTTGAATTATGTTTTTTACTCATACTTGGTTACATGAACTCTTCACTTTACACATACTTAGATACATGAACTCTAGGTCTTACACATACTGAGTTACATGAACTCTACTTTTTACACTTCTGCTGTGGAAAAAACACTTCTCATTGAGTCCCTTTGCACTTCTGCTGATTATTTTTATTGTATTTCATAGGAATCCTGTATTAATTGTTACACATTAGTAGAGTTTCAAAGCTGAACTGTTTCCACTGCTGCTGTGGTACTTACTTACATTGTGTCTGCTAGTTTTACAGGACAGTAGCATCTAGATTGTGTGGTCTCCCTGCACATGAGCTCTAAAACCATCATTCTTACATTAAGAGGATTTTCTGACTGTACTCTTGTGGCAGAAGAGTTGGGGGGGCTGCTGGCTGAAAGCTTATTGTGTGCTTTCCTGATTAGTCTGTAGATCTTGCTGTTGCAAAACTTGTTTTTTTGATTCTATGTAAGTCCATTGTTTTCTCTAGGCTACTCTCCACTTAGTAGTGGTTAGCAGTGCCCTCTATTGACGCAAATGCTATCAAGTTAAACTTTCTCTACAACCTTTTCCAGTCCCCCTGCTGCTCTAGGGGCATCTGGGTTGTGTGCAGAACAGCATCACCTTGTTGGATAGCTGCAGTTCACACTGTGTATAGCACCCATTCTTCATTCATGTGCTGTCATCCCAGTCCAGTTAAATCTCTCCACTTTTCTCCCTGGATAAACTCATAGTAAAAAACCTAAAACCATGGATAGGCACTTCCTTGCTATCTCTGTGGCCAGCTTGGTTGACATGGGCATCCTGAGGCAATGTAGCAATTGCCTCATGTATACTGTTAACCACTTAATCCTGAAATGAACACAGTATGTGAGAGATGTAGTTACACTATAAAAATTGAGACACAACTCTCATATACTGACAAATCAAATGACAAACAAGTTGTCAGCACATGCACTTACCAAAACCTCAGAGGCCCCCTTATGCTGCCCTCAGAAACCACAGGTAAACAAAATCAATTCAACACCAACCACTACACATAAAAACACACATCACAGTGTCTCCACAAGCAAGCCCCTAATGTGAAACATCACACATTTGAACATCTTGGTCATAGGACACTCCATCATGAGACACTCAGATGCCCCCTTTACCAGGTTAGGTAAAGAAACAGTTATAGTCAGTTGTCTGTCAAGGGGCAGGATTCAACAGATCATGCAGGCACCAAGGTCACTCAACCACAAGTACCAGTATGGTTCTGTTGTAGTCCATGTGGGTGTGAAGGACCTGAGATGTACCTCCCTGGACTATATGAAGAGAGACATGATGGAACTTTCTGAATATATGTCACAGGATGGTATGAGCCTCACATTGTGCAGCATTCTACCCTCACCAACAATGATGCTACAATGCAAACAGAAAATGATTGACTTCAATAATTGGCTTAGCTACTGGTGTCACTCCAAGGGGATCCATTATTTGTCAGCCTGGGCCAACATGTTCAACAGAACACGCTGCTTTGCCAGAGATGGTCCACACCTGTTGCCACTAGGCTTTTGAAGACTGGCCAATGCATTAGTCACTCCCACAATGCCTTTTTTTAGACAATAACACAAAAATGCCTTTTTAAGCAATGCCAAACCAACAGACCTACCAATATAACAAATTATTTTAATGCCAAGCTGAAGGTACTACTGCTCAGTGCTAGGAGTTTTAACAAGAAACTGCACTCCCTGGAAGCTCTCCTTGCCCTTGAGAATGCTGATGTCTGTGCAGTTACAGAGACATGGTTCAATGCTGTGGAAAGCTTCCCAGCAGTGCAAAGCTACAATGCCTATCACATATTCAGACCACCCTCGGAAAAGGACAAAATAAAAAGACTTGGTGCTTCCATTTACATAAAAAACAATCACACTTCTCTACTGGTCAAGCAGGATGTCTTGGTTAAGCTACTCCATGTCCGGCTGACCATAGGCAAAATCCCCTAGCATATCATCGCTAGCTACAGGTGCCCAATCATGAACCATGAAAACCACTCTGCATACCTGAAGTTACAAGAGAAGCTTACTGTTCAGCCTAACACACTACTTTAACAACTCCTCCATAAACTGGGAAGCATATACAATCACTAACATGCAGGCTCAGAGATTCATGGACTTTGTCAATGCAAATGTTCAGGAACAGCTGGCCTTCACTTCTAGTAGGGGCTCAAATATCCTTCACATAGTACTCACAAACATGGGGGAACTTTGCATCCCCAATGTAATGTGCTCATTGATAAGATTGGATCATAGATCAGTCTCCTTTGAAATAAAGGTAGCTGTAGAACCCTATGAAACCCTAAAACCCTAACAAATTTTTCCAAGGCAAAATTACTTTCTATTAAGTGATAGTATAGGTAATTTTAAGCCTCCCACTAACCCTGAAAACATGGAGGCTTATGTAGAAGTATACACAAATGCTGTATACAACCACTTAAACAACTGCATAGAAATGATAGTACCTGTCCAAACTAAACCCAAGTCCACCAGGGTGGTGGACCCTGAGAATAAATAGACTATACAACAGTAGGAAGAAATTCCTGTCTAGAAGTAAGTGGGAGGGTGCACAACAGAGAAAAATATCACTCGTTAGTCTCAACAGGCAAGTCAAGGAACTAGTCAAGTCTTCACAAACTAAATATGTGACTAAAATAGCCTCCCAAGCAAAGGATAATCACAAAACCTTTTTAGTTATGTCTGAAATCTTAAGGGAAACACTCAACAATGTGCTGAGTTGGCTGTAGATGGCACTACCTATACTCAGCCAGAACAAATAGCAAACCTGCTGGCCAATAAATTCAGCTCAAATTTCACCCCCTCTTCATCTCTAGTCACTCCCCATAAAATACCCCCTACCATTATTTTGCCTGTTATTACTAAAGAACAGGTCATCAGTGTGCTCTCTAAAGCAAGAAACATGGCATCAATGGGCTCTGACAGAATCCCAGGGTGTCCATTAAATAGCTTGAAATATGACTTAGTAGACCCACTCGGATTTCTATTTAACCACAGTCTCCAGAAAGGCTTTGTCCCAGTAGAGTGGAGGACAGCAACAGTCATCCCTCTGCATAATGGGGGACCATCAAGTGACACTTGAAACTACTGATCCATAAGTCTGACTAGCCTCATATGCTAGACTATGGAAAGGATAATCATGGACCTGATTAACAATGATATAGGAAATCTCCAAACTCCAGACCCAACCCAGTTTGGCTTCATCAAGAGCAGGTCCTGCCTGCTCAGTCTAGTGACCTTCTTTGAGAAGGTTACCAAGGTTATGGATGAGGGTAAGACAGTGTATACTGCCTACCTTGACCTGGCGAAGATGTTTGACACAATAACCCAATCCGGTATTATTGATAAATTCACAAAATTGGACATTGACCTCTACATCACCAGATGGTTAGCCAAATGGCTCACTGATAGGACACATGTTGTTAGAGTGGGAGAATCCACATCCAGCAAAAGGCCAGTCATTAGTGGAGTATCACAGGGCTCACTGCTGGTCCCTCTCCTGTTTGGGATCTACTTCTCGGATGTCAAGGCAAATTTTGATGACCTTTGGCTGAACAAGTTTGCTGATGACTGCAAGTTGGGGACAATCACTGATTCCCCAAATGATGTTGATATTCCACAGAAAGGTCTGATGCAGACTAATGATTGGTGAAGAGCCATGGCCTCAAACTAAATGTGAAGAAGTCATTATAATACCCTTTGGAAACTCAAATGCCCCTGCAAACTGACAGCATTCCCCTAAGAGAGGATCTAGTGGTGAGAGATCTGGGTACTCAGATAGTTGTTAATCTGACCTTTGACCATCATGTGTCTACAGGAACTCCTTCTATGTGGCTCAGCTTATAAGTAAGGGCAAGGATCTAAGGATGTCATACTACCACTGTACTCAGCCCTCATCAGACCAATAATCGAGTACAATGCACCTTTTGGCACATACCTCATCAGAAATCTGGAACAGTTGGAGTGTCCTCAGAGGTTTCTCAACAAAAAATACAGGGTATAACCAACATGTCATATGGACTGGTTAAAAGCCCTATCACTGTATTCCGTTTCCTACCGATTACTGAGGGCTGATCTGTGACTAACCTTCAAGGCAGTCTCCGACCCAGCCCTCATGGAAATGTTGCATATTCACAAAACTAACTGAACGAGGGTTACCTGCTCCAGAGATCTAAACCTGATCTCTGACACGAATAGATCATGCTGGAAAGACAGATATGTGTCCCAGAAATTGCCTAACCTCTGGAATAGCCTTTTATTCACATGAAGCAAGCCCTTCCCTGACCATCTTCAAGCACAATCTGGACGGATGGATGGGAATATCGCAAATTCACTCCTGGGGTGGTGCCCATGTCCCTTATAGACAGAGGCAGTCTGTAAAAATAGTCAAAACCCCACTTGGTGACCCTTGTTATCTTTCTTTTGGGGATAGAAAATTATGTTAAATCTGGGTAAAACTGGCTAGGCTTGTAAGGGCACTTGAGTGGTTAGCCTACTAATTTCCTATGAACCTATACACATACTGAGTTACATTACTGTATATTGCATTGATCTAGTTTTTCTGATTTTTGACTGTGTATGCTGATATCCTGAAAAGCAGCTAAAATTGTATAGTTATAGGTGGTTGAAGCACTGGCAGATGAGTGGTCATGCTGATAAAATTTAAAGTCTTGGTTACTTTGACTGTAATGTGTTGTTTTGTGTGAGCCAGCATTGCACTTAAAGGGGATTTTTCTACTTTTCTCCATTGTCGTATGACCATGGTATTGGCATATATAATCTAAGAGGTGAAGGCATAGCCCTGTTGCAAAAATACTTTTTTTAGTTTATTTTATTGTCTTTGAATCACTGGTTACAATGTTTATTTTTTTGGGAAACTGGTGATTTGATGGAGTGTGATTCATTTGCAAGTAAATAAACCCGATAAAGCCTGTGACGATATTTAAACTATCGTACTGCATTTTTTTGTATTGTATTATATAGTCGCTATACTGTCTGAGACATGGGTTGTGTCATGGCTTTAAAGAATTTCTCATGAATTGGTCTATCCACCTGTTTATCAAAGTATCAGTAAAGAAGAGAACATACCGTACAAGCATTTGAAGTGATAGCAGTGTGAGATCTGGAGACAGTAGTTAAAAAAATGGCAATTACAGCTGCAGATATATGGAAGATAAAGGCAGACATTTAGAATGTGCAGGAGTGGTGCAGATTGTGAGGACAGTGTAAACAATCTTAAAACAATAATACAAATCACACATTTCCATTTTGTTCTCACATCCCGATGTTGATGTCCCAGTCACTACCCTTCATTTAAATCATTTGAAATTTCAGCAAAAAACGAGCCTGTCACAGTTCAGTAATGTACATGTTTTCAGTTTTTGCCTCCTGTAGGCATATACCTAGATGGACCTTTATTAAGTGTCAGTACCAGTGCTGTGGGAAGCATTTGAAGAATACCAGATATGCTAAAACAGTACCACTAGTATACCTTGTATGGTGGGTTTGCACCTCCCCATAATCTCCACCTTCATTTATCAGAAAAATCTATGTTGTGATAGCCAGGCCACCTTACAAGCACTATTACCAGATTACCAGTAATAATTTTGTTTTTTCTTCCAGCCCTAGGCCCCATACACCCTCTAGGTATACTCCGTGCCTTCTATTTTTGACCAGTCCCAGTCCTGCTGATGTCTTCTTTCAATGCACCTTTGCCAGATGGACCTCCTGTCTCAGGAAACTGCCCTTGAAATAGCACATTATCTAGCCACAGGTAGCAAGGAACCTGATGAGGATTTGTAAGCATGGAACCAGGAACCATAATCCTTGCAGCATCCAATTAACTTCTCTAACTGTGGGAGTGGCTACAGCAATGATGAGACATCATCATAAGCTTGTGTTTACCCTGAGATAACCTACAGGGCACCTGGTTTCCACCACAGACTGTGCAGGCATCAAATGGATAGCTTGCCTCCATGTCTCTAGGCCACTCAGTAATATATCTTTTTTATTTGTTTGTAATTTCATGTTATTCTAAATCTGTAGTAGTGAAACATATTCAATAATAATTCTGCTTCTGTGCAAGTTGTATGTTGATTTATGATACAAAAAGAAGATGGAAACTTATAGATATCAAGTAGATAACACAACAATTTACGCTGCTCACAAAGAGCTGACCCAAAACTGTACACGTAGAAAAGTTGGTGGTGACTTCAAAAGACAATCTGCAGATACCATATGAAAATACAGTATGGTATAATGGCCCATAAGTATCCTGAATTCAATATGTGATTCAGCAAGAAAAATTCCATTTGCTTAGCAGGTGCATAAATTTGCAGAGTACAGCCTACAAAAGCAGTGTGACATGATGTAGGTATGTCCATCCAAGCACCCACGCATGACAAAGGTGACAATATGTTGCAGCAAATACCATGTCCCACTGCATGACCTTTGAGCACCACATGCAGCCGTCCTTATTTTACCAGTAATCTCCCAGTATGTTACAAACACCATAGCCGTACCAACTACTGACACATCTAGTGCCTTCTACAGACACCAGCTATTACTGTGGAGTCATGGATAAACAAGCATGCATTGTATTGTTGTAGACTGGTGGTGTGAAGTGTACACTGGCAGCCCACAGAATGTCTTTCAGCCCTTGTACCAATCTATCTATGTCACCCTTGACCATGCTGTGGGGCATACACCTGAGCTACAAATGGTTCCGTGACAACAGCACTGTACTGTAACATGACATGCATGCCAAATGAGGATTATTAACATGTAATACTATGACATCACATTATCTCCCTTCTTTGCGAACTGATTCTCTGGGCAGTGACAGTCAGACTGAGTCTTACCATCACTTTTGTCATTGCATACACATTACTGTGGAGTCTTGAATACCACTCTCACCCTTTGCTGCATTGTTTTTTAAAATCATAAAGTCTAGAGAGTGATCTGCAGTGATTCATACTTGATCTACAGGGACCATCCATGATTTTTGAGTTGACGTCCAAGATTTTGACCCTTGAGTTTTACTCTATCACTATTATAATTTTTGCTTTTGTAGCAGAGTTGCAGTGATTACAGTAATCAAGCAGCACCAGTCATTAACATTACAGACTTACAGCTGTCATGTTGGTATCCAGTTTGGCAGGTCCCTATGATTCTGTACACAGAATTTGTGTGTACAGAAAGCACATATTGCAGTTGTCATTACACTGAGATCTGTATGCAACCATTAAGTTGTGTACTGCATATACAAAGCTTCCTGAACAAAACTCTGTTGGATGCTGGTATTTTGTGTGTCCCACATTGACTGTGGATGTTTAATTATAGCCATTCTTCCTTCTCTTTTCTACAGGATGTTAGTGCTATAAATCCTTTTTACTGTTTCAGCACATGCTTGTCCTAAGAGGTTCAGAATCACTGATGTAGAGTATGCTATGCTGCATTACATGTATTATGTTTATTGGTCAGCACTGTTTGCAGGTTGGGACAACTTTTATATCACAGCATTAAACCTCTGCAATGCTGCCTCAAACTTTTGGAATGTGGCCCAACATCTGGCCTTGTAAAGCCATAATGTTTCTGAGATACTTAGAAAAAAAGTATACTCTGCAGGATACAGAGTGCAGCTAGCTAAACACTTACAAAAATGTCACTTAAATTCATCTAAGAGCATAGGACTCCAACACAGATTAAGCAATTCAATGCAGGTGGAAGAAAGGCTATTAGAAAACCAGAAGGATCCGAAGTTAGTAATCACATTCTTCATTGCTATCTTTGCAAAAATATGAGAAAGATGGAAGGAAGAAATGGCATCTACAATGAAGGAAAAGTAAACAGAAGAACTAGACAGAGTAGTAAGCAGTGAAGAGTAAATACTGAAGTTTAAGTTCCAGTACATAATAAGGCCTAGAAGCTGGATAACCAGCAGGCAAATGTTTGTAAGACATTTGGGGAGGCTGTGTCGCACTTCCTGGTACTCAAGGTGTGCACCAGAGGAAGGCACTGTGGTTACAGAAGTTGCATGGTGATGGCGATGTTGGTGGGGGTGGTAAAAGGGCAGTTTGTAAACAGAGACTGTTTAGAGGTACTTCTATCCATAAAGAAGTGATAGAAACAATTCCAGGTCAAATATTTGTATGCCAGTGCTCTATCAGCTGAACAGCAATGTGACTACACAGTGACAGTCTAACTGGTGCAGTTTAATACAATAAGAATGAAAATGACAAAGGAAACTGGTGGAAATAATATACTTACATTTCAGAAAAACTCCTAAACAAATAATCTAAAATAGCATTTGTCTATTAGGTTAGAATACAGTAAAATAAGTATTAAATGCAGTGTAATAAGGACTTGTTTATAGTTCCAGAAATATCACTTTAGTTAAGACAAACTTTCATGTATTTCTGCCATACTTCCTCTGTCAAGAAAATCAATAATCAATTGCATTAATTATTGTTGATTTGCTAAATTTAACTAACTTGCGCAACAATAAATCCAAACATACTCAGAAGTGTAAAATGCTTAAATTGTTAAAGCCATAGCTACAAAAATCAAAATATTTATAAAATGTAAAACTGTAACAGATATCTGCATTCCAACTTCAGTGTCAAAGAAAAACATTCTTCAAGACCAGAATCTAAATACATTTCCAGTCTATACATCCACACACCTTATTTACAGTCCATTATATATTATATTATTCCAGTGTCAACCACATTTAGGTTTAAAACTGTATAAAAAGATCTAACATTTAAACGTGCTGTCTTCTTGTGCCCTTCACAGGATTTCATAGCACACTGATTTTTTTTTTTATTTTGGCATTTTGTTAATATTATATTGTTCACAAGAATGTACTCTTGACATTTAAAAGTTGTTAAAAGAGGACCCTGTCTCAACTAAGGTTACCAGAACTCGTGCCCACCATTTTACACAGCTTGGCTCAGCCCAAAATGTCTACAGAGAACCATATATTGGGCTTACATCCTGCCCGATGAATAGTGGGTAGGGGAGGGTGAGGTGAAATGCCAACTAGTAAAAAAAAGTAATTATACCATGACCCCCCCATTAATATTCCAAAACGTGCACGCTGATTGGCCAGCGTGCACGTTGTAAATCGACTTATACTAATGGAAAAAGGTCCGGTCACCCGGACTTTTTCCATTAGTATAAGTCTCTTTTAAAACACTGTCTCGCTATGTTAAAAGAGTTTAACATAGCGACACAGGTTTTAAAAAAGCAACGGAGATCTCCGTTGCTTTTTTTAAAGCTGTCTTGCTATGTTAAACTCCTTTAACATAGCGACACAGTGTGTAAAAAGCAACGGAGATCTTGCTTTCTCCGTTGCTTTTGGCCACAGCTCTGATGTACTGCGTAGGCATGAGCAGTACATCAGAACTGCCGCGGATACCAGACAGCTGCGGAAGGGCAGCAAAGAGGCATTATACAATGCCATTATTTAAGAAAAGTAATTATTTCTTTTCTTAAATAATGTCATAGTATAATAGCAATAACCCTCTTCTGGGTGTGGGTAATGCGGGATTTACCCACGGTTGTCTTTGTTTGGTCCCGAGGGCGAACACACCAACCGTGGGTAAATCCCGCATTACCCACACCCAGGCGTGGGTTATTGCTATACTACGCCCTGGCAATCAAAACTGGATTTATTGATCTGTAACTTCATTTCATTTGGTGTGGAATGAGTCAGACCTAATGCAAGCGATGGAAACATACCTGATGGATATATTTCAAGCCATGTCTACCTACAGTGTGGACTCTGGAACCAGACATTTAAGAGAAATAATTCTCTAGTTCTGGACTTGCAAGAGGCTTAGCAGGAGTGGAGTTTCTCAACCCCAATCTGAGGGATATGCAGTTGTAGTTAATATTAATAAATTAATTAATTTATTTATTTATTAATTAATTTTTCTGGTGACCGACAGAGTTCTATTATTGCATCTGCGTGTCACAGAAACGAAAACTCTTGATAGTCATTTGTGCTTGCAAACCAAAGCTGTCAGCCTTGTTGGAGAAAGTAAGAGAGGGGGTTAAGGCCTTGTTGGAGAAAGTAAGAGAGGGGCTTAAGGCCTTGTTGGAGAAAGTAAGAGAGGGGCTTAAGGCCTTGTTGATGAAAGTAAGAGAGCAGCTTAAGGCATTGTTGGGGAAAGTAAGAGAGGAGCTTAAGATGCTGCTGCCTCTGCCTCTTAACTGTCTCTGATTTTCAGGGGTAACTGATTGTGGCTTAAATTTTGCTCTGTTTCTCCTAAAATCTGAATTTCTCACAGAAGTCATCTGATTATAATGAGTTTAATGTCAGTCAATACAGTTATGAACTTCTTTTACTTCATACAATGGATGCTAATTCAAATCTTTTTATCTTGCCAATGTTTTAAGTAAGTAGTGCCTAATTTAAAAAAAAATACTCTGATTTGGAACCTATATCTCTGATTTGCTTTGTCTTTGTCCCTGATTCTGGAGGTAAAATGTATGTGCTACCTACCAGTGCTACAGTCTCTGGGTGAGATTTCATCACCATTGTGTGAATGATGGAGACACACAGCAGGGTGACACTGGGAAAAATTGTTTCCTAGCTCTGAACTCATATGGTGAGTTGTTACTGGAATTCTGTACAGATATATATTGTTAGAATACTTTTGTTAACCAAACATAAACTTTCACATAACAAAAAATCCAATCTGACTGCATGTTTATTGAGATAGTTACAGAAATATGAAAACATATGCTTAATTGGATATTATGTGCAGGCAACATAGCCCCTATATTAGGTGACTTGCCTTCCATAAAATTTCTTTTTTTTGATGGTGCTGGTATTGTCAACTTATGTGCCAACGGACATTTTGCTAAAGATTCTTCTTATATTCTGCTCCAACATATAACTGTTTTTTTTTATGTCCAACAAAATCTTTTAGAAATAAAAAAGTAAACAATGATGCTCTTTTGCTTCACTTTGTATCTCACCAGAGTATTCAAATTTACCTTATTCCCAATATCATAATTATACTCTGACACCTGTATCTAGTGTCTTAGAAGTTTGAACAAAATAATATGCATTACATCTGCATGCTACTAATGCTGTTGTAAAGTTTTCACTTTTCTTATGCCTGAAAGTAAATATTAAAAAATGACAAGACTAGTGAAGTCAGTGAAGTCTTAGAGTGGTATTCATAGTCATAATAAGAACGTGTTAAGGCTATCTGTGCTGTCTGCAAATGAGTGCAGCAAAGCTGCAATTCATAGAGACCACTTAAGCTAACACGCTATGGCAACGAATAAGCATAAGCAAATAAAGTCAGAATAAGATGCAAATGAGAAATGATATAAAACTGTATATGTTAGTAAGCGCTCTCTCACCTACTTGTGATTTATAGTTACATTTTTCTGCTTTTGCACACAGTCTGCAGATTTGTTATAAAAAGCGGAGTCATGCCTATTCTATTTATTTTGCACTCTCAATGATGCTGTCACTTGCTGCTAGCCTATTTCCATGTATGAGCCACTAATCTTGGCCAAGCCAAAACTGCTTGCATCTAGTAGTGGTCACCGGCCAAAAAGATGTAGATATAGGCAGAGGATAGCTCACTGCAATTTTGGTAATCAGATATACTTGATAGGTTCAGAGTAGACAGGAATATTATAACAGTTTTATTGAGTATATATGACCCCTGTAAGGTTACTGGTAGGCTGTATGGACTTCCTATCCCTGTGGATAATAAGGTATGTATAGCCATGGGGATTTCCAGAGACAGACTGGAGACATGTTGGATATCTCATAGGCTTCTGCTTTGAGGATACTTCTGCAGTTCTTAGATATACTCTTGGCATATGTGGATCAGTTCATCTATTTCCTGGTGTCACTTCAGGACTGAGCCACAACTATGTGTGCCTTTTATGAGGTGGCACATTTCCCCGAGGTACTCAATGGGAAAGATTGCACCCATATTGCAATTTGGACCCCACCTGGTTCATAGGGGGAGATGTAGCACAATAGGAAGGGCTACCATTCCATAAACTGCCCAGAGTATGTGATGTATGGGGGTGCTTCACAAACATCTCTGGCCAACATTCTGGTGGTGCACACAATTCCCATATCTGGCACACTAGCTCACTCTACTACCACTTCTTGCATGGCAGGATTCCCAGTGGTCATCTTGTTGGTAAGTGGAAAAATATTTTTTTTCACTTTTTTCACTTTTTTTGTTTTATTTTATTTAAGTGGTTATTTGTGGCAAAATGTATTGATGAGTACTAAACCTTGTTTTTCTTTATTTTGTCCTCCCCCCCTTCTCTATCTCTTTCTCTCTTTTTCACATGACTATATCATGAAACCAGTGAAAAATCTAAGTGGAGCTGCAAAATAGAACTTTAATACAGCCCTGTCCCAACCCCATATTGCCATTCAGTGGGTATTTGGCCTCTTGAAGAGTCATTTTAGATCCTTGAGTGACACAGTAGTTGCTCTTCAGTATGACCCAGCTACCGCTTGCAGGATGTTTACTGCATGCTTACAACATAAACATGCAGTGGTCTGGTGGTGAAGTGACCCATACTGACACTGCAGCTCTCAGTTCCAGTCTTATTACAACTAATGGTGACCAGCCAACAGCAGTGGTAAGGTCCATGCATAGCATACAGCTGGGCAGGTAAGGAGGCGGCATCTAATCCAGAACCATGGAACCATGGAACATGACATTCAGTTCAGTGCTTCCTTTCCTGTAAAGAACATATGCCCTTCTGTCACTGTTCATCAGACATTCCTTCTCATCTTTAAATTATTCATTTTTTTATTTCAGAACAGGTATTCATGTTTGCAAAAGGCATGCTTCATTGCGCACTGACTCCTGTTCAGTGATGTCGTAAGGCATCAAATGATTAAGAATCACATTTTTAATTGTTTTGCACAATAAATTCTAGTGAGGTCATGTACCTAGTTATGTATGTCTGTAATGAGTGCCCTGAACTATTACAATTCATAAAAAGTGTTACTTCATTACTTAATGTGAGTTCATACGTTGCAACTGAATGAAAGTGTAACATTTTTTTATATTATGAAATGTTTTCTCAGTTTGAGCTATATTGTCTGTTAAGCTACTGCTCATCACATTATTTTAGTTTGTAATTCACACTAATTTGTGGCCTCAGAGACTAAAATATCATCATTTGTGCAGTGGCACGGGTGAAGTGACAGCAGTGTTTGTTTAAATTGTGGGATATAATTTTAATCTTTAATTTTCTTATTAGTGTTTCCCTGAATACTTGTGTATTACTACTACGTTGTAGGTAACTCCCATCAATAACACTGGCAATGATTACAGCATTAATGGCATTAATGAACAGAACTGAATCCAGCACTAGGTATCTGCCTATGGCCCAGTGGTGCCTGAGGGGCCTGGCCTGACTTTAAAAAAGAGAAAAAAAAGCTCTGATACTTTTCTGGAGTCAGTCTAGGATTTGGGCATGCAAGAGATTCAACATCAGCCCTCTGTTACCTTTCCAGTGTCAGCTCAAGATTTGGGCATAGGTAATTTATTACTTGCAGTATCGCCAGCTTGATCAGCAATACATTGCATGAGAGATTTGGACTCAGTAGAGGAGTTTTTTAAATTAAGCCATGGTGGTGCAGCGGTAGTTTTGTTGCCTCACAGCAAGAGGTTCTCCTGTTCGATTCTCAGCTGGAGTGCCTTCTGTGTGGAGTCTGCATGTTCTCCCTACGGTCGAGTGGCATTCGAAAGACATGCATAGAATGGGCATGCCTTCATTGGAGTTTGGGCGTTGAGCTGCCACCTCGGCACCCGTAAAAAAATCTACTGCCAATCATTAGCGGACTGGAGTTCCGCTGTGGCGACCCCTAACTGGGAAGAAGAACAACAAGAGGAGTTTTTTAGATTGAGATTAGGCCAATGAGAACAGCAGATGTTTTTTTTGTTCCAGCAGCAGTGTCAGCTGCACTTCCTAGATTTGGAATCAGTAGAGGACTTTATATTGAGAGCAGACCCATGCAAATGGCAGATTTTTTTGCTTTAATGACCAAAGGACTTAGGTATTTGAGCAGATTTTGGTTTTGCAGATCATCTCTGAATGACAGATGCACCATTTGTCCATTTTTGCAGATGCACAGTGACAAGGATCATTTGCAATGTGTGTGTGTGTATGTGTGTGTGTGTGTGTGTGTGTGTGTGTGTGTGTGTGTGTGTGTGTGTGTGTGTGTGTGTGTGTGTGTGTGTGTATGTGTGTTTCTCTTTTCCCCAGGATGATATTTGATGGATTAAACTGCATTCCTTCCAATCCAAGGATTTCAGAAAACTGCCCTCCCTTGAAGTCCCAGGATGATTACTGATGGTGAGAATGATTTACAGCCCCAGACAGACACAAAAAATGTAGGTATATCTTTGAGGATTACAACTCAGTGAATAGAGTCAAGGCTATTTTCACTGAGAAAATACAGGCATGAGTTTCAGCCTTTGTGTTCTTCAGAAAATGCAGAGCTTTTTATTCTAGCAACTTGTTAATGTATATACTGTAAGAGAAATATTTAAAATCGCTTCCTGATGTTCTTGTCTTTGTCTCTGATTTAAGTTAAGAAGTTGAGAGGGTGGGATGGGGTTGCTATGGTTTCCCTGTATTGTTTTGATAGCAGTAAAATGAAGTACATTTCTGGCCAAGTAATTATGAATGCATTCATTCACTTGTTCTCAATCAGGTACCTGAGGTGTACAATCACACGAATGGCTCTAACTGATGGTTATGTGTGTGTTTGTCTAAATACTTGGTTTCTGCAGCTCATAGTAGTTAAGGTGTAAAGGAAGGAAATCGTTGCAGGAATCAAGAACATTATCATATGCGCCATGTTCTTTGGGTAGGATTCTTGGTTTCTGTGCTTAGTTGACTGTTGACAGTGCGTTTAGTATCTGTCTGTGAATAAAATGGACAGCATGAAGTCTATGAGTTTAATGTTAATATTTTAGCTATGAACACATTGTTAATTCACCTTGATCTATTGCAGGCACACAGGTATGAAATGTACTATGCTGAGCTACAATACTCTGTCTAGTACTTAGCGCAGATGAAGAAGGCCATGAGCTGCTTTTGCAGTGCAACGTTTAATTCGCTCAGCCTTCATTTGTCTACTGTGTGATGTTGACCAATTCACTTCACCAGACAATACTTCTAAGTTGTCCCTGAAAAGGGACACTTGCATTTAGTGGGCTGTCCCAAGTCTATTTAATATATTATTCCCCTTCCACTTGCACATTG
Organism: Protopterus annectens; assembly: GCF_019279795.1. Taxonomy (NCBI): domain Eukaryota; kingdom Metazoa; phylum Chordata; order Ceratodontiformes; family Protopteridae; genus Protopterus; species Protopterus annectens. The sequence continues at coordinate 735,820,139 of NC_056747.1, forward strand.
ACGTGTGTGTGAAGGTCATAATGTAAGTAACATAAATGTCACACTTGAATCACAGTAGGTCAAGATTAAATGTCTCATACACATCTCCTAAAGATAGACTAGGTAATGGTGCAAGTGATTTTGAAGATGGGCTGTTATGAGAGCTGGATGTTGTGTTTGTCCAATGTTGTGACCTGCTTGATGCAAGTGATCCTACAGACACTGATCTGACAATGCTGTAGGACCATGAATGGGACCTTGAATGAAAGGTTTTGCTAGGTGTAGATGAATGCTGATGTGGCCTGCATGAAATCTGTTGTGCTTGTTCCCCCCAACTAATTAAAGTACTTTCTTGAGAAGCACTTATAGTCTCATGTGATCTGCGCCCACATGTCTGGACCATGTTGTCTTGCTCTTCCAAGACTGACTCCTACTTGAACCTGGTAAATCCTAACTAGTGTATGAATGGAGGAGGCCGCGTGTGCTTGGTGTGCTACCATATACACATCAGTGTGATTGTGGCATTGTCCACACTCTGTATCATTTCCAGGTAGTGGCAGAAATCCTCATGTATACCCTAGAGGACCCTGACCATTTCCAGCTAATTCAGCTCTGAGCCCCAACAATGCCACAGCACATTTGCTGGTGGGCAGCCAATGCTTTACATATTTCCTGGGGTAGCTGTGACAAAGTCCTGCACCTGACTACCGTTTGTAAAGGTGTCAGTGTAGACACTGTTACCTCTGAATATCTGCCATCACCCAGTGTTCATTTACATTTGGAGATAATGGTGTTGAGGTGCATTGGCTTTCTCCTTGTACAAGCTGAAGTACAATGTCAGCATGTGCTTGACTTTGTGATGCACTGTCACTTCCTGCAGGGGTTACTAACATGTTGTGGGGTGTGGGGTCCTGCCATTAAACTTTGGGACTGCATGCCACTTTCATTAGGCTACCTCATAAATATAACAATATTATCCTCATCAACATCTTAAACAGCCATTCTACTGCTGATATCCTCCAGATTTATTGGTGTAGTGGAACTGTTTGTTTCCACTGCTGACCCTGTAAAAAATTATTTGAAAACATTACCAATAAATAAATAGCATACACTACTGTATACTGAGTAAAGAGGTATGGGGGATACTTACCATGCACACTGCTTTCATTATTCTTCTGTGCAGATGTGGAAAGTTCACCTGTTAATAGTAATTGTCATATGTGTTTAATGTAATCATTCCATGTCACCATTCAGTTCTGCATATAAAAATATGTTACTATTTTTGAGAAAAACTTCCTGAGCAAACTAGTGTTACTCCTTTGTACCTTGGTAACAGCCAATGTCCACACCACCTCTGATTATTCCAGTGCCATCTTCTGTATTATAATCATTCTCATGAATGGAGAGAAGGCATTCATTATCTGGTGTTAAAGGGATAAGTGTTGGAGCACCCCCCCCCCAAGTACTGGTACAGACCGTTGAATTCTGCCTTGCCTTGGCTCTAGCATGGCCTACCATATCATTTGCCCTCTTTTTGCATAGTGTTAATGTGCATTTTTTTCCACCAACCACATTAATGTCCATTACATCTCGATTCCAGGTTTTGGCCTCTCAGCTAGATTGGGTCCCCCTTTACCACACAGACATTTTCCATATGTCCTAACGGCTGCCATGAAAATGTTGTTTTCCTCATGGCTTAAGTGGTCCTTTCTCTGCCTTAATCCTTGTTTTACATCATTATCCCCCAGTCACAGTCAAACACCAAAAAATGTTGATGCAATCATCAGTCAAAGAAAACAGCTACTAAAGCATGCTTGGCATCCTGATAACAACACCACCAAAAGATTAGGTGACAGAAACCCCATAATTATATACACATCTCAGTCCAGACAAGTAAAGTTGTGCTAAACTAATATGTTCATAGGTGGTTACTGGGATTTTGACCCAAAGGTCTTTATAAGCCTAGCCATATGTACCCAATATAATACTAGTGAAACCCAATACAAAGGATATTGCCTAAACTCGAGATCTTAGTTAGCAATGACTGCGCATATCTAAGGAGGGTCATAGGTGAAATCCTTGGCAGAAATTTATGGTTTCCCTTTCAGTCATCCAGGCTACACTTATGCAGGGTCATAGAGAGGCTTTGTTTGATGTGAACTGGTAACCTATTACAGAGGAGTGGAAACCTCTAAGAGACATATCTGTTTCTCCAGCAGGTCCTATTTATGTCACAGGCCAGGTTAAGGTCCCTGGATCAGGTGACCCTTGTCCCATTTGACTTATGGATGTGCAGCATTTCCATTGTGTTTGATCTGAGATCGCTCTGTAGGCCAGGCACAAGTCTCCTCTAAGTAGTCTGTATGCTACTGAGTACAGTTACAGTGAGTTCAGTCTGTCAATGTATGACGTTCTGGAGACCCTGAATATACTTGGTTAGAAATCTCTGAGGACTGTCAAGTTGCTGCAGGTGCCTGGTAAGGTACATACCAAAGGGAGCATTGTACTCAATTATTGGCCTGATAAGGGTAGAGTACAGGGGTCTTATGACCTCTTTCTCTCTTGAGGCAATGCCTTTGCTAATGAAGTGTACGACATAGAATTCTTTCCTTGCCACAGCAGTTCCTCTTGTTGTATGACTTATTAATGTGAAATGTCCACCAGGGTGGCTTGTTTCTTCTTGAGGATCTTGTTTTGATCCTATCAGGTACACTTGTGTCAATAGATTTGTATAAGTGTTTGTACAGGGCATTTGAGTATACCTTAGTATAGTCGTCAATGCCATCAGTGGGACTAGGAGATTGGAAATTATTTATGCCATCCCTTAGGAGGGTATAATTAGCTTTGGTGAAAATTTTTAGCTTGATTTCACCTAAGAAGGGTTCAGGTGTTATAGCTACTTCAAATGTGACTGATTTGTGATCAGATTTAACCAGTGAAGGAACTATACTTGTGGTGGTGTAACAATCATCCATGTTGGTGAAGACCAGGTTGAGAATATTTGAGTTCCTTGTGGGGATGTGTACTATTTGTTCCATGGTATTAGTGCTAACAAATTCCAGGAACCTTTTATGCAAGCATGTTGGTACTCATATAAGTTTCCCAGTCAATGGAGGAACAGTTAACATCGCCCATGACTAGAGTGTTTGGTTGTAATTTGATTGACTCAAGTAGGTCCAAATAAATAGCGTGGGTATCTTGGTTCATTGAAGAGGGCCTATAGCTAATGTGACTTGAAAGGGCGTCTTACCCACAGTTAGTTGAACTTGGAGTAACTCCATGGAGTGTTCCTGTCTAACGAGTCTAGAAGTGTATTTATCTTTGATGAAGATAGATCCTCCTCCTCCTTTGATTCTCACGTGTTCATTTAGTGGTCTGAAAGTGTAGAAGGCATTGCAGCCTTGCAAGCCTGGGTTACTCTCTATGGCACTGAATCTAGCTGCACAGATGTCAGCATCCTTGAGGGAGAGGAGTGCTTCCAGAGAGTTCAGTTTCTGATTTGAATTCCTACTGTTTAGCAGCATAACATTTAATTTATTTGTGTGTGATATTTTCACGTTGGAAATTTTGTTCTTGAGACCTTGCCTAAAAAGGCACTATGGGGCAGGCAGTCTAGAGGTGACAGGTGAAGACCATCTCTGGCAAAGCAGCGTGGTTTATCAACCACGTCATCCCAGACTGAAAATAACTGGGTCCCCTTAAAAATGACACCAGGAACTAAGCCAATTGTTGAAGTCAGTCATTTTTTGGTTTATATTGTGATATCATCCTAGGGAAGGGTAGAATGCTGTGCAAGGCTAGGGACATACCTGCCTGGGACACATATTGATAGAGCTCAATCTTGACTCTCTTCATACAGTCCAGTGAGTTATGTCTCAAGTCATTCAAACTGACATGAACTATGATGGATTCATAACGGTACTTGTTGTTGAGAAACTTGAGTGAATGTGTAACCTTCTCCTTGTCCAGCCCGGTGAGTGGGACATCTGTATGTCTCACAATGGAGTCACCTATGACTAACAATTTAGTTTAGATTTCTTTCCCTTAGGGGCTTATTTGGTGAGACACTGATGCTTGTGTTTTTATGTGTACTGAATGCTGTAGGTGCTGCATTAGGTGTAGCATGTTTGTGTTTGGAAGGTCTCTGCTGTTTAAGTAGGTTTCTGGTGACTACCTCTACGTATGATGGTTTATGTGTTGGGTGCATGGTTTGCATAGCAGGTGTAGTATGTGAGCTGACAACCTGTTCAGTGTTACTGTTCTGTGCAGGAGAAAGCAATGATTCCAGAGTCTTAGTGTAAACACATTTCTCACAAATTGTACTTGGGTGATTTAGGTGTCAAGGGTTGTCAGTGTACATGAGGCAGTTGCTACACTACCTTAGGATACCCTTGTCAATCAGGCCAGTAGGAGAAATGGTGGGAAACTGACCATTCATAATGCTAGGTTAAATCCTGTTTTCCCAGTGAGGACAGAAACTGGAGGGATCTATACTAATGGGGTGCTCTACAAAGGGTCTATACTAGCAGGGCTTCTCTACATGGTATGAGAATATTGTAGATTTAGTGGTTTTGGGACTGTTTAAGGGGTAAAAGCACAGCTGAGGTGTTGGCTGAGCAGCTAAACACAATTTAAGCACTTCTCAGCCAGATCATGGGCAGCTACTAAGGGAAATTTATCTACTGAAGTTTTTGCATGTATAACCGCCAGTGGTTACCCCCACTTAGTGGTAGAGTGAGATGTTGCACAGAGGTGCACTATGAGTAAACAGATGAATACAGCAGAGCAGTGGCTGGTTGCCTAACTCTATGGAGCCGTGTTAAAACAAGTGCAAATCTGTGCAAACATGGGGCTTATCTAGCAGCAATGAGCAGACCGAATTAAACAATTTAACCAATAAAAAAGCTCAAAACTGAGCCCTGTGCCAGCAACCTTCAATCAGATGAGACCTAACTGCACTCTTCTGCCACAAGGGTGTGGGGGGGCCTTCTCCAACAAAAGATAGCCTGGTTTAGTGCTCAGTTTAACAAACAGAACCAGATTTAGCAGGTCTGAATCAAGTTTATGCTACAGCAGACAAAAAGTACAACAAATCAGCAAAAGCAGTTTTAAAAAATCAGCAGTATACAAAAAATACAGTTTAAAAATACAAAATATAGTATAAAATTGCACTTATGGTTAGTAGAATGCAACAAATTCCTTGGATTGCACAAATGAATATAATAGAGCAGTGGCTGATCACCTAACTCTATCAGTAGGTGTATGCATGCAGATATATAATGTTTGCATTATAGATCTGCATACATACACCTGTTTTGTTCATGTATATAAATGTATGTATTTATACAGAGACAAACGAATATGTATATATATATATATATATATATATATATATATATATATATATATATATATATATATTATATATAAATTATAACCCAAAGTCCTTATCAGGACTAAATCTGAGGTTAATCTGACAAACAACAGTCCTTATCAGGACTATATAACAATAGCCCTTATTAGGGCTCTCATACAGTAATCTGCGGCTCCTCATCAACGGACTCCCACCCCAGGACACACATCGATAGCCTGAGCACTGGGCCTTTTCAGGACCCCAAATGGAGAAAGAACCATTAAGGGACTAACACAACAGCTCTTCTCAGAGCTCATAACCCTTATCACGGCTCTAGACACCTCTGTCCCAAACTAAGACGTGAGCAAATTAATATCCTCCATACAGCCCTTAACAGGGGTCCTGATCGATCATATCTTCCCAGTGGATTTTAAACCAACAGCCCTTATCAGGGCTTCCTAAAGGAAAGCTTACACATTACAGCTTTCCAAATCCATGCAAATCAACAGGAGATCAGGTACTAATTCCTCCTAAGACAACAACCAGAGCATTTTATTCTACTGATAAAACAAAAATGAGTAATTAGACCCAGAATGTAATATGTGTTTTATATGGATCTGTTACTATTCGCAGGTAGGAAGCTAGCAGGTTATAAAATATGTGGAATTTATATTTGAAGTGTAAAATGCTATTTCTTGCTTTCCTAAGTCAGGAAACCAAAGATCATAAATATAATTAAAAGTATTTTTTCAAAGTGGGAGTTGACAGATCTTGGAAAATAATCATTAGAAGTCAAACGAGAAACTGCTCCATTGTATGGGGTGATCGGAATGTGGAAAAATCTGTTTTCTGTGGGAAAGAAATGATAAGTTAAATATATCTGGAGCTAAAACCTGTTGGCATGTCAAGTCAGTCTTACTTGGATAACTGTGGTATCCATATCTATGTAAGTTGCTGTGAAATCTGCATCTGCCTGATTAACATTTCATGCCAACTTAGAACAGTTAGAGACAGTATTCCTTTAAGTTAGAGTCAGCAAGGTTTATTCAACTTTTGTTTTGACTTTTCTTTAAATATTCTGCCTATGCAACCAGGTATTGTTTTTGTATTTGTTGCACATTGCCTTGACCTTTGCATATTTAATGTGTATTAGTACTGTCTTGACTTATTTATTGTTTAGTTTTAGCTGTAAAGCGTGTATCTATTGAATTGGTATTTATTTATGTATTATTATTTATTATCTAGAAATGTATGCTGGCAAGTTGTGGCATCCTTCTCTGAGACCCAGATCACTTGAGAAAGTTACTAGAGAAGTATTGTTTTCATAAGTTTTATGTGGCTATAAATTAAAAGTAGTATGGTAACAGGTGTATTTGATCTCCAGCCCAGTAATCCAGAGTGGTGGCTGTACTTTCTTATAAGGAGGAAAGCAGTGAGAAATTGGAGAATTCTACCGCCCTTCCCTGGAAATTGTATATGTGTGTGTGTGTGTGTGTGTGTGTGTGTGTGTGTGTGTGTGTGTGTGTGTGTGTGTTTGTGTCTCAAACTAATTAGTTTGAAAAGTAGTTACTGTGGATATTAGGGCAATGAAGACATTAATATTCACAAAGAGACTGGGCCAAAGACTCAGATCTGTAACTGGTTAGTGCATAATCATAGTCTGAGTGTAACTGCTGGAATTTCATACCCATGACAGGAGTTGATATTCCTTTTATACTTTTAGGGATAGACAGCATTTGGTGAATTGGTTTTAAAAAAGATTGGTTTACACTTTTCTTTATTTTGTTGAGTCAAATGGTGTGACTTGAGTGACCATTCCTGTTGTAGTCATCAGACCTATTTGGAAGGAAGATTGTTGTAATGACCACATCCTCTCTCCTCCACATGCCTGAATATTACACTAATTTGCAGTGCTGGGATTCAAATCTCATCAGTGTAATCTTGGTCATCACATATTGGTGGTAGTGGTCCATTCATTACACTCAGCATACCTGCTCACTAACCTACATACTATTAATCCACAAGCATGAGAGTTAGGATGCATATTGTAGACCATTATGAAAATTACATAATTGCCTTTCACAATGTTGTCTATACTGGACAGATTCAAGCATTGTCTGTAATCAATACACCTACATTTTGCCTATTGAAAAAAGCTACACCTTTAGGTGTTTGGCACTGGCCAATGCACTAATCTGAGATACGTCTCAGAGAGTAATCACGGATATGTCCAAATCCGCAAATAGGTATGTAGATACCTGTTACTTGAACATGTGGTCAATCTTTGGAACAATCTTCATTTTAGGCTAAGTTTTATCTCAAAAAGACATGCATTCAGGCATGCATTAAATGAACATTTCCTTAAATTATGTAAATAAAACTGTGGTGTAACATAGAGCTTGTTATGATGTTACTTCAACATGTGCTTTACTTAATCAAATCCAATTTTTCCGATTTGACTGTGTAATCCAAATGTTTGTTATTAGTAAGTAGATATGAAGTGTATCAGTTCACCAAGGCTTATATTGGATCTGTGTATATCAAGTCAATTGTTTATTTTGTTAAAAAGATAAGAACTGAATTAGCTTAGCTAACTTTATATTTCTCATTCTATCTGTAAACACAATTAATAACATATTTAATTATGACTACGTGTTCTTTATATTTTTGTAAATTTACAATCTATGCCTTTATTCTCCTTTTCTCCCTTGTAGAATATTTACTTCTTCCTCCTCAGTAAGTCCTTCTTCAGTATTACCTTTCCTTTCATAATAGTGACTGAAAACATAATACCCACAAATCTTTTATTATGTACATAAATGACTTAATCATTCTTCTAATGCTATCTTTAATTCACAGTTTTATCTTACCACACCACAGTATATTCTACATTTCTCTGACTAGGCTCTATTAAAATCTTAACCTAGCTCTATCTTCAATAAGGACCACCCTACCTGACATCTCCAGCAAGCTATTTCTACTCTCATCTATTTTCCTGTCATCTTCCTTCTCCTTTAACACCTTTTCATTTCATTCAACTATAATCTTTCCTTAACTACTCCATAGTCCTCTACCATGTTATCCCTTTGCATCTTCACATCTCTGCTATTCATTTTATGTCCCCTTACTGCCACCCAATGTACTCTCACACTTTATTCACACTCACACACTATCAGACATCCTGCCTATACTCAGGCTAAACCCTCCTTCATGTCTATTTCCTCAAATTTATTTAATGTCTAATCTAATCACCTTTTTAAATACAAAACATCTAAGCATTCAGTTCACTTTGACATAACATGAAATAAATTCATATAATTTATTAAAAAAACCTAACAGATCCTAATCCTTTCTTCTCTAAAATTACTCTTTGCGGTGACATCCATCCCAGTTACAGCCCCTTAGCTGCATCCATTCCACCATCCTCTACCCCAACTCCTATACAACATCCATAAAACTTTTCCTTACTTCCATTAACATTCATAGTATTCTAAACAAAGTTACAGACCTACAAGCATGGTTTCTTCACTACTCACCAGATATTACTGTCATTACTGAAACATGGCTAAAACTCCATATAAATGAGTCTGAAATTCTATCCCCTGGCTACACAAAAAAAGGGGTAGGCATTACAATTGTATATAACTAAGTTTCCCACCACTCAAAACTAATACACCAACCTTCCAACATGCAGAACTTCTTAGCACTCTTCTCAATGCTAATAAACATAAGAAGCTTTGTATAGTTAGTTGCCCTTTACATACTGCCAGGTAAGAAAATTAGCTTATTAGAATAAATTCTTTCCTGGATAACTACAAATATTACTATTGAAACCATTATCTTAGGTGATGTTAGCATTGACTGATTCGCTGTGATGTCTAACACCCCAACTACTAGTCTTAATTGTATGGGTTCAAACAGCTGATCTCTTCCCCTACATGACTCAACAAAGTGAATCATAATTTTATCCTTGACTGGATACATGTCTCTGACCTCAGTAAGTATGCTGTCTCAGGGCTACTACATGATTCACATAGTGACCATCTCCATATATTCACCAATAGAGAAATCACCCACCAGCTGAAAAAAACATCAGTGCAGAAAGATCTAAAATCTTTCTTTCATCCTGATACACTCAATAATCTACTAAAATCTGTCAGCTGGTCTCCACTAAAAACACTACCCCAAGGTGAAGCTGTCAACAAATTCAACCATATATTCATGAATAATTTAAATACCCTCGCCCCTACTAGAAATAAAAGAGCAAAAAATTGTCAACCCTCCTGTCTGTCTCATTCTGCAAGAATTCTCTTGCAAAAACATGACAAACCATGGAGACAGTGGCACAAAGGAAAAAGCCTCAAACCTTACAGCTATACAAGGAGTTGCACAACCTCACCAAGAAGCAAATTCACCTAGACAAAAAAATATTATAGTACTCTGACCCACAAGAGAATAATTTTAAAAAATCCAAAGAAATTCTGGAGTTCAATTAAGAAAAACTTTCAACCTGGCTCTCCTTCCTTACCAACCCCCTAACCAAGCTTATCCCCCCAGAAACAGCTACCAAATTTATCACTTTCTTCATTGACATCATTACCTGTCTTACCTCCAGCTCTCTCCAACCCGTTAATCTACCTCAAAGCTCTACTAGTCCTGACAGCCATGCCTTCAGTCTTCAATCTGTCTCCACATCATATGTTAAACAGTTAATAAATAAACTTAAACCCTATTCTCCTTCTGCTGATGATCTCCCTGCTGAGTACCCTAAGCTCATTGCAGTCTCCATAGCATACCCAGTTTTGATTCTCATTAACAAGTCTATTCACGACTCCCATGTCTCTGCCCTTCGAAAAAAAATAATCTTCATTCAGCCCCCTATAAAGGAGGTAACTCCTCTGCAATCTCTAACTTTTTTCCAATTGCCATCTTGTCCTCCCTTTCTAAGAGCCTAAAAAAGTGTATTTATAAGCAACTCCTTCAGTGTCTTTTACAAACTTATCTCCTAACCCCAACACAACACAACATGGTTTCCAACCAGGCCATAGCACCTCTACAGCGCTCGTCAATTTCTGACACTGTTAATAAGGCTAGAGACCAAGGAAAGTTTATATCTTCTGTTTTATAGATATCTCAAAAGCTTTTGACACAGTGTCACATGAGAAATGCCAAACTCAAATGTCCTCTCTGGGCCTTTCCAAACCAACTACCTATCTGATAGATAATCTGTCTGTCAAATGTCTCTCTTCTTTCTCTCCCTTTCTTTCTAATTAAAATGGGTGTTCCTCAAGATTCTATTCTCAGTCTACTGCTCTTTAACATTTTCATCAATAACCTTTATACCTCCTCTCAGCAAGCTTGCCTTTTCAATATGCAGATGACTGAACTCTCATTTGCTCATCTGAAAGCCCAGTACAACTATAATCTATGACACAAAATGTCTTCAACTCAGTCAAATTGTAGTTATATCTAACCCAAGTTTTACTTAATCTCCAAAACTATAAACTACTACAATTTTCCCAATATCCCCTGCCAGTGCTAAAAGGAACTGCTACATTACCTCTTTAAACAATACAGCTATTGAAGTAATTACTTCAATTGCTCATAGTTATCATAGATGACTTAAAGTTTGATCTTCTCATATAAAACTGTGTAAAAATAACTCATCAAAAAGTAGGTCTACTATATAAAGCAAAACAATTCCTTACTCCTCCTAGTAGAATCACTTTAGCTAACACTAATCTTTTACCTTCTCTATGGCTCACCTATTTTGACTAATATCCAGATCTATCTTCACTCACAACTGGGGAAATGCTATAATAAGATATTTATTTGCATGAATCTGGAAAGGTATCCATGTTGTGGTACAGGTTTGGATCAATAACTAGGATCCAGTCTAGGATGGTACTATTATTGTTATTTTTGCATAAGCGAGTGGGTGTTGTAATTAGTTGGTTAAATCCATAAAGGTTAATACAATGACTAGGGGAATTGACAGATAGTTTATGCCAATCAGTGTTGACATCTCCTAGGATAATAATCTCATAGGATATATGAGTAGCGATCCAGGACAGGATAGGTTCTAGGATTGGTATGTTGTTACCAGGAGGTATGTAAATGGCTATTATGACAATTTTTTTTCTGGGAGTTTAAGTGACAATTGAGTATAAGAAGTTCTGCAGGGTGGAAGTCAGGGGTAGGTATGGGTAAAGGAAATAGGTTGAGTTACCCAGAGTACATGATTGCAACTCCGCCCCCTTTTTTGAGAGTCTGTATTGGCGATGCATGTTGTAACTGGAAGGTAATATTTCAGAGCTAGAGATGTGGAGTTTTAGCCATGTTTCAGCTATAGCTAAGATATGTGCAGACTGATGGGCTATCCAAGAGTGCAGTTCAGATATTTTATTTAAGTGACTTTGTATATTTATTGAGTAAATAGAGAGGAGTTCGGTAGTAGAGGAGCAGGGGTGTGGTGGATGGTGTGAGGATGAAGAGGAGGTGGGTTAGGGCCAGGGTTGGGTTGGATGTCTCCATCTGTCATGATATTTTTGTTTGTCAGGGAGGGCTTAGGAAGGCAGAAGAAAGTAGAAGAGTGTCTAAGTTTGAGTTTGAGAGATGTAGGAACATAAGATACTAATTTGAATTTCTGAAGGTGAATGTAGGAGGTGTTGTACAGACAGGGAGAGAGAAGGAAGGATAGGAGAGATTTCTTCCAGGTGGTAGAGTTTGTGAGTGCGGGAGAAGGTTGTGGGCAGTTTAGTTGTATGTGATAGGAGGTTAGGAGAGTTAGATAAAGGAGAAGGGGGTAGTAAGTTAGAGGTAGAGCATGGTGAGGAAGTCTAAGTGATAAAGTTAGTATGGGTGTGGATGGATGAAAGTAATAAAGCAAAAAAGATGAAGTAGGGTAACTAGGAGAAAGAAGTAGTTAAGTGACAAAAGAAGAATAAGGCAAGAGTGGGTTGAATTGTTTTATTGGTGATAAAGGGAGATAGGGCAGGTGTAAGTGAATATGTTCAACAGAGGGAGATAAAAGTGAATAAGGTGAGGGTATACTAAATGTGTTATTACTTCTGTGAGAGATATTAGGAGTGTAGAACTTGGGCAAAGGACCTGGAAGTGCTTGAAGCAAAAAAAAAAAGGAGAAAGAGATGGAAGAAAAGTTGAGTAGCTGAGTAGTAACTTTTGAAAGCTATACTATTGTAGGGCCACTCCATTGAAAGACTACCTATTTTTCTAGTTCATAAACTGAAAAACCAGGTTCAGAAATAAATAGTGAATGCTGTTGGATTTCCCCTGAAAGTGCTTATATGGGTAAGTCATAAGAACCCCAAAGGTTCATTTTCAAAGAGGTCCAAAAAGTAACACAGATAAAGGCAAGCAGTAAATATTATACAGTTACAGAATGTTGACAGTTACCTAAGCTGTGCACTTTTACAAGTTTCTTAGAAATATTCAAAGGTCTAACATTTAAGCAATGACAAAAAGTGCAAAGATGTCAAGAGATGTCCTACAAGTCAAAGTGCAGAATGTTGTTGTGGTAGCTCTAATGCCACATATCATCTGCAGTGACAAAGAAGTTCTAATCCATGTTAAGAAATGTTAGAGAACTTGAACTACAAAATATCTGTCACAGATCTGATACCAAAAGGCATAAAAAGAATCTTAAATGACCACTGGACCGATTACAGGTAAAATGTTCTTAATTAAATGGAACTAAATAACTCTTGAGGTATTGTCACATGCCAACTTAATTTTTATATAAACTGTGATGACATTACTCTGAGAGACAGCAATACAAAAACAATAGTGACAGATTTAATCTACTGTAAAGACAATGAAAAGGCTAATGCAGTATAGCAAAAGTAAGGGCAGCTTTAATAGAAGAACCATATGATCTTGATAAACACTAGCACACAAATATTTTTATTTTCTTTAAAACATTTTCCATTCTTTATAAGGTCATAATAATGGATACAAATTAAAACTATTTGAAGAACACTGTCAGCCCCTTTTGGGATGAATCCTACACATTAGTGGCAGATTATAATAGTAGAATTTTGGTAGGACATCCAGGCCTGATGGTTTCAGGGGGAGGGGTCCATCAAGCTGGCCAGTAAGTGATGCAAGATTAAATCATTTTTATCTTGTAAAATCTGTCCTCATTGCAGCACTACATGTCCATGTATGAGTGTGTGCTCAATGATTCAACTCAGAGTATGCACTTGCACCCAGTCTACAACACAGCAGTGTGGAAGACAGCACCTATTTAATAGCAAATGCAGCATTCTCATTATATTTCAAGAAAGCAAGAGATTAACAGCTCATGCACCTGTGCACTAGTAGTCTTGTAAACCACATTAAGCAAGTGTCATGTGACTCACAACACTAGAGCCAAGGGTGAGAGCTTGATGTTCATTAAACTGTTTAATTCAGTTGTTCAGCAGATACTGTCAGTGTCAGAGTTACACACCATAAATACAACAGATAAATAAATGTTTAGCCTGTCTTACCCTTCCTTCTTTTGCCTTGTTGTTGCAATAAGGCCTGGCTGGGATGAATTTCTGTTGTCACAGAGACTGCATGCCTTGTCCAATGTCTTGCAAGTCATATTTTTGGTAGGAACCATGAGAATTTCTTTTAAGTTTGATCTTCTGAATTTCTGAATGGTTTCTTTGATAATGTACAGCTGCTGAAAGACAGCCAGTGGAAGATTAGGTGGCACTCAAAAATCCTGGAATATCTATTTATTTTAGTTAGTTAGTTTTAAGTTCAAATTAAAGCATAGAAGGTACAAGCATTTATTGATTGTTTTATTAAGATCTTATCTTGAATGGTCAGTACTTTATATTTAATAGGTGCAGATTTTTTATATTCAAAGAAATCTGTATGTTAAAAAGTTTATGCCAAATACATCTTAGGTCTGTGTCTTGAAATTTTTTTACTTATTTAGCATGGTTCATTTTTATTTCAGTAACCCAAGAGTAGTGACATGGACTAGAATGGTGGAAGATCAGAAGGCTGAGGGTTCTATCCCCACACCAGTGCGGTATACGTGTTATGCACTCTTAAGTGTGTAGTCCTTCAGATGAGGCTTTAAACTAGGGCCCTATCTATCTGAGTTGGTGTAGATGAGATGTAAAATATTCCATGGCCCTTATAGAAGAAAGACTAGCAGATGCTTTATTAAAATTTTCATTCATTTATACTATAAAAAAACACTTAAGGTCAATTATTTACACACTCAGTTTTTTTACATTCATTTTTAAACTTATATAAGAGTGAGCACTAAAAATAAATGAATTATATTTCTGTCATCCCTTTTTCTTTTATATTTAATCTCTGTCCCCCCTCTTTCTTCTGCAATCACATTCTTATTTCAACAAACATATAACCATCTTCTCTTCTCTTGTTATGTAACAAATCCTCTTATCTTCCTTTTGTCATCACTTATATTGCCACAAATACTTTATATCATTTATCAATATCACCTCTCCTTATTTGATCATACTTCCCATTAATATCATATTTATATTTATGCATTTAAATCCTTCTCATCTATATTCATTTTTAAATGTCTCCAAAACATTGGCTTAATTATTTTTATAATCTAAAAAAATTCTATTGTTTCTTCTTCATTACAATCATCACATTTCCTTTCCTTCATTAACTTACACTTTATATCCCTTTTACTAGTAACGTATGTAATACAATACTCCATAAAAATTCTTCATAAAAATTCAAACCTTTTTCTTTAGTCTTTTCTTGACTTTTTTCATCTTCTTTTAATCCCTTACATGGGTTCACAAAAACACACAAATGTATTATACCAATATTTCCAATCAACATAATTTAATTTTAACTTACATAATTTCATTTTATTCTCATATTATTTTTCTTCCATCCCATCATTTCTTTCTTTTCTTTCCCTGTTTTCTTTACAGTCATTTTTATACTTTTCACATAATATCTTACCTATCATTTCTTTTTCTCTTTCTTTTACTTTTATTACCCAAAAATCAATGCATAGATACTAAGTGTACCACTGCATTTTTTTTTAATTCAAACCACCTTTTTATTATAAATTATCCCTCTACTCACTGGATTAAGCTTTGAGCCCAAATGAAAATGAAAAAATAAAGACTCTTTTGCCACTTGAATATATATATATATATATATATATATATATATATATATATATATATATATATATATTCCCTTAGATATGCTATTTTTCCCCACTAAGCAAGCATTCTACATGTCTTTTTCTAAAATGATAAATACAAAATTTTTCACCAAACCAACATTTTTTACATTTTTCTATTAACTACCTCCACCGACTTATTACATTTTCTTATTCACAAAATTTATCTCCCTAAATCTCTACTTCCTTTCATATGAAATATATTCCATGTTTTATTTTTATCTCACCAAATCCCTTACACTTAATTTAATTTAATTGCAAACCAGATATTTAACAGCTTAAAAATTCTTATTACAACCTCACTTATCCATCCCATTTTTTATTAGAACTAAATCATCTGCATATGCTATACATATTGATAATATGACTTTTTCCTTCCATCTACTATACTGCTTCCCTCATTTTGATCCTACTTGTCTATAATACTGCATTCATTACTAATACAAATAAACACATACTCTTTGGGCATCTTTGTTTTAATTCTCTCTAAATCACATGTGCCCATGAATTCTCATAACATTTCTTTAATACATTAATATTTCTGTCATATACCATATGCATCTGAATCTGCCACATTACTTCATGATTCATTTTATCAAATGCTTTAGCTACATCACATGCTGAGTCTTATTTATTTTCCTTATATATCATCTTTTCTGCTTCTTTCACTATAATTAACATTTCTTTCATCTCTCTTCCTTTTATAACATAGACCTATTCTCCTCTATTACTTCCTCCATCTTTTTTGTAGTATTTTCATTTTATTTCAAATCAATATTTCCCAGCCTTCAATTTTTTATCATTCCTGTCTTCCTTTTCTATATAAATTTTATTACTGCATCATGTGTCTTCATCCATTATACCTTCCTTCATCCATTTATTTAATATTAAAAAACTGTTATCTTTATTTCCTTATAATACTCATTCCTTATACCATCCAATTCTGGCAGTGATTCATTCTTACCTTTTTTATTACCTTCTTTATTTATTCTATTCCTATAAAACTTTCTAAAAATGTCTTTACTTTTTCAGATATTTATTTCACTTTCCATTCTTCCATTTCCTCTTTTGAATACATTTTTCCTTACAAACCTCTCTTGATTGTATTTTATGTTTGCTTTATTATCTAAGCTAGCAGACACCTTTTCTTCTCTCATTTTTATTTATTTAAATAAGGGAGACCCTATTCTGTCTTTCTTTGCAGAAAGTAATTTTTGCCTATATAGTCTAATTTTTACTTGTTCTCTAATCTTTTCATTTATATTTCAATTTCTCTTATCTTCTCAATTGCTTTTTCTATCACGTTTTCATAATTTTGTAAAATGTTTTTATATTTCATCATTTCTTTTTTTTTTTAATTCTTCTCTCCGCTTCTAAATATATATATTTATATTTATACTCATATACTCTCCACCACTGTATCCAAATTTTATAAAATGGACTTGTTGGCATATTATTTTTCTATAAAAGTTATGTCTACCTTATCATCTCTTCCTCCTTTTTAAAAATCCCTAGTTAATTTTATAAAATGGTCTTGTTGGCATATTATTTTTCCATAATATTTATTTCTATCTTAGCTTCTCTTCATCATTTTAAAGATTTATAGTCTATCGCTTTATCCCTTTCCATCCTTTATTATTTCTCTGTTTCTCCTATCTTGGTACATAATGCTCTATGATCTGAAAACTCTGCCATACGTGCTCTGTTGTTATAAATTTCAGTCTTAAAAGTTCCCATTTTATATGTCCATTCTCGATTTTTTTCTATTATTAAATCTCCATAATTTATTAATTCTTTTACCATCTTAATATCTTGAATTATTTTCCTTTTTATTTCCTCAGGTCACAGTTGAAATCTCCAAACTCACTTTTGAAATATTGATTAACACAATTTGTTTTAATTTTTTCAAGCAACTTTTTCTGTCCATCATATTAGTATACACATGTCACTATATCTTACACATTTTGTCGCATTATGATATCATATCACTACCATTCCTTTTACTATTATTGTTACAACTAGAATTTTTATTTCTTCTATGAATTTTTATTCCATAAAATGTGTAATTTCCTACTGATCAAATTTGTTTTATTTTCTATACCATTCTATCATCACCAAACTTCTTTTATCATTTCTAATGCTATTTACATTTAATGCTTACATTTCTGTCAGTTTGCTTTCCCTTTTTGTGTGTTTTCTTTTCTTTTCCTTCTTCTGTTTCCTATCATTTTTTATTACTATCTTGTTTTTGTTCTTTTCCTGTCTCGATTTCTACCTTTTTCACTTTTAAATAGTGCAAATCTGTTTTTTAACTGTAAATTAATAACCTTACTGTTTTTCATTCCTCTGAGCTTTCATCTTCATGTACTCTTTCCTATTTTAATATGGGGCAGTCAAACCAGAAGTATCCAAAACTGTGCATTTTCTACAAACTGGATTACATTTTTCCTATATACTCCCTGTCCCCACATTGGTTACACCTTTGTTTGTTACAGTCTTATACTAAATTATTTCCAACCCCAGAGAAAAAACTAATTTTAGGCTGGCCTTGGTTATGAACAAATCCTTTCTTACCATTCACAATTACTGTATTTGAAAGATGTTTAATTTTCCTATCCATAATATCCATTGTTACCCATACTTCCAAATCCTCAGCCCATACATTTCTTTCACACATATTCTTTTCCTTTATATATTTTACTACATAGTGAAATAAAATGTTTTAAGTCATGTTCATCCATATCTGATTGTCCTAAACTGCACATTTATTTTGTTTTATAGCTATAGCCCCAATCTATGAGATAAGTAGTATTTCTGCAGTGCTACTGCATATCTTGTTTCAGTCTCAGTCATAAATCTTTCCAGCAAATTAAGTCTTTCAAATGCCACTTCACAGAAATGTTCATCTCCCAAATGAATTAACTGTATCATTTATTTAATGTCAAACCCAATGGATGATGGCTAAATAGCTTAACATATTTCTGGTTATATGGCATACCATGCAGTACCTACCCATGCAAACCTGGTTTCTGAATTATCATCCCTCTGCACATGTCTATGAAGTTCATAAATAGACTTAATTTAGTATGCAGATTATTTCTGAATTCTACACATAGCAGGCTGAAAAGATTATGTGTTAAGAAACAGCTTTGAACACATCAGTACTAAATTATTAAAGCCATAGTAATAAACTGGCATCAATAAAATACAGATCCCTCTACTTAATCATGCTGCTCCACAGCTTATCCTTTATTCTTCTCCTCTTACTGAGCCATCTTTCATCCTACCATGACTCAATAATAACTCGTACGATCTCTCCACTAATTCCAAACCACCTATCCATACTTCCTCCCTAAGCTCTCCACATGTCATATCAAACTTATTTAATGATGCCCCTCACCTGTACCACACATATAGACTGATTAACTCCATGTCAACTCAAATCAAAATAAAATTTAGTGGAAAAATACTCTGCATAAAACAAGGATCAATAATACCTCAATATAATAACATCCTCCTAGGACACATTCGCCCTAAGCTTAGTCCCGCCTATTGCAACCAGTATCAAGACAATTCTGTTCTACACAGTATTCTTACCCTACAATGATCAACCCCCAATCCCAACAGTCTAACATTTGTTACCATAAGTATTAGAAACATAAAACTACTGAACTACATGCCTGGCTTACCCAATACAAGCCTGATATTCTTGCTATAACTGAAACTTGGTTTAAACCCAGCATAATGGACAAACAAACTATATGCCTGGCTATGATGTTATCTATAATGACAGTATAAAGAGGAAACTTGGTGGCATTGCTTTATTTCCCAACAACAGCCACATTCCCCCTACAACAAACCAAAAACAACATTTAGATCAGCAGCTTCTTATTGCTTTTCTGAAAATAAACAAATATAAATAAATATGTATTACTGTCTTCTACATCCCTCCTGGTGACAGTACAGAAACATTGGCAGATATCTAACATTGGATATCTACAACAATTCCACAAGAAAAAACACTACCAGGTGATGTAAATTTCAATTGGTTGGACATAACCTTTAACTACTCTTCATCTAGCATAAATGTATAAGGTTTCACACAACTAATTAATAGCCTGACACATTATAGCAAGGCATTAAATTCCTCATTAGACTGGATCCTGGTATCTAGACTCTAGCAAATTCACCACCACAGGTATAATGTCAGTCTGTCAGAGACCATCTATAAAACCAGACATCTGACACATCCAGTTAAACAGCTTGTTTATAAAACAACATGCAACCTGCTTGTGTTTAACCCAAAATATTCATTACTACCCTATCATCTATTAACTTGAGTATCCTAAAAGTCCTCTCTTTAGATGATGCTCTGAATGAATTCAATACAACTTTCCACCTTCCAGAACAAAGATACTAAAAAGAAACAATGCAATTTGTCTATCCACAAGGAGAAAATGCTAATGCAGGACAGAAAAATGTGTGCGAAGAATGGCAAAAATATAAAACAGAACAATGTCTCAGAAACTTCAGAATTCTCTGTAGCCATACTAAAAATCAAATGCATGAATACAAAAATATATACTATAACAACTTTCAGAACAATAGTAAACACAACTCTAAAAATGTCTGGTCAGCAATTAAAGAAATCTTACATCCCTGGCAGAAACCCAACCTAAACCTCTCTATCAACTCATCACTCAAAACTGCAATAGAATTCAACTCTTATTTCAAAGCTAGATAGTATAGCATCCCTAACCAAGGATTCCCCATCATACAATCCCAACCCTGCTCAACAGCCACATATCCCCACAACTACTTTCAAATTCAAACCTATGCCCACATCCTGTATAAAACTAGCCTTAGACTCAAACCATGCTGTATTTCCACTGATGACCTTCCAAGTGAGTACTTTAAAATAGCAGCTGATAGCATTGCCTATCTTGGCTCAATCTTTATAAATAGGTAAATCCAAGAATTGCATGTTCCCTCTCTTTGAAAAAAAATCACACATTATCCCTCTATTCAAAGGAGGAAATTCAACTGACATTGCTAACTTTAGACCTATAACAATATTATATCCCCTCTCCAAATACTTGAAAAATGTATTCAAAAACAAGTACTAAACTATTACCTGCAGATATACCTCTTATCCCCCGTACAAATGGCTTCTGTCCCTCCCATAGTACTAACACTGCAATTCTCACCTTCACTGATGCTGTCAATAAAGCAAGAGATAATGGTAAACTAGTCTCCTCCTTGTTTCTAGACTTGTCTAAGGACTTCAACATACTTTGTCGCAGCAAACGTCTTCTTCAAATGTATTAACTAGGTCTATCTCGGCCCACCCTTCTATTGTTCAAAAACTCCCTGTCCAATAGGTATCTCTTAGTTAAATGGCACTCCACCCTCTTTCCATACCTCCCATTTACCACTGATGTACCACAGGGCTCAATCCTTGGCCCCCTCCTTTTTAACATTCTCAATAACACCCTCTAAACATCCATACAACAGGCCTCCCTAATATACAGATACAGATACTCCTTGCTCATATGCACATCTGACAACCTGGCACATCTCCAAAAAATTACTCAGGAAGCTTTGTCAGCCACTGAAACATGGCTTTGTAATTCACAACTTTTGCTCACTCCCACCCTCAAAAATAAACAAATTACGTTTTTCACAAATCCATCTTTCATTAAATAAATAAACAAATTCATCTTTCTTAATAAAACAACCACTGAAGTCACTTATCATATAAAATTATTAGGGATAAAAGTGAAAGATAATCTTAAATTTGACCTGAAAATATAAAACTGCACAAAAATCATCAAAAAACTAGGGATGCTTTACAGAGACACTTTCTCACCTACCTCAAACACTTCACTACTTTATGATGCTGCCATCCTTACTAACCTCCAGGCATCACAAAAATCAAAACTTGATCAATGCTATAATAAAGTGACTAAATCTGGGGCAAATGCCCTTTCAAAGCCCACCACTGTATAGCACTAAAAATCCTAAATTTGTCAGAACTACCACAGCAACTAACATATCTATAACTTCTTACCACCAATAAAATTATCCAGCATCCATCTGCTTGTCCAGCACTAAATACAATTTTACACAACTATTACCAATTAGTCATTACAATCCAATGAATAAAAGCACCTCTATTCACAAACAAACCTATCAAATCTGCTGAGCATGGTCTGTACTCATATCATGTTGCAAAGGCCTAGAACTCTTTCTATGTATCATTTAGGTCACTATCCTCCTTCCAGTCCTTTAAAACCATTCTAAAAGACTTCATACCCAAAAGCTATCTCTGTTCTTTCTCAACCCTAGGATAAACTATAATTCTAAATATGAAGTATATATTCATACTATATATCTCATTTCTCTCCCTCCTTCATTCCTTTACTTGCTTCAGTCAATTTCTCTCTCTCTCCTGGCTCTATTTCTAAATATCCCATAACCCTGTTTTTTTTCCTCTCACTTCATATTGAAATTCCTGTTTACATTGTACTAACTTACCTTTAATTTCTCTAAAAATTATCGATCTAAATATTAAATCATTGTCATATAAATTGCATTTATTCTTAGACAATATTTTTAAAATGCAGAGGTGTTTGCATTGTTTTGGAAGATTGTAAATTGATTTTTGTTTAAAATGTTTTTGTAATACTTTGGAGCTTTTCTCCCCAGGCCTCCACTGAAAATGACACCTACCCACTCGGACTCTCCCAGTAATCAAATGTCAATAAATAAATAAATAAAGAATAATGCACTGCAACATCAAGTAGCAGACTGATTAATAATGAAACTTTCAGGTATACATCCATTCTACAGTACTTCTTATTAGATACTACTAGTTAAAGTATACAGTTTTAGGTTCCAAATCCCCACTATCAGTTGCTGAAATATCCACCAACTATCCAAAGTGATATTTGTAGATTGAATAACAGAAGGACCTCAAGTGTGCACCAGATCTGCCTGCTGAAATAACTTACAGTTTTGCATTCTAAAACCAATGAAGTGCTGAGGCAAGGATAGTCAGTGAGGAAGTATAAGAACAACAGTTATGAAGCATAATAGCATTTTGTGAGTCTACTACCAAGGTAACAAACCAGAAAACAGTGAAATACATGGCAAGCCTTGATTACACTCCAGAATCAGGGGAAAGGCTTGTTAACAGTGGCATACTATACTATACTATACTATACTATACTATACTATACTATACTATACTATACTATACGAGGAGGCAATTTAGGCAGCTGTCATGGGCCCACATCACAGCCACTCAGTACATTGTACTAAGATAATTTTATTTTAAAAATGTTTTGTTATGTTCAGCACTGTGAACTTATTTAAGTTGGCTTAGGTGCTGAGCATAACAATCATTAACAACTAACAACATAAGCATTTTTTCCAGTTTTAATTTAAAACGTGTGGTGCCTACCACTTGAACATACACTGTATGAGACAGTGACACTATAATGTGGTGTTGTTCCGCTATAAGTATTATTTATTATTATTTAATATAGATATAAGTAATATTTATTGCTTTTTGAAAAAATGTATCAGCATTTCTTTACCACAAAAAATAATTAAACATCCTGCATCACTTATATCCAAAGCGGATGCAGCTTTCTGCTCCTTGCCATCCCATGGTTTATTGGGACAGGAAAGAGCAAAACGCATGCAAATATTAAATAGTAAAGTGGATGGCCATGGACTCACAATATAAATGAACAACATCATCTTGCAGTAGTGTGAAGTAAGATTTTTTTAATTTTGGCAAGCAACCAGATTTTGGTAGTTGCTTGCTTTGCATTGTTACTTTGATGTGACTGCTGCCAACAGCTGTGCTTTTTTGTGTGAAACATAGCTGAAATACAGTATGGTTCTTATATATATTTTTTCATCTAACCTGTACATTGACATTGAAGTAGGTATAATTAGTACAAGGCTTTATTTGGGTGGAAATGACTGACTACTATAATGTGCTCATTATTCTTTGTCAGCTTTTCAATGCCAATGTAACATGTGTGAAGAAAGTTGGAATGCATTATTGTGGCTGATTTTGTATGTGAAGCAATATTGTATATTTACTCTCACCATTATTTTTAGCAGAATCAGACATCTGAGGTATACACTGTCAGTAAAGTAACTATAACTGCTGGGTGGAGGTGGAAGGCTGTCTGTGGATAAAAGTAACAGCTATTGTCATTTGCCCAAAGTAAATAATTTAGCTTTGCAAGACCAGTATCCATTTGTGTGAAATAGGTTGGAATCTTTACTATGGCTATTGTGTATTTGTGTGACAGAAACCTGAAGTTAATTACTGTTTCCATAATTAAATTTTCTACCACAATCAGATATCTAAGGGGTGCACAGTCATGATAAAGCTATAATTGCCAGATATGGGAGGTGGCTGTAGATGAAAATAACTAACAGCTGCCATTTTTTTATTACTGTGTGCTGGATTTGTGGAATCAAAGTGATTTGTATGAAGTTAGATGGAATCATTTATTGTAGCTACTGTTTGCATAGAACAAAGTTAAAATACATTAATGTGGCCATTTTATCACAATTATATGTTGGAGGTGTACACAGTCAACATTGGCTATAACTGCTTAGTGGTGGGGATGTTTGTTGATGAAAACAACTTATCCTCATGCTGTTTGCTTAGTTTAAACAGTCATCATTCTGGCTTTGCAGGAGTCAGGACTAGTGTGCACTTGTCTGAAGTAAGTTGTAATACTTTACTGTAGACATTGTGGTCATGTGAAATAAGCTTGACATACATTATTATTATTATTATTGGTATTATTATTGTTTACCACAGACATTGTAGCTGTGTATAGTCAACAATATAGCTACAATTGCTGGTTACAGGGGTTGTGTGTGGATGATAACTACTAGCTGTGCTGCCATGATTAGCTTAAACAGATGTGTTTTTGCTGGACTGGTGAGTATTTGCATAAAGCAAGCTTTATTGTGGCTACTTTATTCAATCAGACATCTGAGGTAACACAGTGAAGTGGCTATTTTTGAGGAGTATGGACAATGTCAGATTATAATGACAGCAGTTCAAAAGGTCATTTATCTTTGAAATGCTCTGAAATAGGTATTTTTTTAAATTATAGGTAAACTTTAATTCACTTCTTGATAAAAATGTTCAAGACTACACAAATTTTAAACAAATATAAACTGTGCTTTATTAGACAATAAATATACATTAAACTATCTGGAAGATAAGTATACATTTAAAAGAATCACAACATTGAAGCCAAAAGTACATGTTTATTTATGCATGGTGCAAATATGGATAAGTGTGGGTGGGCCAATGGTTTGAAGACTTCCCAGAGATTGTGGTACTCTTAATCCCACCACTGCTTATGATAGGTAAAATAAATCATGGAATGGCTGAATGAACTGGCTAGGAATTTTTGGAAGTAGATGGCAATATTATTCTGGCGTTTGATTGAAAGTGCTGCATATAGGCAGCATAACATGTTGGAAAGGTAGCTGTTCAGTGGACAAATGTTATTCTTTGGGTCTAGGTTTAAGTCATACAGCCTCCAGCTCTGTACTTTTCTATAATTAGTTCAATTAATTAATCCAAGGTTATTTTTAAAAATAAACAGATGTGCCTAACTGGCCTTTAGCAGCATCTAGATGCCTCTGCTTGTCATTTACAAAGGAAACATGTGTAGGTGAAAATGTGTAGGTATTAAATATAGGTAGGTATTAAATATAGAAATATATTTTCCACTGTCATACCTCTCATCTTCCTTGGTTAAGAATTCTATACAAAGCCAAAAACAATTGGGGGAGGGGGGGCAAAATCAGGAACATTTTTTTCAGAAAAATATTACTGCGATTTACTAAAAGTTAATAGAACATTTTGCATCACTGTGCATTTTCAGAACAATAAGAAATATAAAGTTATAATGTCTGGTATCACTGACTGTCGTCTTCAGTGATTTACCAGAAAATTAAACATTTTACAAGGTACAAGGCAAAAATATGAGGCAAAATCAAGGACACAGCACAACATCAGGGATAGTTAAAAGGTATGCTGGCATACCTTGCTGATGAGTAAAGAAAACTATTCTGGAATTTCAGGAGAAAAAGTTTGTTGAGCAAGATTCAGGACCACTAACTTTTAAGAAAAGCAAGTTGTTGGTGAGCCTGCTTGAGGAATTAGTGATATAAGATTTTATGTATAGCTACATATTGGCTTATAAAAGTGCAGACAACGACCCCGAGGAGGAGGAGGAGGAGGCTAGAGTAAGACAAAATAGTAAGTCACCTTCACTAGGAGAGGACATAAGCTCCTTAACTAAAAAGTACGAGTTTCATTTTGAGAAGAAAAACTTAAGCTACTGGTGATACAGGTAGGAAAATTACCATTTGGTCAACTGAGGTTTTTGTATCCTAGTTTCCCAACTCAGGGAATGAAAAAAGTATACTAGCAGGTATGACACTCCAGTAGCCCAACTTGTAGTGAAAAATATTCAAACCCACAATACCCTTACATATTTACCACTTATTTAATGTCTGCAGAAAACAAGTTTGGAAACACAGGACGTTTGTTTAAATATGCAGCCTGATTCTGGGCTGTACATGCTAGCTTGTCAAATGTCAACAATAAAATAGTATAAGTGCATATGTCATTTTTGTTTATGCAAGATTTAGGTGTCAGTCTAAAACTGTAGAGAAGTGTTTACTGTCAGAGCTTTAGTGAAGACTGACTTCAAAGTTAGCAGTGGTTTGGACTTCTTCCAGGTCTTTCACAGAAAACTACAAGTCTCTGAACTTTATTATTTTTTTATAATTATTCAAAATGTATTTACTTTTATTATTTTCATACAGTTTATGTTTTTCGTTGAGCAAGTATTGTGTTTCATATGTATGCTGTGCTGTCATTTCCTTACTTTTTGTATAATATGTAAACTCAATTTTTAGTTGTAAACAGAAGCCCTGTGTTTTGATTTTAAAATGTCCTTTTCATTTAGTTCCTGCCTGTAGGGACATTATTTTTGTATGAGTGGTGATAACATTAATCTGTCCCAGATGCTCAAAAGTTTTTTTTTTAAACCTTGTAATAACGGAGCAAAGTTTTTTGTCTTGTTTGAAAGCAATCTTTTAAAACTGAAATCATTTGAAATTAAGTAAATACATATTCATCCTTTTTGAAATATGTACTTATTTCTTTACAGCTTTTTATCTATAGCAATTCATATGAAAATAAAGAATAATAATGAACATAACATACACAGTTTATATGAAAAGTTATCAAATACATAGATGTGTAATGAACAACACCACAGGCATTTACAACTACAGTTTTTTAAGAATATTATTTCTATAAGAGAAAACTATGGTGGTGTATTTCCCATATGTCAGCAATCTCAGAACTAATTAATTAATTGCAGTGGGTGATACAGGAAGGGAGTTGTATCTCCCCAGTGCAGGCCTATATTTATTCATTTTTGTTCTCAAATAGTCTTTCTTTTTGGAAAACAATACTTTTGTTGACATCTTGTTGTGTGTTTGTGACATCCTTGAGCTAAGAAGAAAGCTTTGAGCAACTCACTTATAATCCTGTCTAATGGCAGATTTAGGCAGCTGACTGGGGAAGCTATTAACACGGCATTTTTCTAGGTAATATTACTATTTCTAACTTTACAAAGGTAATAGTAGCAAACTGAAAGATACTTACTAACATATATTGCTTTTCCTTTACCTAAGAAGTAGATAGTGTTTCATCTGTAAAAGTGGTCCTTGTCTTTCAGCTTCCAGCAATAATACAGACTCAAAAGGGCAGTTTGTGTAATTTATCCTGGTCAGCAAGATTTCTCTGAAACTCTGTCTTCATGGAGGCAAGCTGTAGGACTTCCATGACGTGAGCTAATAATAGGCATTTTACCATGTCACAAAATATAAATAAACTAATGAATAAAAAAGTAACAAAAGTAGTGCCTTGCTGGTCTTGCCCCATTAATTCCCCAGACATTATATGGATTTTTCTGAAATGAATGTCCAGCACTATATTGTTCCTCATTATTCTGGATTATATAGAAGTAGACTCATCTATTACCTCATGGGTTAATGCATTAATCAATCAATTAATTAATGAATGAATGAATGAATGAATTAATTAATTAATTAATTAATTAATTAATTCTTCCTTATATTTATGTTGAATTAGATAGATATTAAGAAATTCAAGCAAAAAATGTAGGCATCATTATTTTTTGCATTGATCCATTTTTCACACTATGCTTTCATCCTTTTGGGAGTTACCTTTTTTTTTGACCACTTTAGATTGTTTTGCAATATCTAGGCTGCTTTTGTAGTGTAATAGGGGCAGATAGTTCCATGAATTATCAGAAAGTTGTAGGTGAGAAGGTTGGGGTCATCATTTGTCAATTGCATTGGAAGTATGTAACAGCAATGACCAAACTGTATCCACTGCCAGGATCAGAATGATGACTCACTGCTATTCCTTCACACCATATATGTGTGCCCTTGTGTCAGCACACAGCACCCTTTAGGTTTGGTGTAAGGCTGGCATAAGACATGGTCTTTCTTCCTACCTACACTGTGGATAATGAAAGATATTTTGTTGATACTTACAGCTTTCTATTACTACTTGTCTCTGGTAATCATCATACACCACAAATACATACTACTGACATGATAGAAGGCAAGACACTCTGTCTAGTCACAAATGCCACCTACTGGCAATGAAATCCATGTCTAATA
>NC_056747.1:736150954-736233454 GCF_019279795.1 Protopterus annectens
GTCTATTGAACATGTGGGAGGAACAGACAAATGCAGATTTTGTAAAACAGACTTAGAAACAATTGCACCTGTTATGGCTGGGTGTGATACACTAATGGCAGGATTGTATACTGAAAGACAAAATAATGTGGCAAGACTGTTGCATTGGTGATTGTGCAAGCATTATAATATTGAAGTAGCTGAGAAGCATTGGAAACATGAGCCACAAAGTGATGAAGTTTATATCACATGGGTTCACCCATTACCAACAATTCAAAAAAGAGATGTGAGAAGACCAGCTATAGTAGTTCATGAAAAGATGACAAAAGTAGAAATTGCTACATACAGTGACTACAGTGTCTTACGTACAGAGAGACACAAAGTCATAAAATACCAGGATTTACAGGCAGAAACAAGGGCAATGTGGAAGAAGGATACCCAAACAATTCCAATAGTAGTAGGGGGAATAGGTCTTATAAAAAAGAACTTACAATCATACTTAGATATGTTACCAACACATGTAACTCGGTATGAATTACAGAAAGAGTCAATTCTGGACACATTCTGGGTGCTGCGAAGAGCACTTCTGGCTAACATCAAAGATTGAAACATTACTAATTTCATGAACTTTAATCATACTTTGACTTAGGAATGGCTTCATTCCCAACATGGAATTAGAAACCCAAAAGACTCACAGAAATTAAACCATGGTTTTCTTATGGATTCCTTCCACCACCCTGATGGCCTTTCCTTATATGGCCTCCAAAACTGCATGCAGTCCTGAAGATGTGCTCGGACCAAGACCCTGTAGAGTAGAAACATTTCCTCTTTGCTACTGAAAGCTCTTTTGATGATACTCACAATTATACTGTTTTTCTGCCCTTGCACTCTGCTCCTGGTGGTCTAATCAAAGTGTGCCCAACATTTCCAGATCCTTTTCCTGCTCTGTTGTCATCAGCTCCACCCACCCTAACTGATATTTCACACCAGGCTTGTTGTGTCCTGAGTGCAGTACTTGGCATTTGATTGCATTGAACCTCATCTACCATCTTTCTGCCACTTGTCCAGCATCATAGCTCCATGATGGCCATCTGGGTCAGTAGAAACTGTAGTAGCTTGTCTAGCTTGTCTCATATTGTGCATTAACCTGGTTACCAGTATCATCTAATACTTAGTGCAATATTCACCACGACTGTTAACTTATAGGCCATCCAGAGCAGTAGCAATGCAGTAAAATATATATTCTTTCAGTGCAATACATGTTACAAATTTGTAAATTAACCATAGTGCAATACTCTAATGTTCACAGTGCAATACTTAAATGTCTCTCTCTGTGCAAGGATCAGTGCAATGTCTTAACCAGGTACCTGTGCAATACTAAGTCTCATGCAAGTAAGTGTTCACTGTGAAAAGTGTTAAAATGTGTTTCTAATTATGTGTAGTATTAGTCTGTCTACCTGCATGTCCGTGATGTAATAGCTGATGTTATATGTGTAAATGTTTGTGAAAATTGTCTTTATATTGATTTCAGAGACATGGAATTTCATTCAGTTTTTGCACTTTGTGATTTCTGAATAACAACAAAGTTTACTTTGACTTTGACTTTCATAGCTCTCAACTGTACAGATTTTCACAGAATGTCCATATTTTTGCCTCGTATTTTTGGTCTTTTCCTCATAAAATGTGTGTGTGTGTGTTTTTTTTCTGGTATCTGTCAACACATTGACCAGGTTTCTGAGTACTGGATGAGGATTCCCATCTGTTTCTTGCACCTTATCCTCCTTAACAGCAACCAGCAGCCAGTTCTCTATTCACCTTGTCCCTCTCATTCCTGGTATTCATCCACTATTCTTCCTATTCTGGCATGGCTCCATCCAAGCATGGCTCCCAGCCCTTGCTTTCCTTTATGAAGACTGAAGTAAAGTATTTATTGGTACCACTGCTTTTCCCAGTCTTTAGTGGTCTTCCTCACATTTTTGTTCAATATGACCGGTTCTGACCCTTTCTTCCTTCCTTCCTTCTGTCCAACAAATACATACATTCTTTTGTTTCTCTTCTTGAACCCTTTTAGTAACTCTGTCAACTTTTGATGCTCTCACCATCGTTGTTGCCTTTCTTCTATACCCACCTTGTACTGTGCCTCCGCCAAATCTTGCCTTTCCTTTCCACCTTTTTGAGGCCAACTTTTGGCCATAATTGCTATCTTCACATTCCTATGTAGCCCCACTGGCTTCCTATTCTTTATGTTTTTTTTTCTCTTCCTCACACCCTTCTCCATAGTAGCCCTTAGTATTCCTTCCTTGACCTATTTATATCTCTTGCTTGCTCTCTTAATTTGCCCACGATCTTCTAACTCATCCTTAACTATCTCTCTAACATAGCATAATCCATAAAAGACATGTGCACATCTGCTATCCAGAAGTACACTAGAGTCAGTACTGAACATAGTACAGTATTAGTGCTATTAGACAGGGCGGCCACGATGGTGCAGCGGTTAGCATTGCCGCCTCACAGCAAGAGGTTCTTTGGTTTGATTCTCAGCTGGGGTGCCTTCTGTGCGGAGTCTGCATGTCCTCCCTGGGTTTCCTCTGGGTGCTCCGGTTTCCTCCCACATCCCAAAGACATGCAGTAGGTGGATTGTACACTCTAAATTGGCCCTAGGTGTGAGTGTGTGCATGTGTGTGCCTTCTGTGGAAGGTTGGGCACCGGGCTGGCAACTTGACACTGTAAAACTCCACTGCCAATCATGAGTGGACAGGTGATCTGCTGTGATGACCCCTAACTGGGAAAAGCCGAAAGAAGAAGAAGATTAGTGCTATTAGACATATCTGTGATAACCTTTGCAATGCATACAAAGAAAAGGCAGTTTGTTATGTTTGTTATCATTCCAAGACAAAGCCCAAATGTGAAGAATATTTAATGGTGCTCAAAATAAGAGAACAAATCATTACAAATGCAAGTACATTTCATCTCAAATCAAACCCACATCATTAGAAGTCTGAGTTCGCTGTTCAGAGAAAGTAGATTTAAGGCATTATATGGGATTAAAAGTGACAAAAGCATTAGGACTTACAGACTAGATCAAGGCAGATCTACATTACAAGCACATTTTTGGAGATTCTAGGATTATACTTGTGCATGTATATACCTTTTTCTACACGGCAGGTGAACTAAGACTGGATAAAGCATTGGATAAAGAACTAGATTCAGCCACAATAACATTATTTTCTATTGACTTACTCAACTTCCCGAAAGTATGCAAAAATTCAAGCTATACATGTTTGACCATTATGCTTCAAAATAAAAGGAAAGAAGTGCAGTTATTTGCTGCTCTGGACTAGTAATAAGGGCTGAAATATGTTCAGTCCATGTGCAATATTTCTTTATATTGAAATGGTATTGTCTACATATTTTACAAAGTTTGAGTGATATGTTACGCTAAAAACAGAGGCAAATTTTGTTAAAAAAGCAAGGGAACAATCATTTAAACAGTTTGTAAATAAGCTAAAGTTGCCAGCTTAAGACCGTGTTTATAAAATTTGTGACATTATAAGAAATAGCATTGGATTTGCACCCAAATTCATTAAGGTGCAAAAAAATACTTATTACATGGTCATAATTAACATTCAATGTTTATATAAATTAACACTATTCAGAGTTCACACCTTACATATTTAAGCAGCAGTAGAGACATACCACTCAACCTATTAGTGTAAGAATCATGGGCAATGCCAAAAGTAATGGGGGGGATAAAGAACCAAAAATAAGGAGGGACAAATTTAAAAAATATATATTTTTTAAGAAAGTTACTAGGATAACAGGTTTTACATTTGAATGCATTTTCTGAATAATTTGAAGTATGGAACTCAAAACGATTGTCATAATTTAGTGACTGCAGCTCTCAATGACTTGCCAGAAAACTACAAAGTTTACAAGGGATGTATCAGAGCAGGCACAGTAAAGTTTTGCAAAGGCAGTAAAGCTGAAGATAATGCTCTATAACATGAAGCATATGACAGATATTCTCAGTTATTCTGTGATAGCGTGTTGTATACAATGTCACAAATTTAACCATTTTACAAAAGTGTGAAAACATGTTAAGTACAAAAAATGAAACATATGAATAAAGAAGGCAAACAGAACTGTGATTTGATTGCACAGTGTTCCTTGGAAATATTCTTTCTGATTTAAGCTGACATCAACATAATTTTTGTTGCAATAGGCATAACTTCTTATCATATTTTCTGCTCTTTCAGCTTTGGTCATGGCTGAAAAGGGACAATAGACCAGTCCACTTACCTGGTGAACAAATAGTAAATAAATAAATAAAGAAATACATTGCCATTAATGATACAGGACATTTGAAAGGTCATGCAAGCAATAATGCCCAACAGAGTGTGTTTTATTGTGTAAATAACACATACCCAGGGGTGTACTGAGACCTGAATCAGCAGGCACTGGATGGAAGTTATTTACACAATAACACACACCCTGGAGGACATTATTGTGCTTAGAAAATGTGCAAACCATTAAACTGTTTTCCACAGGTAGAATTACTTGTAAAAGCTATCCGTTTGTATTTTAAACTCTGCTAGCTCGTTGTCTTGCAGTTTAATTCACACTAGTGGTGGTGATGTGCACTCCTATGAGATTTTGAGCCTTAGTCATTTATTATTGCATTTTTCCATAAACAATGTTACTAATAAACTTCTGCATAATCTGGTGCCTTAAATTATATGTAGTAGAAAGTCGATAGTGACAGAATTGTCTCTGTTACAGTTTCTGCTTCAGTGCTTTTATATTCTGCTTATCTTTTACCTGCTTAAAGTTGCATTCTATGTTGGCCCAATTCCCCACTAATACATTAAGCTAAAATTTCTGAAAGAACTCCAGTACTGTATTTATTTGATTTTATGTCTGTCTAACTAGCCTGAATGGTTTCCTCAGACCTTCCCACCCTTATTGCTGGTGTTATTTTATAATAAAACTGTGTCTGTGACCTCCACCCCTTATGATAATCTAATTTCCAAAGTCCTTCCCTCCCGTTTCATTGCTGTTTTCCATAGATCCATGATACTGAGTTCCCACCAAGAACACCAGCACTGAGTAAACCTCCTTTAGTACATACTGTCTCCTGCTCATTTTCCTGGAGCTCAGCAAAGCGTGAAATCCTAGCGTGTGTTCCAGAAGTGTTGTACTTGTATCCAGTGCCATCCAGGCAAAGTTAAGTACCTTTGATTGCTAAATAGCACTTCAGTTATTTTGAGTAACCACTTCTATTTCCCGCTTTTATGTGTGCATTTCACTGAATTTTTATTTTTTTATTTTTTGCAAAAGAAATTGCTCTTCCCCTCACTGCTGCTTTTGTAAGACTGTCTTGAAATTACCTTCAGCAAGGAATTTCCAGCTGGTTGTTTACATAGTTTGTGGTAGCATTGCACGTGTGAGACTTTTCTACTGTGTTTTTTCATTAGGAGGAGTGGATTTATTCATCTTGTAGCAGAGGTGTTTGCCTGATCCAGCTAAGTTTGGAAATACACAAAAAGAACTCATAGTATAGTCATTTTTTTTGCCCAGAGGGCTCACAAGGTAGTTTTCTGTTTTTTTCTGTTTCTATACATTTTGCACATTTGCACAGGATTGCACTGCTCTGTATAGTAGCAAACACATAGAAAGAACAGTTCATAAAACTGTACCTTGTAAAGCAGCAATATAGTGCAAATACCTTGTGCACCACCAACCTTAGAGCAGCTAGCTGGGAGTCACATGGCAATATGTACAGATTTAGTTGAATTCAGTATTGTGTAAACATTAAAGTTAGTAAAATGTAATACTATCTAGCATATTCTGCTCCGTTAAAGCTCCCTTACTAGCCTTATAACCCCAAAACACCACCCCCTTGTAGTTCACAAATCAAAGGACTGGACAGTATGAATGTGCATGTTCCTAACTTCTCTGTAGCCAGCTTGGTGGACATGGGCATCTTGAGACAATGCAGCAACTGTCTTATGTTTACTGACAACCACTTAATCCTTAAAGAAAAAGAAACAGTATGCGAAAGGTGTACTTACACAATGACACTGTATGCTAAACTCTCCCATACAAGTGCATATCAGGTTGTCAGAACCATGCACACAACACCCACTTCACACAGTACACAACACACACATAGACTAAGGTATGCTGAGGCACTTAACAGCAACCTTCCTAACCAACAAAGATTGCCTAGATCACCCTTTATCAAAGTTAAGCCTCGGCAAGCCCAAAGGCATCAGAAAAAACAACACCTAACACCACACATACTGTCACTTTCTGTGGAGTCCCTAAGGCAAGAAAACACACTTCCCAGGACTCTCGTCATAGGGGACTCCATTGTAAATTATGCTGATACCCCTCTAACCAGGCTGAATAAGGAGAAGAGAACTGTTAGTTGGTTATCTGGAGCCAGAATCCATCAAATTACACACACACTTAAGTCATTATGCCACAGGTACCAGTATGATTCCATCATAATCCATGTAGGTATAAATTAGCTGAGATGTAACTCCCTGGACTATATGAAGAGAGGCATTATGGAGCTTTTAAACTATGTGTTTCAGGTTGGTATGAACCTAGCATTGAGTAGCATATTACAGGATGATGCCACAATATGAACAAAAAAATATTGATTTCAACAACTGACTGTCTTTCTGATGTCATTATAAAAAGATCTAATATTTGTCATTTGGGAAGACATGGTTAACAGACCATGCTGCTTTGCCAAGGATGGTCTGCAGCTCTCCTCTTTAGGCTTTTGAATACTGGCTAAACTTTTTATCCATCCCCCCATAGTGCCTTTTTTAGGGAATGCCAGATTGACAAACCTACCACCATAGTAAAATCAACTCAACTGAACCTCAAGATGTTACTGTTCAATGCCAGGAGTCTAAACAAAAAACTACACTCCCTTCAAGCCACTCACACTCGAAAATATAGGTATCTGTGGAGTTAATGAGACATGGTTTAAAGCATCAGAAAGTACCCTGGCAATGCAAGGTTTCAGTGCCTCCCACACTTTTAGACCAGTAGCTGTTAAGAAAATGGCTAAAGGAGGAGGTGTCTCAATATACGTTAGTAACAAGCATACCTCTAGGGTGGTCAAGCAGGATAACCCACTATGTGCAGATCACTCTCGACAGAATACTGTACCATATCCTAGCCAGCCATAGGTCACCCTCCATGTCTCAAGACACTCACAATGCATACTTGGACCTACTGGAGACACCTGTCATCCAACCTAACACCCTTTTCATGGGAGACTTTAATTACTCCTCTATAGACTGGGAATTCTACACAGCCTCAAATCTACAGGCAGAGAGATTCCTGGACTTTGAAAATACAAACACCGTTGACCAGATACACCTACTACAGGCTTAAACATATGCTTACAAAAATTGAGAAAGCTGAAACCCCCCCCCAGGGTTTCATCCTCCCTGGTAAGGTCCAACCATAAAGCTGTCTCCTTTAAAGTCAAAATAAACTCTCTTATCCCGTTATAGCCAGTAACAGTTAGGAATTACTCCAAGGCAAGTTACCTTTTATTAAGTGATGGATTGTCGATATTCAATGCCCGTTCAAACCCAGAGAACACAGCAGCCTATGCTGAATTGCTCTCAGAAACTCAATACAACCATGTCAATGGTGACATAAAAGCTGAATCTACCAAACGTAAGACCAGGACTAGCTCTAGAAAACAACCACCCTGGTGGAATCCCAAATTAGACAGGATATACAACAAAAGGGGAAAATCAGGAAGGGTGGAAAATCAGGAAGGGTAATTCTCATAAAAACAGAAACTCTCTCATCAAAGTAAATAGGCAACTAAGAGGGCTAATTGGGTCAAGCAAAACCATCTTTGAGGTTAAGATAACCTCCCAGGTGAAAAATAACCATAAGGCCTTCTACATCTATGTCAGAAAGTTCATGGGTAGCCCACAGCGAAGTGCAGAACTGGTGGTTAATGGTGCTACATTCACTGATGATATAACAAACCTGTTAGTGGACAAATTTAGTGCCATATTTACCCCATCTACCCCAAACATCCCCTCCAAGAATATCCTCAAATATAACTCCTCCAGCTATAACAAGGGAACATATACTGGCTGCTCTCACTAAAGCCAAGAACATGGCCTCAATGGGCCCCAATAACATCCCAGGATGCCTCCTGCATACCCTAAAAAATGACTTACCAGGACCCCTGGAGTCATTATTTAACTGTAGTCTTAAAACAGGCTTTGTCCAACGTGAATAGAGAACTGCAACAGTCATCCCCCTTCATAACAGAAGACCTTCAATAGATCCTGAAAACTACAGACCCATTAATCTGACTAGTCTTCTTTGCAATGCCATGGAAAGAATTATCATGGAAATTATCAGCAAGGACATAGATGACATCCACACAAAGATCCATCCCAGTTTAGCTTTGTCAAAGGATGGTCAGGTTTACTGAATCTGGTAGCCTTCTTTGAAAAGGTCACTAAGCCTATAGATGTGTGGAAAACAGTGCATACTGCCTACTTAGATCTGGCTAAAACATTTGGTACAATACTCCACTCAGGTATTGTCAACAAACCCATAGAACTAGGTATAAACCCCTTTATAACAGACTGGATAGCTAGCTGGCTCACTGATAGGATCCAGGAGGTTAGAATCAGTGAGGCTACTCTATAAGTAGGCTGATCACCAGTGGAATCCCCACGGCTCACTCCTCTTTGGCATCAACATCTCAGATGTCAAAGCCAACATCAAAGGCCTTGTGACCATGTTCGCTGATGATTGCAAACTGGGAGCAGTCTCTGAATCCCAAGATGAGAACAGCCTTCAGGTAGGTCTAATGCCGACAAATGCTTGGCACCAAAAGCCATGGCTTAAAACTCAATACCAAGAAATGCACTATAGTACCTTTTGGGAAGTCTACCACCCTGGTTAACTATGTCATCAATAAAACACCCTTAAAAGTTGATTTACTAGTCAGGGATCTCAGCACTCATGTAGGTAGTAACCTAGCCTTCAACCAGCATGTGTCCAAGGTAGTAAGAAAATCCTTCTATGTTCATAGGTAAGTATAAGGCTATCGGCCCAAGGGCCTAAGTAAGCCAAGCCAACAAGGTTCCCTGGCTTACGCCACCCAAGAAAGTTATTTTCCTGTGCTCCTGTCGAGCAGAGCCACAGAAGTGATTCCTGGGGGTGTATTTCCTATTTCCCATCCACTCATCAAGATTTTTCTTGAAGAGTGCTAATGGGGAACTTTGCTTGACATAGATGGGTAGCTTGTTCTAGAGTATGGGAAGGCTCTAGGACAGGAATCTATCCCTCCAGCATGTCCTGTTTATTGTAGTGACAAGATTTAGGTCATTAGAGCTTGTAGCTTGGAGGGATTGGGATTTCTTTAGGTGTACCATGTCCAACAGCTCTGGGTCTGACATAGCTTATATGTTAGGCAGAGATCACCTCAGAGTTGGCAATATGCTACGGAGTAAAGCTGGAGTAAAGCTGGAGTTTTTTGAGACGGTCAGTGTATGGCATCTGTTTGAGGCTAGTAATCCTCTTTGTGAGGTACTTCTGTGGCCTTTCCAGCTGCTGCAGATGTCTTATGAGGTACATTCCAAAAGGGGCATTGTACTCTATAATGGATCTAATGAGTGTCAAGTAGAGGGGAACAATGACCTCTTTTGTCCTGGATGAGAACCCTTTTGTGATGAGGTGTGCCACGTAGAAGGATTTCCTGACTACTGTGGTGATGTGATTATCAAAGGAGAGACTACTCTCCACCTGTGTCCCAAGGTCTTTTATCACACATTCAGCGTTAAGTAGACTGCCACCTATGTGGTAGTTCATGGGTACAGAGTTTTTACCAAAGGGGGTGACAATGCACTTTTTGAGCTTGAGGCCATGGCTCTGACACCAGGCATCTGTCTCAGTGAGGCCCTTCTGTAGGATGTCCACATCATTTGGGGACTCGACTATGGCACCTAGTTTGCAGTCATCTACGAACATTGTTAGCCAAAAGCCTTCTGTGTTAGCCTGTACTTCAGAGAAGTAGATACCAAACAGGAGAGGTCCCAGGACTGAACCCTGTGGAAGTCAGATTTGGAGTTTGCAAATTTTACAGTGTGGGTTCTGTCATTGAGCCAGTTGGCAACCCATCTTGTGATTTAGGGATATATATAGTTTAGTGAGTTTAGCTATAATTCCAGAATGGGAGATGGTGTCAAAAGCCTTGGCAAGGTCAAGATAGGCTGTGTGAACCACCTTACCCTCGTCTACAGCTTTGGTGACTGCCTCAAAGAAGTTGATCAGGTTCAGGAGGCATGATCTGTCTTCCACAAACCCGAACTGGGTGGGGTCCAGAGTTTGGTGGTTACCATTGTCTTTGTTTATGAATTCCATGATAATACGTTCCATAACCTTACAGACCAGGCTCGTCAGGCAAATAGGGCAATAGTTCCTGTGATCAGTGGTGGCTCCCCTTTGTGGAGTGGGATAACTGTTGCTGTGCAGCATTCAATGGGCACAAAGCCTGATGTGTAGCTATGATTGAACATGGTGCTTTGGTGGGGATCCAGTTCATAATGAAGTTTGTGTAAAACGCAGCTTGGGATATTGTCCAGTCTCATGGATATTGTGTTTTTGGCTTTAGAGAGTGCAGCTTTTACCTGCATAGTTGTGATTATAGGGACTCTGCATTCTTCCTGTATAGATATGGGCCCTTTAGGGGGTGAGAGGGGGGGTAAAGTTAGCACTGAACCTATCTGCCAGGATGTTGGAAATATCAGTTGGTTCTGTAATTTTCATGCCATTGTGCTGTAACTCAGAGCAAATCTGGGTGTTGCCATTGAGATTTTTGACATAGCTATAGAATGCTTTGTAGTTGTCCCTAGAATCAGTGGCAATTTTGTTTTCATAGCTAGCTTTGGAGGATCTTATAAGGGATCTCGGCATCTTACTGAGGCTGACCAGGGAGCTCCTCCACTCAAAGGATTTTACTCTCTTTTGCAACAGTTTCTTCCTTCTGTTGTAGAGGATGTTTATGGCAGAGGACCACCCGATCGGCTTCCTTTTTTTGAAGGATAGTGTCTTGGTTCTGTTTGGGATAGCATGATCCATGCACTCGTGTAAGTGCTTATAGAGTGCATTTGTGTAGGATTCAGCAGTTGTAACTGTATTGTCCATCTGCATGGGTGTCATGATGTTCACCACTTCTGTCTTAAGAAACATGAAGTTGGCTTTGGAGAATTTTTTTACTGTGGTTTCCTTAATGGGGGGGTGGGTGTGGGCAGGATGTAGATATCTAAGGTGATTAGCTTATGGCCGGATCTGACCAATGAGGGGTTGACTTTAGGTGTGGAACACTGGTCACTCATGTTGGTAATGACTAGGTCAAGGATATTGTTGCCCATGGTGGGAATGTGGATAAGTTGATCCAGGGCATTGAAATTTATAAATTCCACAAAGCATTTAGCAAAGGAGTTGGTACATGAGTAGTTTTCCCAGTAATGGTGGGGTAGTTGAAATTGCCCATTATTAGGGTGTTTGGTTGAACCCTAATATTTTCCAGTATATCAAGAAAAGAGGAGTGGGAATCCTGGGGCATGGTGGGAGATCTGTAGCAAGCTACAATTTGGA
Organism: Protopterus annectens; assembly: GCF_019279795.1. Classification (NCBI taxonomy): domain Eukaryota; kingdom Metazoa; phylum Chordata; order Ceratodontiformes; family Protopteridae; genus Protopterus; species Protopterus annectens. Next base: position 736,162,598 of record NC_056747.1, read on the forward strand.
TTGCAGTTTTGTCCAGAGTTAGTTGCACTTGGATAACCTTGGATGCATTATGCTGAGCAACTAGCCTGGAGGTGTGGATATCCTTAATGAATATGGACACATCTCTGCCTTTGGTGTTCTGGTCCCGGTTAGGTGGACGAAAGGTGTGGTATGAGTTATAGCCTGGTAATGCAGGGGTGGTCTCTGGAGCCTTGAACTGCACAGATATCGATGTTCTCCACTTTAAGGAGTGCCTTGAGAGAGTGCATTTTGAGATTTAGACTTGTTTTTGCTTGCCTGTTCCTGTTACGGTGGTGAATTTGTCATTTGAACCTTGCCTAAAAAGGCACTATATGGGAAGCAAGAGCCTTAGCCAGCATACAGAAACCCAGGGGTGACAGGTGCAGACCATCTCTGGCAAAGCATCATGGTTTGTCAACCATGTTGTCCCAGGCAGACAGATACCGGATCCCCTTTGAATGTCACCAGAAGCTTAGCCAATTGTTGAAATAATTTTGTCCTTGTACTGCAGTATCATTCTGGGAAATGGCAGGATGCTACTCAGGGCTAGGTTCATACCTGCCTGGGATACAAGATCGGTGAGCTCTTCCATGTCTCTTTTTATGTAGTCCAGGGAGGTACGTCTCAGGTCATTCACACCAACATGGACAATGACAGAGTCATATCTGTCGACACAATGTAACACCAGAGACTTGTAAATAATAAACCGGCTCAGCTCCCCAGACACTGCAAAGTTTAATAGACCAAACAAGCAAAAAAACACATAATAATTCTATACATATGAACAGATAACTTAGCGCTTTCACCCACATACATAGTCAGGCATCATCAGAGTAAAAAAAACTTCATCTTTGTTGCATTTAAAGCTATTAGTTACAAACACACCCCTCTAGGCAATCAATCCCTACCAAAAAACAATTTATAAATTAAAGTCACAGTAAAACATCACTCCTATGCTTGTTTAAAAGCACTGTTACTTAAAACTAGAAAAAATATTATTCAACTGAAACACAGATATTTTAAAAAACCTATATATAAACATGTTTGTGTAAAAGTAGTAAATACAAATAAATAAAAAAATAAAAAAATAATAATATAATATTTAACATTCTTCAAACAAATGTAGATTTGTACTTTAAAATACTAGAGACTGAGATGTGTTCATTAATGCCTGGAGGTCTAGATGCATCCAGCCTCAACTGCCAGATGCACTCCCTCCTTTCAAGTAAAACTTTTAAATCACCTCCTTTGTCATTAAATGGAATTCTGTCTATTACAAAAAACAGAAATCTCTTAAAATTAGGGAAACTCAGACTATGCATATACAAGGCATTGTTAGTTCTTTTGTTCCTGATGTCTCTTAGGTGTTCAGGATTCTGAGCCTTAACTTTCTTGTTGTTTTCCCAACATAGAAAGTTGAACAGCTCAGACATGTAGCAATGTACACTACCATCTTAGTATTACAATTACAGAATCCAGGACACCTAATAAAGAATGTAGTTCTCTTAGTTTCTATTTCTTTTCTAACTCTGGACAAAATTTCTTGTGGATAACCCCTTTCTGTAAACATAGCAGTCAAGCTGGTCAACTCAATGTTTAGCCGTTCATCCTCACTAATCAGCCTGGATAATCTAACCATTTGGCCTTTGACCAAGTTCTTCTTGATATAGTGGGGATGACAACTCTGAAAATGCAAGAAATTATTAGAATAAGTTTTCTTGCGATATATACTCAAATTTAGGCTTACATCATGCATGTTTTTGTATAACAATATATCCAAATAATTGCAGGTTTCCCCATGTATAGTGTAGGTGAATTTTAAGAATGGGGTAGTGTTGTTAAGAAAATCAACAAATGTATGGATCTCAGAACTTGTAAGCACTAAATAAGCTACTAATTACTATAGCACTCAACCTTCCTCATTACCTAGAGGAAAATAGTTTTTGTACTTACTTTTCTCACTTGCTTAGAGAAAAACAGCTCTTGTACTCACTTTCCTCACTTATCTAGAGGAAAATTGTTTTTTATTCAGGCATGTCCAAGGGTCAGCTCCCAGTGTTCTCTCCCGTCTATCTGATGAATCTGGACATCTTGAGGCAATGTAGAAATTGCCTCATGTACACAGACAACCCTCTCCTCCTACCACCCAACACTACAACCTGTCAGAGATGCACTTATCTAGCCAAACTGGAGGTAAAGCTCTCCAACCAAGACTGAACTTGACCGTCAAGAGAGTAGAAGGTAAACATTTGCACCACACCATACTCATCACATAGTCTCACTAAATCTACACCACCAAAATCCACACATAGTAACACAAAAAACATTTGTGGAGGCTCTCAATAATAATCTGTCTAAGCAACAGAGAACTCCAAAGCAGAAACACAAGCAACCTCCATCTCCCAACACAACCCAAATGACACATAGCCCACAGACTCAGTGTGCCACTCAACCACAGCCAAAAAGGCAAAACAACATACCCAACACACTAGTCATAGGTGACTCTATAGTCAGGCACACTGATATCCCACTCACCAGACTAAACAAGGAGAAGGTTACTGTCAGCTGCCTGCCGGGTGCCAGGATCCACCACATAACCCATGCACTCAGGTCACTCCACAACAAGTACAAATGTGACTCTATCATTGCTCATGTTGGTGTGAATGACCAGAGATGTACCTCCCTGGACTACATGAAAAGAGACATGGAAGAGCTCTCCGATCTTGTAGCCCAGGCAAGTATGACCCTAGCCCTGAGTAGCATTCTGCCATCGTCCAGAATGATACCGCAGTACAAGGACAAAATGATTGACTTCAACAATTGGCTAAGCTTTGGGTGTCATTCTAAGGGGATCCAGTATTTGTCTGCTTGGGATGACATGGTCAACACACCACGATGCTTTGCCAGAGATGGCCTGCACCTGTCGCCCCTGGGATTCCGGATACTGGCTAATGCTCTTGCCGCCCCTATAGTGCCTTTTTTAGGCAAGGTTCAAATGACAAATTCACCACCGTAACATGAACAGACAAGCAAAAACTGAGGGTAATGCTACTCAATGCTAGAAGTCTAAATCTCAAAATGCACTCACTCGAAGCACTCCTAAAAATGGAGAACATCGATATCTGTGCAGTGACTGAGACCTGGTTCATGGCTCCAGAGAGCACACCTGCACTACCAGGCTATAACTCATACCACAATTTTCAGCCATGTAACCTGGACCAAAACACCAAAAGTGGAGGTGTGTCCATATTCATTAAGGATATCCACACCTCCAGGCTAGTTGTTCAGCATAATGCATCTGAGGTTATCCAAGTGCAACTAACTCTGGGTAAAACTGCAATCCAAATTGTAGCTTGCTACAGATCCCCCATCATGCCCCAGGATTCCCACTCCTCTTTTCTTGATGTACTGAAAAATATTAGGGTTCAACTAAACACCCTAATAATGAGCAACTTCAACTACTCCACCGTTAACTGGGAAAACTACTACTGTACCAATTCCTTAGCTCAACGCTTTCTGGAATTCATAAACTCCAATGCCCTGGATCAACTTATCCACACCCTCACCAGGAGCCACAATATCCTTGACCTAGTCATTACCAACATGAGTGACCAGTGTTCCACAACTGAAATCAACTCCTCATTGGTCCAATCCTGCCATAAGCTTATCACCCTTGATATCCACATCCCACCCCCCCATTAAGGAAATCACAGTAAAAAATTTCTCTAAATCCAACTTCGTGCTTCTTAAGACAGAAGTGGTGAACTTCATGACACCCATGCAGATGGACAATACAGTTACAACTGCTGAATCCTACACAAATGCACTCTATAAGCACTTACACGAGTGCATGGATCGTGCTATCCCAAACAGAACCAAGATCCTATCCTCCAAAAAAAAGGAAGCCAATCTGGTGGTCCCCTGCCATAAACAAACTGTACAACAGAAGGAAGAAACTGTTGCTAAAGTGAGTAAAATCCCATGAGTGGAGGAGCTCCCTGGTCAACCTCAGTAAGAAGCTGAGATCCCTTATAAGATCATCCAAAGCTAGCTACGAAAACAAAATCCCCAATAATTCTAAGGACAACCACAAAACATTCTATAGCTATGTCAAGAATCTCAATGGCAACACCCACATCTGCCCTGAGTTACAGCACAATGGCACAAAAATTACTGAACCAATCAATATTGCCAACATCCTGGCAGATAGGTTCAGTGATAACTTTACCCCCCACCCCACCCCCTAAAGAGCCCATATCTATACAGGAAGAATGCAGAGTCCCTGTAATCACAACTATGCAGGTAAAAGATGCACTCTCTAAAGCCAAAAACACAGCATCCATGGGACCAGACAACATCCCAGGCTGCGTTTTACACAAACTTCAGAACAAACTGGCTCCCCACCTAAGCACCAGGTTCTATAATAGCCTTGCATCAGACTTTGTGCCCACTGAATGATGCACAGCAACAGTTATTCCACTCCACAAAGGGGAAGCCACTTCTGATCCTGGGAACTATTGCCCTATTAGCCTGACAAGCCTGGTCTGCAAGGCCATGGAACATATCATCATGGAACTCATAAACAAAGACATTGGTAACCTTCAAACTCTGGATCCCACCCAGTTCGGGTTTGTGAAAGGCAGATCATGCCTCCTGAACCTGATCGACTTCTTTGAGGCAGTCACCAAAGCCGTAGATGAGGGTATGGTGGTTCACATAGCCTATCTTGACCTCGCCAAAGCTTTCAACACCATCCCCCATCATGGAATTATAGCTAAACTCACTAAACTATGTATAAATCCCTACATCACAAGATGGGCTGCCAACTGGCTCATTGACAGAACCCACACTGTAAAAGTTGCAGACTCCAAATCTGAACTCAAACCAGTGACAAGTGGAGTACCACAGGGTTCAGTCCTGGGACCGCTCCTGTTTGGTATCTACTTCTCTGAAGTACAGGCTAACACAGAAGGCCTCTGGCAAATGAAGTAAACAGATGACTGCAAATTAGGAGCCATAGTCAAGTCCCCAAATGATGTGGACATCCTACAGAAGGGCCTCGCTGAGACAGATGCCTGGTGTCAGAGCCATGGCCTCAAGCTCAATGCCAAAAAGTGCAGTGCCATCCCCTTCTGTACCCATGAACTACCACATAGGCAGCAATCTACTTAACACTGAATGTGTGATAAGAGACCTTGGTACCCAGGTGGACAGTAGTCTCTCCTTTGATAGTCACATCGCCACAGTAGTCAGGAAGTCCTTCTACGTGGCACACCTCATCATAAAAGGGTTCTCATTCAGGAAAAAAGAGGTCATTGTTCCCCTCTAGTCGACACTCATTAGACCCATTATAAAGTACAATGCCCCTTTTGGAATGTACCTCACAAGACATCTGTAGCAGCTGGAAAGGCCACAGAAGTACCTCACAAAGAGGATTACTGGCCTCAAACAAATGCCCTATACTGACCGTCTCAAAAAATTCCAGCTTTACTCCATAGCATATTGCCTACTCCGAGATGATCTCTGCCGAACATATAAAGCTATGTCAAACCCAGAGCTGTTGGACATGCTACACCTAAAGAAATCCTAATCCCTCCAAGCTACATGCTCTAGGGACCTAAACCTTGTCCCCACAATAAACAGGACATGCTGGAGGGATAGATTCCTGTCCCAAAGACTTCCCATACTCTGGAACAGAGTACCCATCTATGTCAAGCAAAGTTCTTCATTAGCACTCTTCAAGAAAAATCATCATGAGTGAATGGGAAATAGGAAATACACCCCAGGGATCACTTCTGTGTCTCTGCTTGACAGTGGCACAGGAAAATAACTTTCTTGGGTGACGTAAGCCATGGAACCTTGTTGGCTAGGCTTACGTAGGCCCTTGGGCCAATAGCCTAGTACCTACCTATGAGCCTGTGAAAAGGGGTTTTAGTAATGTAATTGGTGGGGTTAGAGTTAGGGTTAGGAGCAGGGGTAGGGTTATTGATGCCCCCATCTCCACCTTACTCATATGTGCTAACCCTAACCTGAAACCCTTTCACTAAAAGTACCACTACCAAGGTGACCCTTGATCTCTTTTTTTGTAGTTGGGGTTTACTGATATATAGTTTTTAGTGGGAAAGAAGTATTCACTGTTTTGTGATTCTCTCTCTTTTTGTTCTATTTGTGATTCTACCTTTTGAGTTTTCAACCTTTCATTATATTTTTATACACACATGTATCATGTTGTTGCATTAAATGCACCACCTGTGTTTTGCCTGAAAATAAAATCGTGGTTAGAGCTCAGCTTAATCCAACTAATTTTGACACTTAAGGAATTATTTGTAGGTATACGAGAAGTGTATTGGAATAAATGATTGACATGTTTCAAGGCACTCACATTTTTCTTCTGATAAAGGCAGTCACGACTCTGTCCTTGGAATAAAGATTTTTAACTTAGTTTAGGAATATCCTTAACTTTTTGTTATAAACAGGGGGAAAATTACCCCACTCTAAGTGTAAAACTTGTGTGTGTCAGCTGGCTAGGAAGTTGGCAACAGCTGAATTGCACAGACAATGGCAATAAAGAGAATCAGGATGGTATTTATGCTAGTGAAGTCAGAGCAAATAAGTGTTTGAAATGAAGACACTTCCTTTAACCTGTTAGCCCATGTAATATGCAGTTCTCATAAAAAGATAAGTGAAGCACTACATAGGTTCATAGGTTCATACTAGGCTATCTGCCCTAGGGCATTTATAAGCCTAGCCAGAATGTGTTTGGCTTTCGCCACCCATTTTAAATTAATTTTGCTATGCCCTTTTTCGAGGTTAGTATACTGTGCCTCTGTCTAACAATGACACAGAAGTGATACCCGGGGTAAACCTATGATCCCCCATCCACTCATCTTGAAGAGAGTCAATGAGGGACTCTGCCTAGATGATTCACTGACTTGAAATGATCACCTACCCATTGCTGTTCAGTGTTAAACTTTCAAAACAGTTCACAGATGACTAATGTGACTGCAATTTGGTTCCACATTTCTTATCACTTGTTGTTTTCATACGTATGGATGACGTTGTAAATTTTGTGAACTGCTTAGTTATATTATTCTGTGATTCAGCAATACTTATTAAATTCACAAGGAACAGCTGTTTACTAAGTGGTCACTGCTGTATCTGCCATGTCAGTGAAATCTCCCTACAGCTTCTCTGTTAGCTTCACCTCTGCATGGTACATTTGCTCATTATGGCAATTACATGCTTGAATATGGATTACACTACTGTTACAGAAAGTGGCTTGTGTACACAGCTGGGTGAGTTTGCTCTGATTTTTCACACATTTTGAAAATTACATATTAGTCTGCCTTCTACTGCAGAGCCAGATCCAGCTCTAGGCAACCAAGACAGTCACCTAGGGCCCACTGGCTGGGGGGCTGCTGGTAGGGGAATTAATTTTTTTACTTAAAAAAATAAAGATTACCTATATTGTGTCTGATCACACACACCTGTCTGTGTGACCTGTTTACATCTTTGTCTTCTACGTCTGTGCGACCTGTTGTTTACATCTTCATCTTCCACAAGAAGGCATTTGGACTGTGGACCACAAATGGATGGGCAAGTAAGAGGTATGTGTGTGCAAGAAAAGAGATCGAACAAGAGGACAGAGGAGCCAGTATCTGCTTTATTTCTGTCTTCAACATGTGTGGGTATTTTTGCCTCTTATTTTCGGTCTGTTCCTTATAAAATGGATTATTTTCTGGCAAATCTCTGAGAATTTAAGTCACTAAATAATGACATACATTTGAGTTTCAGACTTTGCACCCTTCAGAAAATTCATGCTAATGCAAAACTTGTTAGTCTATCTACTTTGTAAGTTTATAAGAGCAATATTTAAAATACGTCCCTATTTTTGGGCCTTTGTCTCCCTATTATATTAGACTTTGTCTAGATTTCTTGCGGTAAGAGGTTTAGAGGTATGCCCTAGTTAGGGATAGTAGGTAAACTAATTTGCTCAGGCTCAAACCCTGTAACTTAGTTACAGGAAAAAGAGCCTGAATCTTGTATCCCAACTATCAAGCTGCATTTTTCAAGGAATTGAGTTTCAAGTGCATTTTTAAGGAGTTGTTAGCTTCAAGGGAAGAGAGGTTTACTGCTGCTCATGCTAAGTCCGTTTACAATATGCAACTGTTTTGTTTAGCAAATGATATCACTATTGTTCTCTAGAACTGAAAATCATTGTTAGAAACAACAGGTAGCATACTTGCGTTGATGTAGAAGGCTGTTTTGTTTCATTGTGGGTTCTACTCTTACAGCATGTAAATGGATCGCTGATACTGTGTTGTACTTTAAGGGGTGGGGCGCTGCATTCCTGAGCATGTTCCCTTTGAATGAAATGCCTAGTAACTATGAACCTGTTATCAGTTTGCCATCCATTCTCTATTACAATATTATCAGTTTACCATTTTTAATGTAACATAGGCAGATTATTCTTCAAGGGCTGCCAGCACTAAATTTGTAGATGAAACACTGAAATATAAAGTTGCTTGCTAGCAGCAACCACCTCATTAGTTACAGATCTCTTTAATGTGAAATTATTCAGATGTATTTTACTTCTGCAGAGACTGTGCATATTGACTGATATTGGTGGATTGCAATGACCGAAGTTTCAGTGGCCTTTTATGGTTGAAATGTTCTGAATTGGGTAGTTTTGTCATTATTGCTTCATATGTTTTGTGTCATTGTTTATTGGAAAAATATTCAAACCTACAAATTTAAAACACACTCAAGTGGTGCTCTGTTATTCAAGGAATATAATTTAATACAATCAGGAAGGTGAATCAAAGAACACATGCATTTATGAATGGCCCTAAAACTGTGTAAGGGGCTATGGTTTGAAAACAGCTGAAAGGTAAACTTAATTTGCCACTGGCTAGATGCATCTTCTTTGAATGTAGGTTTCAATGCTGTTTCAATTAATGTGAATTTCAAGGGCAGAGAAATTTTAATGCTAAGTCTGTTTTCACTTTGAGACTGTTTTACTTTGTTTAGCAAATGTCTATCAGTGTTTATAGGTTCATAGGTTCATAGGTAAGTACTAGGCTGTCTGCCTGAGGGCATCTATAAGCCTACCCAGAATGTGTTGGCTTTTGCCACCCCCTTAGATTAGTTCCCTGTGCCTCTGTTCAGCAAAGCCATTAGTTCTCTGTGCCTCTGTCCAGCAAAGCCACTACAGTGATCCCCGGGGTAAATTTTCTGTTTCCCATCCACTCATTAAGGTTTCTCTTGAAGAGTGTTAGTGAGGGGCTCTGCCTAATGTAGATTGGAATCCTGTTCCAAAGCATGGGGAGTCTCTGGGACAGGAATAGATTCCTCCAGCACATCCTATTTATCGTTGTGGTGAGGTTTAGATCCCTAGAGCATGTGCCTCTCAGGGATTTGTTTTTTTTTAGGTGGAGCATGTCCATCAATTCTAGGTTGGACATGGTCTTGTATGTCAAGCAGAGATCACCTCTGAGTAAGCCGTATGCAACCAAGTACAGCTGGAGTTTCTTCAGTTGGGCTGCATAGGGCATCTGTTTGAGGCCAGTGATACTCTTGGTGAGGTACTTCTGTGGTCTTTCCAGCTGTTGCAGGTGTCTTGTAAGGTACATCCCAAATGGGGCGTTGTACTCTATGATCAGTCTGATGAGTGATGAGTAGAGGGGCTCAATAACCTCTTTTGATCTTGATGCAAACCCTTTTGTGATTAGGTGGGCCACATAGAAGGATTTTCTAACCACTTTGGCAATGTGATTATCAAAGGAGAGATTACTATCTACTTGGGTCCCCAGATCCCTTATTACATTTTCTGTATTTAGGGAACTACCACGTATGTGGTAGTTTGCAGGTACTTTGTTTTTTCCAAAGGGAATGACTATGCATTTTTTGGCATTTAGCTTGAAGCCATGATTTTGACACCAGGTATCCGTCTCAGTGAGACCCTTCTGGAGGATGTCTGTTTCAGCCGGAGAGTCAGTTATGGCCCCCAGTTTGCAGTTGTCTGTGAACTTGGTCAGCCATAGTCTTCCTGTGCTTGCCTGTACCTCTGAGAAGTATATACAGAACAGGAGGGTTCCCAGGATTGAGCCCTGTGGGATGCCACTTGTAACCAGTTTAGAGTCGGACCTAGAGCATGCAACTCTCACTGTGTGGGTTCTATCCATGAGCCAACTGGCAACCCATCTCATGACGTAGGGGTTTATGTTCAGGCTGGTGAGCTTGTCTATAATGCCAGAATGAGGAATGGTGTTGAAAGCCTTTGTGAGGTGTAGGTAGGCTGTGTGGACCTCCTTTCCTTCATCTAAAGCCTTGGTAACTGTCTCAAAGAAGTCCACCAGGGTTAGGAGGCATGATCTGCCCTTAACAAAGCCAAAACGGGTAGGATCCAATGTTTGGAGGTTCCCAATGTCTCTGTTAATGAGTTCCATGATGATGCACTCCATAGCCTTGCAGACCAGGCTAGTCAGGCTTATAAGGCAATAGTTCCCAGGGTCCTTTGTGACTCCACTTTTGTTGAGCGGGATAACTGTTGCTGTGCACCACTCTATGGGTACGTAGCCTGTAGAGAGGCTGAGTTTGAATAGTGTGTTTAGATGAGGGGTTAGTTCATTTTGGAGCTTGTGTAAGACACAGCCTGGGACACCGTCCGGTCCCATTGAAGCTGCGTTTTTGGCTTTGGATAGGTTTTAACCTGTGTGTCAGTGATTGCTGGGGCTCTACATTCTTCTGGTATGGTTATGGGACTTTTATGGGGTGAGAGGGAGGAGAAGTTTGCACTAAACCTGTCTGCCAGAATGTTGGCAATATCAGTTGGTTTGGTGTATTTTGTGCCATTCTGTACTAACTCAGAGCAGATCTGAGAGTTTCCACTTAGGTTCTTGACATAGCTGAAGAACGCTTTGTGGTTATCTTTGGAGTCCTTGGCAATTTTTCTTTCAAAGCTAGCCTTGGATTATTTTATGAGGGATCATAGTTTCTTGCTGATACTGATCAGGGATGTCTTTCCTTCTTGGGATTTTACTCTTTTCTGTACTAGTTTCCTCCTTCTGTTGTATAGCTTGTTTATGGCAGGGGTCCACCAGACTGGTTTCCTTTTTTTGGAGGAGTGAGTCTTGGTTTTGCTTGGGATAGCATGATCCATGCATTCTTGCAGGTGCTCATGGAGTGCCTTTGAAAGGGATTCAGTAGCTTGGACAGCGTTGTCTTTTAGCTTGGGGTCTGTGAACCTTTCCATCTCGGTCTTGAGTAACGTGGTTTGCTTTTGAAAAGGTTTTCATGGTGGTTTCCTTGATTGGGGGCGGGGTGGAATGTGGATATCCAGAGTGATTAGTCTATGGTCTGTTCTAACCAGCAAGGGGTTGACCTCCGATGTGGAACACCGGTCGCCCATGTTGGTGATGACCAAGTCCAATATGTTGTCACCTCTGTTGGGGGTGTTGACCAGTTGATCCAGGGTGTTCGAGTTTATACATTCTAGGAAGCGTTGGGCAAGGGAGTTAGTACTTGAGTAGTTCTCCCAGTTAATGTTTGGGTAATTGAAATCACCCAATAGTAGGGTGTTTGGTAGGACCTTCATATTTTCCAGTGTCTCCAGAAATACAAAATGAGGTCCTGGGTCATAGTGAGTGATCTGTAGCAATATACAATTTGAATTGCAATTGAAATTTGTGCTATAAAATTTGAAATAAAAGTTTTAAATTAAATACAAATACCTGTAATTATTGTAGAAATAAAGCAGAAAACAGTATACACACAGAGGTTTAAACAGTGTTTATGATAACGGGAGAAATAACCAAGTAACGGGGCACTAGAATGGCTGCAGGGGAGAGGCTGTGTATGGGGCAGGGTCTGTCTGGGGGAGGGGCCCAGATCCATTACCATGTCTAGGGCCCCATTTGACCATAATCTGGCTCTGAGTAGAAGGTGTAGATCAGTAAAGCTACAGAAATACCCAGAACTTTTCTAGATACCAGGTTGTTCTGCTGTAGCTTCTCTTCCTGTAAATACAGGCTATATCTATACTGCTAACAGGATTTTTCAGTAGTCATTTCCTGGCAGTTCCTTAGCAAACAAGACTGATATTGTTATCAGTTACTTGCCAGTTGTTTGCTTTATGACAAGTGCCTTTTGTTTATTTATTGTATATCTTACTGCTGATTGTTCCATATCTTATATCCATGTGGAAACTCTCTCTCATGCATCAGTACAAGGCCACTGCTCCTTGCCCCGCTTTCTTTGTAGGCAAGCTTCTATTTTACAGAATATACTTTCATATTTCTTAATTGCCTGATTGACTGCACTATATTTCAGTGATGTCGTGCTTCAGGAATACAAGTGGCACATACTAAACATATATATATATATATATATATATATATATATATATATATAAATATATATATATATATATATATATATATATATATATATATAGATATACACACAAACACGTGTGTGTGTGTGTGTGTGTGTGTGTGTGTGTGTGTGTGTGTATATATATAGATATATATATATATATATATGTGTGTATGTGTGTGTATAGCAAATAACCTGCTCACTTATGTATAAGCACCACTGCATTCACAATTTGTATTTTATTTGCTTTCTTTTTACTTCTTTGTCTCATTTTTCATCCTGTAACCTATTCCTGACATTGTACATTTCCTTTACTTTTGGATTGAAGTGATACTGTTTATTTAAAATGAGGTTACACAAGCCAAGTGATTATAATGTAGTCAACTATTTATAAGCATGAGGTCATCACTGTTATATAGCTCATATGTAAATATGTACATGCATTGAAATGTGTGCATGCAACTGTAAATTCATCTCTTCACAAAAAGAAGATGGTAGAGAATGGAATACCATCAAAAATTACTTGGCACTATGCTGGCTGTCGTATGCTAAACATGATAATAACATTGGCATCTTAAATAAAGTTTGAGGCATGCATGCTAACATAACATAGCATTCTTGCATTTGTAACACTGGGATCTTTTAAAGTTTAAATACGCTTCTTCATCACAACAGTAAACCTGTAGGACTTCAAGAATAACAATGGCCTTCCAGCCAGTGACCTAACAATGCTGAGGTACAATCTCAGCACCTTGCAGGTACGAGATGTAATGCAGGTTATCTGCATAGCACTATTACTACTGGTATCTGGTTCACTGCAATAATGGTGTTTGCATTTTGCTAATATTGTGTACAATTTTCCCACTGACTAACTGAGCAGCAAACTTCCTCCCTTACTTAAAACCCATCCCTCTTTTCGGGTTAGCCAGCCCTGTATCACTGACATGCTTGTGCCCACTTTGCAGCAGTTCCTCCATTTTTTTGTTTACATTACTTCATTACTATTATATACCTACTCCAATCATCTACAATGAAAACACAGACAAATATCGGGGGTTATATGTCCACAACCATATGTTTATTTCTTTTATTTTACTCTGTCTCTGGGTTACTGTCTGCTTCACCAGACATAGCATTGCTTGTAGTGTGCTGGGCAATTCCTGTGTAAAAAGCTAGGCTGAGAATTCATTTCAGAAAATATCTTCCTCAAATTTAAAAGAAATTTCTGCTTTTGGATGTTCTCCCTTTCTAATGATGTCCATTATATATTTGTTCACAGTAATAGAAACTTGCTGCACATTTGTTTTTGTTGCTGGATGAAGGTTTTGATGATGGTCATATCTTTCTTAGGACCATCTGTTAAGTTCTTTCAGCTTATTTATTAATCATCTACTATGAACAGCCTATATAGCTGTCTTTCATGTTGGGTAAATAATATTCTTTTCTCAGGCATGCACTCAAGTCATGCAGGCAATACCTTCGAAGGTCATTGAATAAATCAAGTAATTCATGAATTCTTTACCAGTACATTGCAGTATTTTGTTCCCAAGTTAACTGTAATAACTAATGCTACACTGTGGGTAAAAGCTTTGCTGTTATAATTAATTAGGAACAGAGCAATTTTCCTAGGTATAACTGGAGATTATCTTCAAAAGTGGGAGCAGGTGTGAGTTGTGATGTGTACATGTGTTTATACATGTGTGTGTGTGTGTGTGTGTGTGTGTGTGTGTGTGTGTGTGTGTGTGTGTGTGTGTGTGTGTGTTTGTTGAATGCTGAAACTGCAGAAGTCATGCTCATATGAAAAATACATTTTTTGCCATTCCATTTACTGTTTTCATAGGTTCACAGGTTCATAGGTGTGTACTAGGCTAATGGCCCTGGAGCCTCTACAAGCCTGGCCCATATAAGTACCCTGGCATTGTGCCACCCGTTGTTAGTTCCCAGTGCCTCTATCAAGTAGAGCCACTGGAGTGATCCCCAGGGTGAACTTTCTATTACCCATCCACTCATCAATATTTCTCTTGAAGAGGGACAGCGAGGTGCTCTGCTTGACATGTATGGGAACTGTATTCCAGAGCATGGGCAGTCTCTGGGTGAGGAACCTGTCCCTCCAGCATGTTTTGTTGATTGGGGTAATGAGACTGAGGTCTCTGGAGTATGTGGTGCGGAGGGATTGGGATTTCTTTAGATGTAGCATTTCTAGCAGAGCTCACCTCAAAGTAGGCGATATGAGACAGAGAATAGCTGGAGTATTTTGAGTCTGTCCGTGTAGGACATGTGTTTAAGGCCTAGTATCCTCTTTGTGAGGTACTTCTGTGACTTCTCCAGCTGTTGCAGGTGTCTAGTGAGGTACATGACAAATGGGGCATTATACTCAATGATTGGTCTAATGAGGGAAGAGTAGTGAGAGACGACGACCTCTTTCCTCCTGGGTGCAAAACCCTTGGTAATGAGATGTGACACATAGAAGGACTTTCTGACCACAACAGCAATGTGGTGGTCGAAGGAGAGGTTGCTGTCAACCTACGTTCTCAAATGTGTCATAATGCCTTCAGTGTTCAGTGGACTCCCATCGATGTGGTAATTAGTGGGAAATGTGTTTTTACCAAAGGGGATGACAACTTATTTTTTGGCGTTAAGCTTAAGGCCATGGTATCGATACCAGTCATTGGTCTCAGTGAGGCCTTTCTGTAGGATGTCTGCATCACTTGGGTAGTTAATAATGGCTCCCAGCTTGCAGTCGTCTGCAGACTTGGTCAGCCAGAGTCCCTTTGTGTTGGCCTGGACTTCTGAGAAGTAGATGCTGAAAGGGAGAGGACCCAGGACCAATCCCTGTTTGACTCCACTCATGACTGCCAGCAGTCTGACTTGGAGTCCGCTACTTTCACACTGTGTGTTCTATCTGTGAGCCAGTTTGCAACCCACCTAGTGATATAGGAGTTGATGCCTAGTTTAGTGAGCTTATCAATAATTCTTGAGTTAAGAATAGTATCAAAGGCCTTGGCCAGATCAAGGTAGGCTGTATGCACTGCCTTACCTTCATCCACAGCCCTGATGACTGACTCAAAGTCGTCAACCAGGTTGAGCAGGCATGATCTCCCTTTCACAAAGCCAAATTGTATGGGGTCTAGAGTTTGGAGATTTCCTATATCTTTGTTAATCAGGTCCATGATTATGTACACCATAGCTTTACACATCAGACTCATCAGTCTAATGGGGTGATAATTCCCAGGGTCTGTATTCGCTCCCACTTTATGGAGAGGGATGACTGTAGCAGTGCGCCATTTGGTAGGGACAAAGCCTGAGGTGAGGCTGTGACTGAACAGGGCACACAGATGTGGTGTCAGTTCACTTTGTAGTTCATGTAGAACACAGCCAGGGATATTATCGGGTCCCATGGAAGCTGTATTCTTGGCCTTGGACAATGCAGCTTTAACCTGTGCTGCAGTAATGCTGGGTGCCTGGCATTCTTCCGGTATTGTGATTGGTCCTTTGGGGGAGAGGGAGGGGTTAAGTGGGCACTGAATCTGCCAGCCGGTATGTTGGCAATATCTGTTGGCTCAGTATAGGAGGAACCATTGTGCAGTAACTTAGAGCAAATCAAGGTATTGCAGTGGAGGTTCTTGATATAGCTATAGAAGGCTTTGTGATTGTTTTTAGTGTCTGCCGCAATTCAGCCTTCATAGCTGACTTTAGAGGATTTGATGAGAGATCTCAGCTTTTTGTTGCGGCTAATAAGGGAGAACCAAAAGAAAAAACTAACGAGTGTAGGCGGGGGGGCAAGCCCCCCTGCACCCCCCACATGGGGGGGCTGTGCCCCCCAAACCCCCCACTACTTAAATATACCAACTCCGAGATTGCGGTACAGTGTAGGAAAGAGAAATCTTCCCTTTCCGCACCATACTCTGTTAAAGTGCGATGTCGGAGTTGGTATATTTAAGTAGCAGGGGGTGTGGGGTGCAGGGGGGCTTGCCCCCCTGCCTAAACACCCTTTACTTGTTTTTTTCGTTTGTTTTTTTTTTACAGGGTCTACTAGAATTTCAATGGTTTAATGTTTCAATCAGTAAAGTTCGATCTTTAGTGATTTGAAGCATTAAACCTTCGAGATTCTAATATAGACTCATTGAAGTCTCCTAGTAAGAGTGTTAGGTTGGACCTTGATAGAGTCCAGGGTGCTTAGGAACATGGAGTGAGAGTCTAGGGACATGGTTGGGGACCTATATCAGGCTATGACCTGGATCGCTGTCTTACCCAATGTTAGTTGTTCCTGAAGTACCTCAGATGCGTTATGCTGGGCTACTAGTCTGAAGGTGTGCACATCCTTTATAAATATGGAGACACCACTGCCTTTGGAGCTTTGGTCCATGTTTCGGGGCCGAAAGGTGTGGAATGAGTTATAGCCTTGTAGTGCAGGGGTGCTTTCTGCCGCTTTAAACTAGGTCTCTGTTACAGCACAAATGTCGATGTTCTCCATTTTGAGGAGTGCTTCGAGTGAGTGCATCTTGAGATTTAGACTTCTAGCACTGAGCAGCATGACCCTCAGATTGCATTTATTTATAACTGTTATGGTGGTAATTTGGTCTTTGGAACACCTCCTAAAAAAGGCTCTATAGGGGTGGCAAGAGCCTTAGCCAGTACCCGGAAACCCAGGTATGACAGATGCAGGCCAGCTCTGGCAATGCATCGAGGTCTATCATGTCATCCCAAGCAGACAGATACTGGATCCCCTTAGAACGCCACCAGAAACTTATATAAATATAAGGTGGCTCTCTGCTCCATTCTGTATAGATGCTGCAGAGGTGGAGAGATCCATCAGTCTGATTGTAGGCTGGGTGATAGCTGGTACTTATTTCACAATACCAGAAGGCCTGCCTGAATGTCAAACTACATTTCCTATCATGATAAGAGAATTTAGAGAAGGAGAAGTGAGGGATAACAAAGTTTAGAGGCCATCCTTCACATTATAGAAGACAAGAGATATTTGTATTTCTTTGAAGGTGTACAAGAAAATAAAAAATGTGTATTATCTGAACGATCATAGTAAGTACAATAATAAAGAAAAAGAAGCTTAATAAAGAAGCTTAATATGATATAACTTCTTTCAAAAAATCATTGTCTTTAGATGAATTCAATATTCATGAATGATGCTTCATTGACTATTCATAAATACATTAAGCCTAACAGATTTTACCTCCCTTCCTCATATACTAACAACAGGAATTAGAACTAGATAAGACAGTGTGCATTTGGGAGATGAGACTAGGCAGCCTGTATGTGCTGCGGTGATGAGGCTGGGAGCCTATATTTGCTGAGGTGATTAGACTGGCAGCCTGTATGTGCTGTGGTCATGAGACTGGCAGCCTGTCTGTGCTATGGTCATGAAACTGGCAACCTGTATGTGCTGTGGTGATGAGACTGGCAGCCTGTATGTGCTGTGGTGATGAGACTGGGAGCCTGTATGGGCTGTGGTGATGAGACTGGGAGCCTGTATGGGCTGTGGTGATGAGACTGGGAGCCTGTATGTGCTGTGGTCATGATACTAGGAGCCTGTATGTGCTGTGGTCATGAGACTGGGAGCCTGTATGTGCTGTGGTCATGAGACTGGAAGCCTGTGTGTGCTGTGGTGATGAGACTGGGAGCCTGCGTTGTGTGGGAGGGGAAAGGAATAGGAGTTTGTTGCAGGTGTTTGTGTAGGGCAAAAATGATACTGGGTGTGTTATTTTCATGTACTGGTGGACAGACTTGTATGAGACTGTCATAACTTGAAAAAGGGAGTTGACCTTTGGCTCCAGGTGACCACAAACATTGAGGGATAGAAAGTCATGATGTCTCTGGGACTCTTGATCCTCACAAACCTGCCTACCATGCTTTTGAGTTTGTATTATACTAACTTACCTTTAATTTCTCTATAAACTGGCTAAAATTTCTCTAACTATTAAATCCTTGTCATATAACTTACATCTACTCTTAACCAATGCTTTCAGATTATATCTAATTTGGTATAATTATTTAAATTGTATTTGTTTTTTGTATTATTTTTGAAGATTGTAAATTTATTATTCTTAAAATGTTTTGTAATTCTTCAGAGCTTTTTTCCTCAGACCTCTGCTGAAAATGGGCTCCTGCTTAGCTGGGTATTCCTGGTAATCAAATGTAAATAAAGAATTAAAATAAATAAATAAATCTTACCTCTTAATCTAAACATTACACTTTGTTTTTCCACCTAAAATACTATTAGCTTTGCATAATTGCTTAAAGAAACAGATCACATATAATATGGAACTGCAAAGGTCTCTAAGCCAATAGACCAAGTGAGCTGTTAACAGATTGTGTGAAAACCCAGAAAAGGCAAGCACATTTTTAGTTTTTATTTATTTATCATTTTGCTGGCTGGGAATGTCCAACTAGAACAGAGCCTATTTTCAGCGGTGGCCCGGGGAGAAACACTCCAGATGTATGTCTTTGGATTGCGGGAGGAAATCGGAGTACCCGGAGGAAACCCATGCGAACGTAGGGGGAACATGCAGACTCCACACAGAAGGCACCCCAGCCAAGAATCGAACCAGAGAACCTCTTACTATGAGGTGACAATGTTAACCGCTGCACCTCTGATCCTAGAATCTTAAGCAAAGTTATCTAAAGGCCATTTTATCCATTTCCTGACTTACAGGAAACACCAACAATTGAGGCTGGCTAAGGAAACATCCATCCACAGGAGGAGGAAAGGAGAGTATTCCTGTACAATAAAGGAGAGTTTTCTTGTAGAGGAACTGATGCAATAAAAATATATTTGTAATAAGTAACAGCAGGGATACTCCTTAATATTTTCGCCTAGGTCCATTATTCCCCACTATCATAGATTTTCTTTTTCTAGGTCCTCTATGCTCCCACCCCTGCTAACCATCAAGCCTCCTACAACCGTACATGAACCCATTCACTCTGTCATGATGGGGATCATCCCCTTATCCACAGGGACAAGATACATCTAGTGGGACCATCAATTTGGCAGTCATGAGGGTTGCTTGTGCCCTCACTGGTAACCTGGCTATGAGAGTGTCTCTATATGTACAAACCCATCCACTAGAGGAATGCATAACTCACTTCATCATTTGGGCCACTAAACCTTCCTCAATGCTAGTGCTCACTCCTATGCAATGAAGGGTACTGCCATACAATGGCTCAGTGTACACATGTCCATCTCCCAGACCAAATGTGCTTCCCCTTTCTGCTGAAGACTTTGGGTGCATGTGGCTGACTCCAACTCCCTCCCCTCAGGACTCAGGACAGGACCGCCCATCCTCTTGGACAGCTCCATGAAGCACCTGAGCTTCTAATCAATTTTGGATCAAAGGTCACCTAAGTCATAGTCAGGGCTTCGCCCCTCTGTGCCATTGGATATGTCTAGTCCTTGATTGAGTCTCAACTGGGAAGATTCACAAGCAGAAATTACCAGACTAGAAGAAGCCAGTGGACTGTACAATCACAGAGTTCAAATAGCTGTGGCTGATGTACAATCTTTTCAAAAGTATCCTCACTCTCTGAATCATGGTTAAGAAAATAATGTTTGCTGAAGGTGTGTAACCACCAAAGACCAAATATCTATGGCACCAATGTTTAAATGGAGGCTTTCTTGAAGACTACAGCATTAGATAGTGTGTGGTTACTTACCTGATGGAAAGAGACAGTGCAGTCAGCAATCCACTTGGGAAGTCAGTGATTGGCAACCAAGAAACTTTACTTTGCTAACATTAAACATATAAACAGCTGGTCCATCTTTAAAGAATGCCATACCGTCATTTTGAGTAACACTTGAGCTGCTGTTGTACATTGAGAACATTTTGGGTCTCTCTCTCTCTCTCACCTGATCTGTACTCCTACAAAGAACACCTGAAAATGAATTCATTGTAGCATTTTAAATTATAATTGCACCTTCAGTAGTTGTGCGTTCATCATGCCATCCTCCTTGTTTTTGCAAAAATACATAATTTCCTACACATAAGACTCTGAAGCTCTGAAATAAGTCTGAGATTTTACATGCAGAAATGATGGCATTCAGCAAAAAACCTTTCCAACATACAAACTTCAATACCATTGAAAATGCAGAGTCAAATGACAATGACAAACATGCAAGCTTGTTAACCATGAGGTTCAAATCCCATGAAGAGAAGTGCTTTTTTCAAGCTGACTGAGTTTCAACTGTGTATTAAGAAACAGCTGGCCGTGCCAAAATTCTGCCATCTCAAAGGCATAATGCACAGAGATAGCTGATACATGATTTTCACCATGGAATAAATGAAAACCAAGTCATACATACATACATTTTACATCCTGGATGTTATTCACAATGCCATTTTTCAGAGAAAACATCTCAGACATTCCATCCTACAGACATACACCATCAATAATACAGTGAGAAACATGAGAACCTCTTACAGAAGCCACGGACAACATTTTTTCAAGATCATTTTTGAGCCAAGACTCTGGTACATCTTCAGAATTAAATAGTGTGCTTTCTAACCAGGTGGGACTGGAATTGTGACAGGCAAAATGAATAGGTAAAGACCCTAAGCCTTAGCATGGAAGAAGAGTGAATACTTCTGCCGCACTTTTCAAAACCCTTAGGCTTCTTACTGGAAGACAAGGTAACAAAATGCTGTTGTCTCCGGGACCAAGAAGTCACAAAGAATTCAGCACTAGCATTCTTCATCACTTGTCATACTGACTCACTTGGGGCTTGTAATGGATATCCAAATTCTTGCTAGACAAAGGATAAGAGCCAGTGTACCCGCAGGGTGTTTGGATAACATCCTTAATGCTTGGTTCCAAGGGTGGGATAGCCAAAGACTCCTTAGGCTTTTTTCCAACAAATCTTATTTAGATCATTGGATGATGAATCACAAATTTGCACCTGGACAGTGCCTATGTCCCTTACTGACAGGGATAATCTGTAACATACTGAATGCGTAGGCACAAACCCATGCCATCATTTTACTCCTGGGGGCCATATATTGGGTAAAATCAGGTTATACTGGCTAGGCTTGTAAGGGCTGTTAAGCTGTTAGCCCATTAATCACCTATGAACTTGTGTCTTTGGAGGGGGGAGCAAACCTCTTAATTGTACTGATTTTCGCAGAACGTCCAGATTTTTGTCTCATATTTTTGGTCTTTTCCTCATAAAAATTTGTTTTTTTTGGCAAACCATTACCTTGTTATTGAGGATCAAAGTCAGAAAATAATGACAGACATTTGAGCTTCAGACTTCATTCTCACTGGAAAATTCATGCTAATGCAAAACATTTTATTCTATCAACTTTCTAAGTTTAAGAGTAATATTTAAAAATTATCCCTATCCCCCCCCCCCCCAGTATTTATGGCTTTGTCCAGATTTCTTGATCTAAGTGGTTGAGAGGTATGGGAGGGAGTATGGACATGCGGTCAGTCTAACCTGTTCATAGTTAGAATGTGGATATCTCTGAAGGCGGAAAGATCTAATGGTGAGTTGGAGGGAGGAGCGGACTAATTATCCTTGCCCATCTTAGAGACAGTGGTCTTGTGATCATCATATTCATCATCTTAAGTACCAATGTGTGAAATAGTGCCAGAGTATTCCCCTCCCAATGTGGGATAAGTGAACTTGTGAACATTATTGTAGGAAGGTGAACATGTGACTGACTTGAGCTGGATGTCAAGACACTAAGAGCTGGCACTTGACTAAATGCTAGGTTAAGACAGCATGCCTTGAGGACAGACTTGTACCTAGTTTAGCATGGACTTCAAATTAAACTCCCTAAAGATATGGTCCGAAGTTCATTACTCAACCTTGCAGCTCACATCAAACATTTGTCTGAAATGTAATCCCTGAGACCTGAACCTGGTATGGAACAATCTGACTGGCACTCCTCATCCAGGAAGTGTCAGTTCAACTAGGTCTGAGACAGCCACAGGAGGACAGCCCTACCAGTCTATGCTCTTAGTGACTAAAGGGACTGGTCCACAGAATTAAGCGGGTTAAGTTTGGGATCCAGACCAGTGATAAGGGACTGAGCAAACCAAGGAGCACAGGGTGTATCTCTGAAGACTGTGAGCTATACATGCCTATTCCTGTCCTCCCATCATTCTCTGAGGCAGACCTGTTTACCCAAGGATGGACTAGAACCTGTAAGAATCTTGTGGCTGACTGTATACTGGACTTTCCTCTAGGAGGGTCAGGCCTTGACCTGCTGTCCAAGTAATTGCACTGTTGACAGTGTTACAGTTTATGCCTGGGGCAGTGTATAGGACACTCCCACTGTTTTCTGCATGAAAAGCTCTGTACATTTGCTGTCTTTTTGAATGTGAAGCAGGTCAAATCTTCTGCCTTCATCATTTTCATGTGGTAATCTTAACTCTATCACTTGTGCCAGTTGTTGGCATTATGTTTCACCCTGGGGTAGTAAAGGCAGTGCCACTGCAGATGTTAGCTAGTAATTCAGTGGTCCATTGAACACATAATGCACTGGTGTTTAAGCATGTGCTTACAGGACTTTATCAATAACAACAAGGACTGAGATCTGAATTGAGAAAGTGGTAAAAAAGAAGAAATGAGTGCATAGCTGGTGCATTACATCATAATGTATGCTGGTATAGGTGTACAACTGTCCCTGGAAAAAAATATGACCTAGTAAAGAAGATGAGAAGAAAACAAGGACCATTAAGGATGGCCCTTAGTGTTAGATCAAAGAGATGCAGCTTAACAGCTATAATATTGAATCCTCAAGCATTTGAATCCGGATGGTCATACTATGGCAGATACTCATGATTTTCTGGATTTCTTGCCAGAAAATGCAACAGCTTTCCAGGATGTTCTGAAATTTCTGAAAGTTCTGTAATTTCATAAAGTTCCTAGACTAATATGGAAGATTTACCAAACAGTTAGATGAACAAAGACTCTCTGCAATTAGATCTGGTCATCTTAAGCATAGAGGTATACAAGCCCTTAAACACATTCCAAATATTAAATGTGTATAAAATCCTATAGCACTAAAATGACCACATAGTCTTGCATGCAAATGTGTTACAACCCATGCTTATCCCTTTAAAAAAATGTGGATGTTCTTCCATCTAACTAAATGATTGGGATGACAAGACCAATCTGCATTGCTGGGTACAGATCAGTCGGGATGCAGTCTGCTCATAGAGGCATGTTTCCAGCATATGGAGTCATTGTTAAATGCATTAACTAAAAGACACTTCAACTTGCCAGAAGTAGATCACATTCGTGACTAAATACAGAAATTTATCAAGAGCCATTAGAGATGTCTGTGTGAACATTCAGTATATGTTCAAGGTGTAGACTGGTATACCTACCAAATGAAACAAAGAGACAAAGAGTATTTCAGCAGGAGTAAACTACTTCATGAATAAATAATACTAAATAAACAGAATATTAAGGGATAAACAGTTTAAAATTGTGTGTGTGTGTGTGTGTGTGTGTGTGTGTGTGTGTGTGTGTGTGTGTGTGTGTGTGTGTGTGTGTGTGTGCACATATGCACACATGCACATGCACACACACATGCACACGCACACACACACACACACACACACACACACACACACACACACACACACAGAAATAAACACTGTGTCAGTGGGGCAAAAGGTAACACACTTGCCTTTAGTGCAGGAAGCTATAGGTTCTCTTCCCAAACCAGGTACATTGATTGCTGACACTGTAGTACAGCATAAGGAGGGTGCTGCACTCCTGAGTGTGCCATCCTTTGAATGAGATATTAAATGGCTTCAGTTGGTGGTAGCTCAGACAGATGTAAAAGAAACCACAGCACCTACTGAAAAAAGCAGGGGAAGTTCCCTAATGCTTGGCCAAATTTCCCCTAGTGGTATAAATACCACTTCAGGTCTCCCCTGAAAAAGAAATATGTGTTTCTGTGTGACTGAAAATATTTAATTCAAAGGGCAGGGAGTGAACTGCACTCTTAGTAGAAGCACTTTACTACATTTATTATATTTACTGGAAAACATGGTGCAGCGGTTAACGTTGTCGCCTCACAACAAGTGGTTCTCCTGTTCGATTTTCGGCTGGAGCGCCTTCTGTGTGGAGTCTGCATGTCCTCCCCGCGGTCGAGTGACATTTAAAGACATGAAGGTAGCTGCGTGCATGAATGGGTGTGCCTTCTTTGAAGGTTGGGTGTCGGGATGGCAACTCGGCACTGTAAAAATTCACTGCCAATTATTAGCAGACCAGAGTTTCGCTGTGGCGACCCCTAACTGGGAAAAGCCGAAAGACATTACTTTTTATTATATTTACTGGAAAACACCCTTCTCAGTTGCAATCAATAAGCACAGAACTTACCAAATCTAACAACGGCTTTGGGGATTCCCTCTTCTCTAACTATGTATCTAAACTTTGGAATATACTACCTCAAACAATAATTAATTGCATCAATACAACTAAATTTAAACATTTGCTTAAGGAACACCTCATCAACAACTGGATGTACTCCTGCACAAACCCAGGCTGAATATACTAGCTGTCTTTGAGCTTTCTGTCCCTTCCCTCTAATTACTAGCATGAATTGACATCAAAGTCCTGCCTCCCCCCCTCTTCTCACTTTCTTACATATCTTTCTCTTTACCACTATTGAGCCAAAGCACTGGTCATTTTACTCCTTACATTTGGTAATACTCAACAAGGAATATGTTTACTCCCTATGTGAAATCACTGAGTGTATTAGATAAGTTACTACTGCTCTATGGTCTAAATAATGCCACTACCTTATATAGGCTAGAAACCTATATGGTGTAACTTTTTCTCTGCCTATGTTAAAATACTGTAGTTACTTAGAATGTTACTGTTTTAAATATAGTTATGTTAGTGTTATATATGGTTATTTGTAAATTTCTTTATGGAGCTTTTTTCCTCTGGCTTCAGCTGAAAATGGGTCCTTGGCCCAGAAGGACCTTCTTGGTAAACAAATGTAAAATAAATAAAATAAATAAATGTAGTCCTTTTCAACATTTAGTTGGAGAAATTGATATCACTCAGTGTCATATTATAGAGAAAAGTATGCAGAATTTATTAAATCTGAACTCCTTTAACATTGAACAGAATTAGAACTTGTCTGCTATTCCATGGGGTGAAAATATGGCATGATCATATTTCTGATGCCATGCTGCTGATCTGCTTTTTAACTGTGTTTTTTTTTTTTATTTTTATTTGTTAACTGAGCTAAAGCACTGATCCATGCAGACCTTTTTTCAGACAGAGTCCATGAACACCATCAGGTTAAGTGACTTGCTGAGAGTCACAGAAGGGAAATGGAGGGTCTGGGAATCAAACCCTAGACTACAGGATATAGATGATTGACAACTCATAGTCTTAATCCTGTGCATTAACTGCCAGACAAAATATTCATGCTAGATGGTATAATATTCAATATGTTAGGCACTGTAATGTACGGTTACTGTTTTTTTTCCCCCTTGCTGTTTGAAATGTGATTTTATTTTATAAAATACCTGAGCCTTTCTGAAGCAGTACTAGATGAACAAAATTACTATATCAGGCAATTCAAGCTTTCACCCAGCTGTAGCAAAGCAAAGAATTCATCAATAATGTTTTTTACAGTTTATTGTGTTCTACCTTTAATGGGAGTTCCAGGAGTACGTCACTTTTAACAGGCACAGAACAGAGACAATGCAGACAAATCATACCTAGTCAGGCTTTGCTGTATTAACTGAAAACGGCACACTTTTACTCTTTACAGTCAGCCTACCAGCTCCATTCCACCTACTTAATGTAGTCAGAAAATCTTTTTTAATATGAGGAGCTGTTTTCTCCACTATTAATCATTTATCAGCACCTGCCCTCGCCACCCACTCCTCAACATAATTACTACAATGAGTGAAATGGCAGCCCCACTCACATGGGAAGAGACTGAGAAGTCAAGAGTTTGACTCAGAGGCCAGGTCTTGTAATTTATAGAAGCAAGGTGGGTGAAAAGTGAATTATTCAAACATGAAGTTTAGAGTTTTTAGCTACTATTCCTTGTTAAATAATTTTAAACACAATTGTAATATTTTTTTCTGTTTTTGAGATAACCGTGACATTGGCTGTCAGGGAAAGTTGCAAGGGAATAAAAAGTATAACCATAATAGAAGTTTTAGTTTAAGTTTAGATAACATACTCAAAGCTTGTCTGGTTGAAACACAAGACTATTTTTTCAACTGTACTTGTATTTACATTTTTGTATTTATACCTGTTATTGCTGTTCATGAAGTACCATTAATAATTTGTCTTACTGTAATTAATACGATCATATTTATTACACAACTAACTCTTAGCAATATGACTGTTAAAAATCATTTTTACAGTTTGATCGGTTTAACTGTTTCTCTGGTCTTGTTAAGCAATGATACTTGCTCAGTTTATCTACTAATTTCTTTATAAGATCCCCCTGCCTAGGTGGGTATGGGTTATCTTACCGAAGTCCATTTTAATAAAAATGTTTAATTGATCTCAGGCTATGAAAATCAACTGAAATAGCAGCTTATCAAAACTAGATTTAAAAGTTGTGTTTTCTTTTTCTAAACACATTTCCATTAGAGACAGACCTTCTTTACACACCTCTTTAATGCACAAATGTGTGATGTCTTGCCATGTCTCAGTGAAAAGGATGAGTGACCCTAATAGAATGATAATTTGAGAAGCTGGTATTAAATAAATAGTCTCCAGACAGATGGGATTTTAAGAGTCTTCAAGAGTCTTGCCTGGCTCATGAAAAAAGTGGTTTATGTTCGACTGGTATCGTTACCCAGCAAGTAAACAAACAAGTAAATGAATAAAAATAGCTGAGAAGGATGAGCAAAGAGGGGTAAAATTACATTACAAAGAGAATAAAAAGGGATGGGCATCTCTTAAAATACAAAGGCCTCAGTCTGTACTCTGTCAAGTTATTTTCTTTTACTCCTTAAAGTAGTATTGTCGATTAGGATGACTTTGGTTTCCAGCCTGATGCTTTCAGCAGCCAGGAATTCTACAGCTCCATGCAGATGACAGTGTATGAGTGCAGGAGGGACAAAATCATTTAGTAGTACAATTTGGTAAAGAATGAATTTGTTGTCCTGCTCTTGTTTCTTTGTAGGTTGAGCTGTACACACATGGGAGGCTACTCTAAACCCCCCCCCCAAAAAATATATAGCTGGACTAACAAGCCATTGCTGTGGCCAGCTAATGCTTACCACTATTTATACCAATGCAGACATTTATACCACTTCACAGAGAGCCCCGCACACTGAACCTGTAAATATAAAAACATAGTGTAACAAGCAGTCAGCAGTGAGCGGAGCTGTATATGTAGAACTGTTATCAAGTTTCTATCTACAATCATGAGTTTGAGTCCTTCACTTTCAGCTTGCATACTCCATGACTGTCAACAAGTCACTTAACCATTTCATTGTCCCTCGATCATGTGCCTGTCTATCTCCCTCTCTATCTATCTATCTATCTATCTATCTATCTATCTATCTATCTAGTAAAGCTAACCATCTGGCAGTAACCCAGTTATATTTTAGCATATGTCTCCCTTAATTTATTATTATTATTATTATTATTATTATTATTATTATTAATTGGAAAAGACTGTAAATAAAATATCTGTTTTCACAGGTGATTTGAGAAATGGGGAATTAGGTGACTCACTCAGTCATACAGTATATAACTGAAAGTTGTAGGAATCAAACCCTGTTCTGCAAGACATTTACTTAGAGCAACAAAACTTCATTGTGATTACATGGTATAATATAGTGATTAATTCCACAGTTTTTTTTCTTACCTCTTTACTCCAAGGACTCCCACTGCGGCTTAGACCATGTTCTGTGTCCTTCAATAGTGGATGGTTGGTAAATCATTTTCTCTCCCAGGTGAAACAGCCTCTTCATCTTTTTTTCTGATCCTAGGCAGAAAATGGTACTTTTACCCTCCTGCACATATATCTTGTGAGGGAGATGATACCTCTAACTTTTGCTATGAGTTGCAGTGATGTTGAACATAGCAGCTATAGGGTGCTTACCCTGGGCAACTCTTCAGCAACCTGAATTCATTTTTAAATTAAAGGTGCCAACAAAATAAGGAAGAATCTTGAAACTGCAGAAGTGGGCCAGCTGCAGCTTTTTCAAAAGCTTGTTTTTCTATATAAATGGAAGATATTTTGCAATTTATTACAACTTTACTAACATAATGAAGGTTTTATGTGTTTTATCATTGAAGCCCACTAGCTACAGCTGTCTTTTTTCCAGAGGATAGCTATGAACTTTGGTCTGATTAACTGATTTATGCATTACATTAGAAGTTTTGAGAATAAAACTCAGTTCTAAACAATGCACTTAGTTTCTAATGTGTTACCTTCACACCTTTTACTGCTCGGGACTCAATGTAGCATCCCTGATTACATACGTTTGTACATAATTCATTGCTGTATGAGGGGGCCCTAAGTAATGGATCACAGATACCCTCTCACATTCTCTTTCCTTGGATGGGTGGTCAGTCCAGTTATACAATTCAGCATTGCCTATTAAATTCTGTGTAAAATAAGGTATATAACCTGTCCCTGTAAATGGCAGGCAAGGATAGATGTTTATATTCAGGTATATTCGGTCCTCAAAATATGCATTCATCAAATATGTATTCATCGACAGCTAAACAGTGAAATTCATTACAGCAAAGCATGGAATTTTTCCCAGGTTTGGAACCACTGGGCCATCACCACAACTTTGCCTTTTTCCCCACTGTAGTATGATCTCGGAGGTAGTATATATAATTGGGGGAGTGTGGTGGGCAAAATCACCCACTTGGGTGGGTTTGGTTTAGTGCGGTGTGTGTTCCGGAGTGCTAGAGGGCCAGTGGTTCCTAACCCTGAGAAAAATTACGTGCTTCGCTGTAATGAATTTCACTGTTTAGCTGTTGATGAATACGTATTTCGATGAATTAATATAGACCCGTATATTCCTTATTAGCTGTTTAGGCATCTTCATTGTTATTGCTACTTGAGTTTTAGAAAGTATAGGCTGATGGGGCTAGGCACACTTTCAAGTGTTGGCACTAACTATGTATGTCCTTGAGCATGGGGACCATCTGAAAAAAGACTGAATTATCATTGTTGGAGAGAATTAATTTTGGCATATCCCAAGGCTCAGTCCTAGGGTCAATGTTGTTTTCTCTTTTTTCATCAATGATCTCACCAACCATATACCCACTCCCAATATCATTCTTTACGCAGATGGTGTCATTCTCCATTAGCTCGTGACTACCTCCACATGCAAAAACAATTGTAAAAGGACTTCTCCATACTTTGCAACTATTTCTCTCTCAATTTACTATCAATAAATCTCAATAATGT
This sequence comes from Protopterus annectens, assembly GCF_019279795.1. Taxonomy (NCBI): domain Eukaryota; kingdom Metazoa; phylum Chordata; order Ceratodontiformes; family Protopteridae; genus Protopterus; species Protopterus annectens. Next base: position 736,192,363 of record NC_056747.1, read on the forward strand.
AGCAGCCTTGCTCTTTGAAATGCTGCAAGAACTTAAAAAGTGCAGCCCTCCTTTCCATTCAAACCCCAATAACACAGAGATCAAACAAGTTGATAAGTACAAATATGTTGACCTTACTCTTAACCCATCATAATATTCAAATTACACACTGATCTCATCACATTGAAATTAAATACACAACCTAGAGCAACATAATGTATCACAAACCACATCACTCCTCAGGCTAGAAAGGCCCTAGTAAAGAGTGTTTTTATACCCAGGATTGAATATGTTCTCCCCAATAAACTCTCTCACTTTTCTCAAAATGCCCATCACATCCAAACTGTAATCAATCATATATGTACATTCATTACTCTCACACCCAGACCATAACACCACTGTACTAATCTCTAAAAAGTGAACTGTCTCCGTCTTAGAGCATATGCTATTCTTCAACTTTCTACCCACACCTTTAGACTCATATATACTAAATAATGCCTGTCACTAACTTAGTATTAAAATCCTCCTCATTTTTCTTCAAGTCTCATGATGGTGACACTCTATTCTCTACAGGCCATAGAATAGCATTGCCATTGTAGAAAGAACCTTCATAAAGATTGTACCAGCTGTTTGGAACAAGCTGTCATCAGACTATAGTTAAATAACTGACTTCAATGACTTTAGGAAAATTTCAGGGACACTGGATAAACCCATCCCTTTTATCTCACAATTTCGTAGCACTTAAATACTAGGCAATGTACATGAACAAAAATGCTTGCAATAAATGTATGTAAATGATGCAAACATACATAGTTGTAAAGGCTAGAGATGAAATACATGCTGAAGTCAAACCTGAACAAGACTTCAACAAAAGACTCATTCTGCAGATTAAGCACTTACTCTGTAATTTCTATGTATTCAAAAATGTAGACCTGTTATCTCCTACAGCTGAACCTTATATTATTGTCTGCAACATAGTTATGTTTGTCTTAACCATTCTGTATTTGCCTACCACCATTTATATGTCAATTCTTCCTCTAAACCACACATGTGAAACTGTATTTTAAATGAGAACTTAATCTTGTATTTGTCCTGTAGAACTGCTTGTATTGTGTAATAGTGTCCAGGTCATGGTATAAAAGGATATATTGATCATGCCAACTACCCAGTTAACAATCAAACAAACAAGTAAATACATGCATACAACATAAAATGCATAATTGGGAAAAGGGCCGAGAAAAGTTTGAATTTGGGAAATCCCTTCCCATTGTGGGGATACGACAAGAGGGGTAAGTCAAGAAGCCCTGCATGGGTAATTTGCCCACAGAATTCTCACACAACTCTTTCTTCTCAAATATGTGGTTCAGGATGCAAGCATCTCAGAAGAAAAAAGAAAGGTTTTCTAAATATGTTGTAAAATGGAAGACCTATTTATTCCTGTATCTTTTGAGGGATTTTTAAGATTCTGAGACATTTAGTTAGTTAGTCAGTCAGTTTACCAGGGTAGTGCACTGATCATAATAGACCATTTGCAGGCACTAGAAACATGAGTGAAACTTCTGCCTGCTCTGTCCTGACCAAGCAAGGGAATAAGCCAATTAAAGGACTTGGACATGATTATGCACTCTGCAGGTAAGGGTGGACTGGAGTGGACCCCAAATATTCATCTCTCCAAATATTTCTTTTATGTAAGTTTTTGTCAGTTCATTGATAGTCACCTACCTAAATGCCAAAAATGCTAGTTCCATCAAATGTCCAAATGCATAGCTGGAAAGGATGTTTCTTCGGGTTTACTTCGGTTGGTCTAAGTTTCAGTACTTCAAAACCTACTTGTGCGAGACCACTTGTTCGAAGTACTGAAACTTCAAAAACCAAGTACGGAGATCACAATACAGCGCAGAATATTCCCTTTTCCTTGCTGTAGTGCGATCTTAGAGTTGGTATATTTAAGTAGGCGGATGTGGGTAGCACAGCCCCCCACATGGGGGTGCATGGAGGCTTGCCCCCCTGCAAAAGATGTTTTTTTTTTTTTTTTAGTCAGCCAATCCGGCGACTAGACTTCAGCGAAAGTGCACTTTCATTGAAATGCACTTTCGCTGAAGTGGGCATCTACTTTTCTTTTTCGAAGTAATGAAATTTCGACGAAGAAAAGTAGATCCGTTTCTTCATATGTACATGATGCAGTTATCTCACAGTTAACTCATTACAGCTGAGTGCACCTCCAGATGTTTCTGAAGTTAACTTCTACTGATGCCTCGAGGTGTCAATTATTGCTTGTTCGTATTGCTTTAATAATTCCAAAAAACATGCTACATACAAGGTATCAGAAGATTTCTTCTTAAAGCATACATGATGGCAAACACGAGTGTATTGATATTTGACCAAAGAGATATTGAATATTATTTGTATAATGTTTATTTGTATTGTAATCATTTTCATATTTCTCTAAATATCTCAAAGTTTAGAAAACACAGACAGAACTGCATATCCTCATTTGAGAGCTCACAGCTATATGAAGAAAATCCTGCTGGCATCCTGTTTTGCTTAGATAGTTATTGCGATATCATAAGCTGTTTATACAACATTACAAAATGAATACTCGCTGTCCTTATTTTTGGCTTATCAAATCCAGTTTAAAGCATTTTATCTGAATGAATGCCACCATTGTAAAGATTAATTTATCCTGAATAGTTTTCCATTTACAGTTTTCTAGTAACACTTACAATTCTAGAGATAAGAATATTTGTTAGAACTGTAACGTAATTACTTAATTTTTTTAAGCTTCAAGCCACACCCACTACGAGTTAAAGGTACATACTCAAAAGAGCTGTAATGGAGGCAATGAGGTAATATTGGCAAGAATAGGCACAGAGGGCACATCCCCCACCACTGAATTGTAGAGAGCAAAAATAACATGTTATATTCAGGCTTTATTGACTTGATTTTTGATCAAGAATGCATTTCATGAAGTGAGTTTTCATGCAGTAATCACCTGTCCTGATTTTGTCAGTATAGCTCATCTCTTACGATGTCACCTTTTAACAGATTTTACTGCACCTCTCACATAGATGCTTAAATGTACAATTCTGCCTGTCCCAATTACTTCCTTAAATGCATGGTGTAGGTATCTTTACAAAAGACTTTTCTCTGTGGAAGACCCATACATTTTACCACTTTGTTTGCAGATATAGTGGACATGTTTCTGTGTGCACACATGCAGCAGGAGATGATGGAACAGGCTGAGTAATCTAGACTGATTTGTTGTACCACCTGCAGTTTTACAAATTCAGTAGCACCCCCCCCCTTTTCATTACATAAGTCAAGAGTGGGTTTGCAATACAAATTGAGGGTGGATCTGGTGCTTTGACCTGGTAATTAGAGCAAAGAGTGAGTCTGGAGTAATTAAAGCATGATTTGCATATGGTACAGTACAGACCCTTTAATTTAGCTCAGACAGCTCCACTAAAAGGAAAAATGTGCAGCTAAATACCATACCTGTTAAATTAGTGCAGTGCTAGGACTAGCTTCAAAAGGGACACACCACTCTATAATCAGCATGACATGTGTAAGTGAGATTGAGCAGAGGGCTTGATGCTGTATGTAATATAATCATAGGGCTTTTATTTCCCATGATTGCTATAGGCATCAGCAGAATACATGACTAACAAGTGTGATTATGTCACATCACAAATCACTCATCACGCTATTAATTGTTTTATTTTTCCTCTACCTTTATTGTTTTGTGTAGCCTAAGTCACACTTAGGCAGCTGTTCTTTCTTTCTTTATTTCTTAGTCTTGTTTCTGCCGTTATCTTGCAGATGGAAATAGGCAGGGCTGAAAGAAAGTCAAGGGATTTGTTCAGGGTCAAAACTGAGAAAGTGTCTGAGTTAAGAATTTAGTCAAGTGCCTTTACTTTCTCTCGCTCTGTCTCTCCATCTTTTTTTTGTGGCTGTAATGACTGAGCCTGTACACCACACTTTCTATTTCTGTAGTACCCTCCACCCCACACACACACACACACACACACACAGAAGTTTAGTTCCAAAACTGTAAAAGGAGATGTTTAAACAACTCAAAGTTAATATATCCAAACTGGTCAGATATGAAACAGAATTTAAGAAGCAGTTGCAACGTTTTATTTTTGACACCATTTCTATTTTTTTATAATAAAAATGGTAATTTTCCTTTTGCTATAGATAGCCTACTAATATGATTCCACTTAGATATAGGTATGATCCAGATAAAAAAAAAAACTGCTTGTGTAATAAACTACCAATCAGTTTTTGCAAAACCAAAGCCCTACTCTTTGAAACTGCAGCCAAACTAAACCAGGCTCCACCCAGATGTAAAATAGCATCTGCCTACCAGCAGGAACAGAGGAAGCAAAACATGTTTTGTAGTGCTAATAATTTGACATATGGTTAGATGTCACTATTTTTAGTTGCATCACATTAAGAATATTTATATCAGTACACATCTCAGTTCAAGGCAACCTATATTTTTTAATCTAGATCCCAGAGCAGGAGCTACCCTAAGCAAAAAGGTATTTTAATGTCTTTACTATAATATGCTTTTCCTGTCTTACTTGGCACTTCTAGTATTTGGTCAAAATTAGAAATTCTCCTAAACAATGCTCTGTTATCTTATGTACCTCCACCCAATCACAACCCCACCCAACATGCTGCCCTTGCACCACCATCTTTAAAACATGTCTGCCTATTACAGTGTGCGGTCAATACTTCACTTGTTCCATATCTCCAAGGTTGTCATCTCTATCTTCTGTTCCACACTAACACATATTATCATATGGATGTTATCAGAAATCATACACCCACTCCCAGCATTCACTCTCTGTCTCTATCTACAAACTTCCCTTCAGCATTTGTACCTTCACTTACTGTTCTCTTTCTTTGGGATCAAATTACTCTACAGTATGTAAATATGGCCAAATTTTCAACCCCATCTGCTTTCATCCCTGAACTAAAGAAATGTTTTCTGAAAAGGAAAAACTCAGCCTCTGTTGTTACTGTTCCTGCTTGTATGTATTTCCCACATGACTGCTTCTATTTACTACTAGTTGAACTTCACAAATTTGTCACCATTTGAATTCATACTAATTTTTTCAGGATGTTCCCTCATTCTCATTTTTATTTTATATTTATTTATTTTGCTGACTTACATTCTTTATCTTCCAGATGTGTGACTGCAGACACCCAGTTTGGTCATTCCATTCACCTAGTCAGCAGAAGAAATAAATAAATGAACAATATAAACTTATATTTCTGAAATAGTCATCTGAAAAGTGAGTGAATCAGCCAATCAAAATATGCCTGTTCAGCCATGGCCTGAAAAAGTACCCATTAAGAAGTATATTCAAACTAAACTTCAAAGAAAGACACATAGCAGTAAATGCAAATATTCTCAAGCCAGTATCATAAAACAAATACATTTTTGACTTATATACAAAGGTGATGGCCAGGCAGAGAACTAAGTGAGTGAGAGGGATTTAATTTAATTTTTTTTTTCAGGAAGACATTACTATACCTGGATTTAAATATAAGAAATAGTCCATGGCTAGTAAAAGACGTCGACATTTTTCATGTGATATGATAGATTGCTTACTGACACAGTCCCAAGATGGAAAAGGCTCAACCTCCTGAGAAGAGTTTATACAGCAGGGTGTATAACCTTAAAGAAAAAGCTTGATGACAACAGTGAGTGAACAACAGTAGATTCATTATTTTAAAAACAAGAGGTCAAAATGAGCTAAGGAAGGAGTTTGAGTAAACTCATGATTATTCTTCAAAGGTCTTTTCTCTGTCAGACAAAGAAATGAAAAAAAATATTAAAAGACACTTCAAGGAAACACTATTGTAAGCTTTTTTGAAGGGGACAACAGACCCCTCCCCAACTTACCTAAAACAACTCCATGGTTGTACAGCAGTGGAGAAAGGGCAATACCATACCTTCGCTGCAAGTGGCTTTCAGCAATAAGGCTGTTGCACTGTTGTCAATCAGGCAAACAGCACACAGCAAAAACACAGCCCGTGTAAGTAAACATTAGTGGGAATATGGTAAGTGGAGCAACAGAAATGCATCTGATGCAACAATTGGCTAAGCTTCTTGTGTCATTCAAAGGGGATCCAATGTCTGTCAGCCTGGGATGACATGCTCGACAAGCCTCGTTGTTTCGCAAGAGACGGCTTGCACCTGTCACCCATAGGCTTTTGAATACTGGCCAAGGCTCTTGCTGCCCCCATAGTGCCTTTTTTAGGCAAGGCCCAAAAGTCAAACCCACCTCCGTAAACAGCACAAATAAAAAAATGAGGGTTATGCTACTCAACGCCAGGCGTTTAAATCTCAAAATGCACGAGCTCGAAGCACTCATAAGTATGGAGAACGTCGACATCTGTGCAGTAACTGAAACCTGGTTCAAGGCTCCACAGAGCACCATAGCACTACCGGGCTACAACTCATACCACACATTTCGGCCACAGAACATGGACCAAAACACAAAAGGAGGGGGTGTATCCATATTCGTCAAGGATACCTACACCTCCAGGTTAGTGTCGCAGCATGATACCTCTGAGATCATCCATGTGCAACTAACATCGGGCAAATCTGCAATGCAAATTTTGGCCTGCTGCAGATCACCCTCCATGACCCAGGACCACTACTCCACCTTTCTGGAGACACTGGAAAACATGAAGATCCTAGCCAACACCCTGATATTGGGTGATTTCAGTTACCCTACCGATAAATGGGAAAACTACTCAAGTACAAACTCCCAGGTCCAGCGCTTCCTGGAATTTATCAACTCAAATGCCCTGGATCAGCTGGTAAACTCCCCTACCAGAGATGAAAACATATTGGACCTGGTCATCACCAACATGGGTGACAGGTGTTCCGCACCAGAGGTCAAACCGTCACTGGTTAGATCAGACCATAAACTAATCACTCTGGATGTCCACACCACACCACCACCCCCAACCAAGGAAACCACAGTGAAAAACTTTTCTATAGCAAACTTCACCTTACTTAAGACAGAGGTGGTATGTTTCATAGCCCCCATGCTAAAGGATAACAGTGTCCAAGATGCAGGAACCTTTACAAATGCACTCTATGAGCACCTACAAGGATGCATGGATCGTGCCATCCCTAGCAAAACCAAGACTCACTCCCCTAAGAGAAGGAAACCAGTCTGGTGGACCCCTGCCATAAACAGGCTATACAATAGAAGGAGGAAACTAGTTCAGAAAAAAAACAAATCCCAAGAAGGAAAGACATCCCTGATCAGTATCAGTAAGAAACTAAGGTCCCTCATAAAATCATCCAAGGCTAACTTCAAAAGAAAAATAGCCAATGATTTGAAAGATAACCACAAAGCCTTCTTTAGCTATGTCAAGAATCTAAGTGGCAACTCGCAGATATGCTCTGAGCTAGTGCAAAATAGCACAAAATATACTAAACCTACTGCTATTGCCAACATCCTGGCAGATAGATTCAGTGCAAACTTCACCCCCCTCTCACCCCCAAAAGGTCCCACAACAATACTGGAAAAGTGTAGTGTCCCGGAAATCAAAGACGTACAGATGAAAACATCCCTTTCAAAAGCCAAAAGCACAGCATCAATGGGGCCAGATGGTATCCCAGGCTGCGTCTTGCACGAACTACAGAACGAACTAATCCCCCACCTAAACACACTGTTCAACCTCAACCTCAGCCTCTCCACAGGCTACGTGCCCATAAAATGGCACACAGCAATGGATATTCCGCTCCACAAAGGAGGGGCCACAATTGACCCCCTTAACTATCGCTCCATAAGCCCTGACTAGCCTGGTCTGCAAGGCTATGGAGCGCATCATCATGGAACTCATTAGCAAAGACATTGGGAACCTCCAAACACTTGACCTGACCCAGTTTGGCTTTGTTAAGGGCAGATCATGCCTACTAAACCTGGTTGACCTCTTCAAGACAGTCACCAAGGTCATAGATGAGGGGAAGGTGGTTCACACAGCCTACCTTGACCTCGCCAAGGCTTTTGACACCATTCTCCACTCGGGAATTATAGAAAAACTCACCAGCCTGAACATAAACCCCTACATCACGAGATGGGTTGCCAACTGGCTTACAGACAGAACTCACACAGTAAGAATAACTGGCTCCAGGTCCGACTCTAAACCAGTCACAAGTGGTGTCTCACAAGGCTCGGTCCTGGGACCCCTACTGTTCGACATATACTTCTCAGAAGTACAGGCAAACACAGGAGGACTATGGCTAACCAAATTCGCCGATGACTGCAAGTTGGGAGCCATAATTAACTCTCAGGCTGACACAGACATTCTCCAAAAGGGCCTTACTGAGACGGACACCTGGTGTCAAAGTCATGGACTCAAGCTAAATGCCAAAAAATGCATATTCATCCCGTTTGGGGAAAACAAAACACCCATGAATTACCACATAGGTGGCAACCCCCTTAATACAGAAGAGGTATTAAGAGATCTGGGGACCCAGGTAGATAGTAATCTCTCCTTTGACAATCATATTGTCAAAGTAGTTAGGAAATATTTCTGTGTAGCCCATCTAATTACTAAAGGATTCGCATCTAGAAATTAAGAGGTTATAGTGCCCCTCTACTTTTCACTCATCAGACCCATCATAGAGTACAATGCCCCATTTGGGATGTACCTCACAAGACACTTCCAACAGCTGGAAAGACCACAAAAGTACCTCACCAAGAGGATTACTGGCCTCAAACATATGTCCTATGCAGCCCGACTGGAAAAACTCCGGCTGTACTCAGTGGCATATCGTTTACTTAGAGGTGATCTCTGCCTGACTTACAAAGCCATGTCCAACTCAGAATTGATGGACATGCTCCACCTAAAGAAATCCAAGTTACTGCGAGCCATTCACGCTAGTGAGCTAAACCTCACCACAACAATAAATAGAACATGCTGGAGGGATAGATTCCTGTCACAGAGAGTTCCCATGCTTTGGAACAAAATTCCTAACTACATTAGGCAGAGCCCCTCACTAACACTCTTCAACAGAAACCTTGACAAGTGAATGGGTAACAGAAAATACACCCCTGTGATCACTTCATTGGCTCTTCTTGACAGAGGCTCAGTTAATTAATCAATGAGGCGGCGAAAGTTGACACACTCTGGCTAGGCTTATAAATGCCCTCGGGCAGATAGCCTAGTACCTACCTATAAACCTATGAGTAAAAGAAATGACAGATTTTATATTGGACTGTTAACAGAGGAAATAGATACTTTTACAGATAAAAGGCACTGTTCAGGGATTAAGTCCGAAGAACTAGTACCCTTTACCTATGGCAAGTTTGTTTTCAGAAGCTACAAGGCTAATTGAGCTGCCTATTGCTTACATTTTCTTAACAGTTTGTCATGAATATGCATAACTAGTTAGAGAAAGGAAAGGTATTGTCAGGCCCATACCTTTCAGCTGTCCAGAATTTCATAGAATGTCCAGATTTTTTCCTCTTATTTTTGGTCTGCTCTTCATAAAATTTGTGGTTTTCCTGGCAAATCACTGAGTATTCAGTTCAGTAAATAATGCTAAATAATGAAAGACATTTCATTTTCAGACTTCATATCCCCCAGAAAATATATAATAATGCAAAATCTGTAATTATAACAAGTTTCTGTTTTAATAGGAGCCGTATTTAAAATCTGTCCCTATTTTAGGGCATTTGTCCCCCCATTATTTCTGACTTTGTTCAGAGTTCTTGTTCTGAGAGGTTGAGAGGTATGGTCAGGTCAATATTAAAAAAAATAAGTGATTTAAGCAGCCCTGCTGGTGGTAGAGATCTTATACTAATTGAAAAGCAAACATTTTTAGCCTGACAGAAGTACAGCAGATCATAGACTTTATTTTCTTCTAACATCTCTTAGCTCCCAGAGCCAGATCTACCTAAGCAAAAACATTTTAATCTCTTTGCTGGAATATGTTCCCCCTTATCCTGTCTGTCACTTCCAGTAACTGTTCCAAATTAAAACTGTCTATCCATGAACCAGCTAATCTTAAATCTGAAAAAGACTAAACTTTTAAGTTAACTTTTTAGTTTAAACCCAGAGACTCCCCAGACTCTGGAATAGATTGCCCATACATGTCAAGCAGAGCGCCTCTTTGGCCCTCTTCAAAAGGAACCTTGATGATTGGATGGGAGATAGGAAATTCACCCTGGGGATCATGTCAGTCACCCTGCTAGACAGGGGTCCAGGGAAGTAAATAGTGTGGGAAGAAATAGCCAGGGAATTGTTATGGCTAGGCTTGTATAGACCCTAGGGCCGATAGCCTAGTACCAACCTATGAACCTATGAACTCTTGCATTTTCTACCAAAATCCCTCGACCATCTTAAACCCACTTCCTTTATCACATCCCTCAACAACACCCCTATCACAGTTAAATCACATACTAAACTACTTGACCCGCATGTGCACAATAGCATCAAGAAAACCCACCAAAAACTTGGACTGCTCTACAGAAATAAAAAAATCCTATCAAATGAGGCTCAAATCTTTCTCTCTCTCATGCCTTTCTTCTCCCTAGCCTATTCTGTAGCTTACAAATCCTCACCAACCTATAGAACTCTCGCTTAACAAAACTTGAAACTACCTATAATAAAGTTGCAAGATTTGCTGTGAACCTTACCACTAAATTTCATTACTGTCTTGCCCTAAATACCTTAAACTGGCTAGAATTTCCCCATTGACTACTTCTCTCTCAGCTACAGGGCATACATTCCATATTATACCAGCCCTCCTTCTGCCCAGATATCTCCCTGCTTGTCACCTCTTACACCCCTCCCAGGAAAATCAGAAGCAGTGACCAAAACCTAATACAAATCTACAAACCTAAAAGAACAATATGACAGAATTGTATAGTTACACCCTCTTCTATTCTTGGAATAAACTCCCATTGAAAATTAGAAGCACAAACCACCCACAACAATTCAAAAGTGCTCTCAAAAATATTCTAACCAGCACCTGGATGTGCAACTGCAAACACCCCTTTGAACTTCCTAGCTCAACCTCTCTCTTAACCCATCTCCCTTTCTAACTTACCTTTCCTCCCTCTCCCCTCATCTTTACTCACTAAACTATAGTCGCTCTAGTTAAACTGCATTCTGCTTACTTTTTACTTCCTATTAACAAACTACAGCCTCACTACTAAATCTTCTTTTCTACTTATCTTTTCACTCACAGTTAACTTATTTAAATCCCATGAAACTCTTACAACGGCTTCTAAAGGCTTTATTAGTTCTTGTGAACTAAATGCTCTCTTCTTATTTTTCTTCTGCCATTTAAACATGTAACTGTCCTGTAAATACTTTTGTAAATGTCTACTCTAACTTGACTTCAAACTGCGTAATGGCTAAAATTTAAAGTACCAGGCTAGCTATTGTAACATTATATTTCTAGTTATACTTTTTAATTTTGTTACTTTTATTTATATAATGTGTGGAGCTTTTCTCCCCAGGCCTCCGCTGTAAAAAGGCAACAGCTCAATCAGTTTATCCCAGATAAAAAAAAAAAATTACATAAATAAATAAATAAAATAAATAATTATGAGTACATAAAGTTCCGATTCTGCTAGAGCCATTGCCTGGCCTGAATGGTATAACAATCACCGGTGAAGTGGATGGCATACAGTTTAGGGTTAACTGTAAGAAAATAAAAACTGAAAAAATACTAACAAGGATTAAGAAAGTGCCAGAGAGGTCCACTGGGAATAATAATGGCAATGATGGAGAACAAAATGGTGGAAATGATTTGAAGTTATAGTTTTGCTGGAGAGACATTTAACTGAGTTGTCAGATAGGCCAGGTCTTAAGAACACAGGAAAAGGAGAGATAACAGAGCTGAAAGCCCTAGTGAGATGAACTTTAGTGTGAAGTTATTAACTGTGTTCTGTCTCCTCACTCCACTGGTACCTTCCCTAATGCGTTCACAGTCTTTTTGTTTTGGTCCCACTTTCTTTTTCAGAGTCTGTAAATGTGAAAATGTGTCTATCAGTAAACATGTGAACAAGCAAAAGCCATATATATAAAACTGCAGTCCTGCAGTTGTTAAAAAGGAACATTACTTACCAGGGCAGTTTACTCCATTTAAGGCTAGGGACACAGTTTCATGTGTCACTGGCCAAGGTGCGGGGACCAGGTAGCAATGTCTGATGATATCCCAGCATATGTCTTACTAAGCAATGACTTTGATGACATTTTATTTATTTATTATTTATTTGTCTTTGTTGACTGGGAAAAGTCTGACTGGGTAAAACCCATTTTCAGTGGAGACCCATTTAGAAAAGCTCAACATTTAAGTCACACATGATGTACATTTATAACTGTAGGGTAAAAACATCTGTACATGAGCTTATTTACATGATTTTGAAATATTTCTTACATTAACATAGCATTTTAACACAAAAAGAGAGAAATTAACATAAAATGGCAAATAATTGAATAGAAAAATAAAATGGAATAACCTGCAGGGAAAAGATCAAACTGGGCTGTATTTGAGGTTAGTAATAATTTACAGATAGATAAGTAGTAATGTAGCTTAAAAATTGAAGATAAGTGAGATATGAAAGGAGAAATCATGGAAATGAGCAGGAAGATAAATGGAGAAATGAGGAAATTGTAGTTAGTGGTGGGTGTGAGAGAAGGAGTCAGAGTAAGAGTTTTGGAACTTAGGGTAGTTTGAAGAGGAGCAACACGGTACGGAAGATTGGGAAGCAAAGTAGCTGTAAGAGTTGGAGAAAAGTAATCTGTACACCTTGTGTACAAGAAACTATACACAGCTAAGCACGGAGACAATCCCAGGGGGAAGGAAGGACAGGGGTAAGAAGCAGCTAATTCACAGACCTCCAACAGATGCTATTAATGTGGTGACTTCATAAAAAAGAGCTAGGTAGCAGCAAAGGTAGTGTAAAAAGGTACGGGGCTTTCTCTTAAAGGAGTTATTTCATGGGAAGAGACAGTCATTAGCAGTAAGCCTACATCTGAAACACAGTTGCCAAAAATACCAAACTTCTACAAGAGGGAGAACTGGTTAGGATCACAATAAGAGGAAGAAAGAGGCTCCTGGCTTAACTACAGAGGGAGTAAGGAGTTACTGTACAGATAATGGACTCCTGATGAAAGGCTAGAGGGAGAAGTGATACAGTAGTTAGTAGTACTGACAGCTTACTGAAGGGCATGTGTAGACTTAGCCTATGGTATTTCTTTTTATGGTCATATGGGCACATAAGGTACACAAAAAGGAGGCTGTTGTAAAAATGTTAATGGCCAGGCATTGCAAAAGGCATGCAATGTGCTGCAAGACATGTGAGCAGTGTCAAAAGGAGACAAAGTTAAGGCTGCTTTGTTGCTGTTACCTTCTATTCAGGAAACATTTCAGATTGTAGCCATGAATATTGTGGGATCTCTTATTATCCTAAGCAACACAGATAAAAATTATATATTAGTGATGGTAGATTATATTACTAGGTAACCTTAGGCAATGGCTTTTTTTTTCCCTTTATTGAGGGAAAAATGTCAACAAATACCCTTTTAGACATTTTCAGCATTGTGGGTTTTCTCCAGAGACTACTGATAGGCAAAGTGCTAATGTTATGTCAAACCTGCTGACTTGCTTGTGAAATCACTGTGTGGTAAAACCATAGCTGAATCATTGTCTAATGGGACCTTAGGCAGGATAATGTACCAGCTTCCACCCCCCACACATTCCAGTGTCACATTACTTGGCTCTCTCTCCCCAGTTACCATAAACACTGTTCAAAAATCTGTCAGTGTACATACTATTTTCTTGTTTACTTTTATAATGGTCACAGAAATTTGATTTAAAACCTTTATTTCAATTTTTATAGCTCTAACTAAACAAGATAGTCTCAAACTGAAAACAGACAATGTGAGGAACAACAAACTTCTCTTCCCTTGAAACTCACATTAATTGAAAATGCATTGAAACTTACATTAAGTAAGAATGCATCTGGCCATTGGCAGATTGTGTGTACATTTTTATCCACAGACAATCCCCCAAGCCCAGCAATTATAGCTGCATTGTTGACTGCATCCTTCTCAGATGATTGTGTCAAAGAATTAATAATAATGACCAAAACTGCATTTCAAATTTGTTTCACACAAGCATAGAGTAGCCAAAGTATTCCAACATAAAATGATTTGCCAATGTTTCTACCTACATTGTAGCATTCAATGAGATAAGTGCCGCAACGTACTTGCCAGCTTACCCTTTCTTACTTTTTTGGACCATTTTCTTAATAAAAAACTCTAACCTTTTTGTCCCAGTCACCTTTAATAAAACACATTACACCAAAATGACATTTGACAAACTTTATTAACTTCCAACATAACTTCATTGCATCATTTCAAATGTTAATCATAACATGAATAACATTGTAACCACAACATGTAAAATCCTTGTAACCATACATCAGGGCAGCGTACTCCCACTCACCCAGCCTGAATAAGCAGCAGCCATATCACTACTCACTTAATCTTATTAATCAAAACAGCGTCCTACCGCTTGCTTTCATCCCTCATACTCCTTGCATCAACACCAAACACCAAGAGGGAGAACAGAAGAGGAACAAGTCTGCCCCTGTTTTTCATCCCCCTGCAAGATCACAGGCTATTCCCCCTCTCCTATGAAGATACTTTCATTAAACATTCAAAAAATAAACTTAGTACATTAAACAGATCTAAACCAAACTCATTCAAGTACACTCCATTGGTTGTAAACCAAGGCAGGTCCCTGTCATCAAAATCCCTATGTTCTACTATATGCCTACCCAAAGTAATCAACTGTCACACTAGCCTACAATTAATAAACCTCCATGCACATGCCAGCGCCATAAAATTAGCATCACTCTTCCAGCACAAATGGGGTACTCTCTCAGACTATACAATATACATGCCTGGATATAACCTCTGCAGCATAACCAGATCCTCCCTTATCCTATACGCAAACTGCTTATTAGGAATTATTCCTAAATCCTTACCAGCCAAACATACCACCAATACTTGAGGTAGCCCCATCAGTGACTGTATAAATGCAAATTCATCCATAAGCTGATTACACCTAAAACCTCTAATACCAAACACTAAAGGCGGAGGAGTGTCCATATTCACCAAGGATATTCACATCATCAGGCTAGTTGCCCAACACAATGCGTCTGAAATTCTCCAGGTGCAACTAACACTAGGTAAGACTGCAATCCAAACCGTAGCTTGCTACAGATCACCCACTATGCCCCAAGATTCTCACTACACCTTTCTAAACATACTGGAAAATATTAAGATACAACCAAACACCCTAATACCGGGTGATTTCAATTACCCTGCCATTTACTGGGAAAACTACTCATGTACCAACACCTTTGCCCAATGGTTCTTGGAATTCATAAATTCCAATGCCCTGGATCAACTAATCCATAGTCCCACCAGGGGCTCCAATATACTAGACCTGGTCATTACCTACATGGGAAATCGATGCTCCACACCTATGGTCACCCCCTCGTTAGTCAGGTCTGACCATAAGCTAATCACCCTTGACATCCACATCCCTCTCCCACCTCCCAGTAAGGAAACCTCCATAAAAATCTTCTCCAAAGCCAACTTCATGCTACTCAAGTCAGAAGTGACAAACTTCATGACACCCATGCAGACAGGAACTGAATGTTCGACTGCTGAATCCTACACTAAGGCACTGTACGACTACATTCACTTGTGCATGAATCGTGCAATCTCAAATAGAACCAAGACACTTTCCTCCAGAAAAAGGAAGCCAATCTGGTGGATTCATGCATGAATCGTGCCATCCCAAATAGAACCAAGATGCTCTCATCCAAAAAAGGAAGCCAATCTGTTGGTCCCCTGCCATAAACAAACTTTACAACAAAAGGAAGAAACTGTTGCAGAAAAGCGGAAAATCCCAGGATGCAAAAAAATCCCTTACCAGCCTCAGTAAGAAACTGAGATCCCTCATAAAATCCTCTAAAGCTAGTTACGAAAAAAAATTGCCAAAGATTCCAAAGACAACCACAAGACATTCTATAACTATGTCAAGAATCTAAATGGCAATGCTCAGATCTGCTCTGAGCTAAAACAGAATGGCATTAAATATACTGATCCCAAGGATATTGCCAATATCCTGGCAGATAGATTCAGTGCCAACTTCACACCCCTTTCACCCCCTAAATGGCCCATCTCAATACCGGAAGATTGCCAAATTCCGGTAATAATGGCCACACAGGTTAAAAACGAATACAGCATCCATGGGACCAGATGACATCCATGCCTGTGTACTACATGAACTACAATATGAACTGGCACCTCACCTGTCATGTTTAATCATAGCCTCACCTCAGGTTTCGTGCCCACTGAGTGGAACACAGCTACAGTTATCCCACTCCACAAGGGGTGATCCACACTGGATCCTGAGAACTACTGCCCCATCAGTCTGACAAGCCTGATCTGCAAGGCCATGGAATGTATTACCATGGAACTTATAAACAAACACATTGGAAACCTTCAAACATTGGACCCCACCCAGTTTGGGTTTGTGACGGGCTGATTTTGTCTCCTGAACCTGATTGACTTCTTTGAATCAGTCTCCAGAGCTGTGGACGAGGGTAAGGCAGTCCACACAGCCTATCTGGACCTCGACAAGGCCTTCAACACCATCCCCCACTCTGGAATCATAGATCAACTTACTAAGCTGGGCATTAATCCCTACATCACTCAATGGGTTGCCAACTGGCTTACTGACAGAACCCACACTGTAAAAGTAGCCGACTCCAAATCCAGCTCCAGACAAGTAACAAATGGAGTACCTTAGGGTTCAGTCCTGGGACTGCTCTTGTTTGGCATCTACTTCTCTGAAGTACAGGCCAACACTAAGGGACTCTGGCTAACAAAGTTTGCAGATGACTGCAAACTGGGAGCCATTACTGAATCCCCAAATGATGTGGATATTCTATAAAAGGACCTTACAGAAACAGATGCTTGGTGCCAAAGCCATGGGCTCAAGCTCAATGCCAAGAAATGTATAGTTATCCCCTTTGGGAAAAAACACGTACCCGTGAATTATCACATAGTTGTCAGTACACTAAACACTGAAACTGTGATAAGAGTCTTAGGGACGTAGGTGGACAGTGGTCTCACCTTCGATAACCACATCACCACAACAGTCAGAAAATCCTTCTATGTGGCACACCTCATCATTAAGGGCTTTTCATCCAGAAAAAGGAGGTCATTGTTCCACTGTATGCATCCCTTATTAGACCCATTATAGAATACAATGCCCCATTTAGTATGTACCTCTCAAGACATCTACAACAACTGGAAAGGCCACAGAAATACCTCACTAAAAGAATCATGTCTAAAGCAGATGCCCTATGCTGACCATCTAAAAAAACTCTAGCTATACTCTGTCGTATATCATCTACTCAGAGGCGATCTCTGCTTAACATACAAGGCCATGTCAAACCCAGAACTGTTGGACATGCTACACTTAAAGAAATCCCAATCCCTTAGAGCCACACTCTCCAGGAATCTAAACCTTGTCATCACAATGAACAAAATATGCTGGAGGGATAGGTTCCTGACCCAGAGACTCCCCAGACTCTGGAATAGACTGCCAATACATGTCAAGCAGAGTGCCTCTTTGGCCCTCTCCAAAATTAACCTTGATGATTGGATAGGAGATAGGAAATCCATCCCGGGGATCACGTCAGTCACCCTGCTAGACAGGGGTCCAGGGAAGCAAATATTGTGGGAAGAAATAGGCAGGGAATGGTTATGGCTAGAATTGTACAGGCCCTAGGGCCGATAGCCTAGTACCAGCCTATGAACCTATGAACCTACCATGCCACCTGACAGCCCACCCAAATCGATGTAAACCCAGTTCCTTGCCATCCAGCCTAACAGCAGCCCTCTTTACTACCCAATGAATATACGAATGGTCCAGAATGACAATTTCCTTTCCTGAAAAAAATCAACACTTAAATCCATTACCCAATATAAAATAAACAGGCATTTGAAGACCATGACCCACTCTCCGAATAACTTCAATGTTCTACCTTCCCTTGCTAAATCCAAAGCCTTACCAATACAAAAATAATGAGCAGAAAACCTCTCTCCCAGAAAACCCATACAACACAGAGCCCTTCTTATTACATATATGAACAGGTTACCAGTCAGCACCTTAGTCCCTCTCAACCAAAAAAACAAGTCATGAGGGTCCCCACATGAGTTCACATCAATCTCTCAGCACAACCCACCAGACACAATCCATCACTCTTAGCTTTCACAAGAACTATCTGTGTGTGCCCTTTCCTATCTGATCCATTTTAGACCTATGTAACCAAATGTGCACTGTCACGGGAAGAACCATGATATCTCTCCAAACTAATGATCTTAACAGTTCTGACACACAGAATGCTCCAAATTCCATCCATAAACACAAAGTTACCCACAAAACATAAGCCACTGAATAACCAACCACTAAAGCTAAACCCTTTAATAAAACTTTCAAAACCTGTCTTGTCAAAGGCCAACAAATATCTATATTCACACCAGTCACACTACCCCATCCTCTCAACATACACCCCACCATCCAGGATTTTGTAAAATTATGCAGCCCAGCCACCTGAGCAAATATATTTATCACTGCCAGGTCCACCTTGAGCGAATGCGCCATCATACCTTGCCCCCAAGCCCAAGCCAAGTATTGCAATAATAGTTTTTCTGACCAAACCTGTTCATCCTCAGGCAAGTGTAAAATAAATTTATCAAAATCATATAATGCCCTACCATACACCCCCCTGGTAGATGCTGCCCAAGACTGCTGCACCAACCACCTGGTTACATCATCCCAAGATGCCATACCCCATCTGGCTATACCATCAGTTCTTCCTCTGCCCCCTGGACCAACTGTTGAAACCTGGAAAACTGAAATCAAGACAAATTGTCAGCAATCCCATTCCTAACCCCTGCCACATGTACACTCTGCAAAGCCAAATTATGTAAAACTAACAATAACAATTCAGATCTTGCAGTCTTTACCTGTAAAACTCACACCACTGCCATATTGTCCATATAAAAAATTACCATCTTTCCCTTCAACCACTCTTGCCAAACTACCGACACAACCCAGATTTGCATTAACTCCAAAAAGGCAACATCCCTTTTCCACTCATCCCTCCAATCTGCCAGCCAACAGGCTGCAAATCATTCCCCACCAAAAATTCTGTCCCCAGGTCATCCCCTTGCTCCCCGAAAGGACAGTCCTCCCTGCAGCCCCTGAAAACTACCCCTACATGGTAGATTCTGAAACCCCTGAAAAGAAGAAAGTAAACCACCCAAATCAGTGGACCGAACCCAGATTTACCAAATTACCCCCTGCCGACCACATTTCACTGCCAGATGAATCCATGCACAGTTTGAACAAACATGTAAGAACCTACACCTTACTCATGAGCAACATCTCGCATTAAAATCCCAACATACTCTCACCCATCCTTCCCATCCTCCCCCCTACTAAATGGTGCAAAGCTATCCCTTACCAGAATCTAATCAAATCTTCCTTTACTTCTTAACCTTAACCTCCTTCCCCAACAACCCACCCCATCCCTGCCCCCATTTAACTCCATCTAACCTCTAATCTAAAGATATCCCTGGACAAAGTGGTTTGTTCCCAAACCTCATTTTTTCAGCCATGGCCCCAAAAAATTTTAGCTTTTCCAGTCATGATGTTACCATAGGGTAATGTGAGCTATGTGCATAGAGTTTAATGGGACACCATAGCACATACACAGCAGTGTGTCATTAGAGTCTGTGGATGCAACAGACACTTTTCCTATGCCTATGTCACTGAGGTTAAACTTCCTTGTTTTTCCTCAATTACATCAGTGCAGGTAAACAAAATTTAAAATTAATTTTACATATAAATGTGGTGACCAAAATGTTTCCTGATAAGGGAAAGTGCTGTTTGGGAGTTTATGCACTGTATACTGTTGTGAAAAGGTACATTTCAAAACATCAGCAGATCACTTTAACACACACACACACACACACACACACACACACACACACACACACACACACACACACACACACTAGTCCTCCAAACCCATATTAAAAACTGTTTAAAAATGACCATATCATAAGACCATAAGGTACTTTCATCCACAGAGAACCCCTCACCCTTATCAGCAGTTATAGCCACTTTGCTGACTGTGTACAACCCTTACTGTTATGAAGAAATAAATTGCAAGTACTTTATTGGTAGATTTGCATGAACTACATGAAATGATATAAAGATCACTAGCACCATACCATATGATCCAGCCACATGTAGCACAGTTTAAATATAAAAGTACTTATGAGAGCATAAGAAATATTAACCAAGCATTAACATATGCCAACTCACTATGCACAGTGTCTGCAGACAAAAAAGTAATTTGAATAATTCTACATCAAAGGAGAGTTATTACTAATGCATAGATGACTGGTGGCAAACAACTTTGCATTTTCAGTGCTTTGTATATAAATGCATTGCCTGCTGCTCTTGAAGAATAAATTGTGCAGGGGGGGGGGTCATGCTATAGGAATGCAGGACTGCAGCCCCAAAAGGAAAAAAAAACAAAAAAAATAAATGGAAAAAGTCTCGGAACGTTTCCAAACCTCCACGCATGCGCACTCGGCAATCACTGAACTTAGGGGGATCCAGACTGCTGCAACAGCAGTCCAGAGTAGGAAGAAGGCATCTTGCTACTCTGATGCCCAGACTTTTATGCAGTGATGACCGCATAGAATGGAAGATATCCGGACTGCAACATCCGCAGGCTGGAGCCTGCTCTCACGGAGAAGGAAGACATGCTTACATGAGAAGGACCTAAGCTACTGGGGGAAGGAGGACATGTTATTGAAGCTGCTGCATGTTTACTGGACCTAAGCTACTGGGAGAAGGAGGACGTGTTATTGAAGCTGCTGCATGTTTACCGGACCTAAGCTACTGGGGGAAGGAGGACATGTTATTGAAGCTGCTGCATGTTTACTGGACCCAAGTTACTGGAGGAAGGAGGACGTGTTATTGAAAATGTTGCATGTTTACCGGACCTAAGCTATTGAAGCTGCTGCAGTTACCGGACTTGAGGGACACCAGGTACTATTGAAGAAAACAAAGTGCATGTGTACCGAACTTTAAGCTACTGGAAGAAGGTGTGTGTGTGTGTGTGTGTGTGTGTGTGTGTGTGTGTGTGTGTGTGTGTGTGTGTGTGTGTGTGTGTGTGTGTGTGTGTGTGTGTGTGTGTAAAAAAATGCCCCAGTTGATTTATACTAGTGTCTAGATAGAACTCAGATGGCGGTGGCTCAGGCTTGAACTCTGTACCTTAGGTGCAGGTAGCAATAGCCAAATTCCCTACCCACCACCATCTGTGAAAACTTTGCAGATTTTTGCCTCATATTTTTGCATTATGTTCTGTAATGTTCCTCATAAAATCTGTGGATTTTTAATTCAGTACTTAGTTGATGGTGCAGTGGTAGCATTGTTGCCTCACAACTAGAGGTTTGCTGGTTTGATTCTTGGCTGGGGTGTCTTCTGTGTGGAGTCTGCATGTCCTCCCTGTGTTTGTGTGGGTTTCCTCTGGGTGCTCTGGTGTCCTCCCATGTTACAAAGGCATGTGCCTGGAGTGTTTCTCCCTGGGCCTCTGCTGAAAATTTACTTTTGTTCTAAGTCAGACTTTCCTGGTTAACAAATGTTAAATAAATAAAAATGACAAGCATTTGAATTTCAGGCTTCATATTCTTCAGAAAGTACATGATAACACAAAACCATTTATTCTAGCAATTTCCTAAGTTTATAAGATGAATATTTGAAAGTTGTCTCTATTTTTGGGACTGTATTCTCCCATTATTGGCTTCGTCCAAGTTTTTTTGCTAAGGTTGAGAGCTATGGTGAGAACTGAATTTACTGAATATGTTTGGGAGCTGTATTTCCCCATTACTGGCATTGTCCAGGTGTTTTGTGCTAAGAGGTTGACAGCTATGGTGAGAACTGAATTCACTGAAAATGTTTGGGGGCTGTATTCCCCCATTATTGGCTTTGTCCAGGTGTTTTGTGCTAAAAGGTTGACAGCTATGGTGAGAACTCAATTCACTAAATGGTAGCCATTTAAGGTTCAGTCTTCCTCTCTTTCACAAAACACCTGATATGGCATAGTGGTATGTTGCTCTGACTGTTTTGCACAGGGTCCTGGGTTCAAGTCTTGGCAGTGAAATGTATGGTAGCAACACAACATTTTATTCTAGCAACTTTCCAAGATTATACAAGCAATGTTTAAAATATGTCCCTGTTTTTTTGGGCTTTTGTCCCCCCCAATAAATTTTGGCTTTTTCCAGATTGCTTATGCTGCAAAGTTGAGAGATACAGCTGGGTGTCTAGTAGATTTTACAAGGATCTGAGAGCTGCAGGGGAAGAGAAGTTTAGTACTGCTTATGCTGAGTCTGCTTGCAATGTTAATAGCACAACAGGTAGTGTACTTGCTTTTGATGCAGAAGGCTGTGGGTTCTCCTCCCACAATACGAAGATGCATTGCTGATACGGTGTTGTAAAGGGGGGTAGATGTTGCAGTCCTTTTTGGTAAAGATACCTAGTAAGTATGAAGCTGTTATCAGTTTGCCTTCCATTCTCTATTGCAGTATTACTAGCCTATCATTTTTTAATGTAACATGGGCAATTTATTCCTCAAGGGCAACATGCACTTTACTTGTAGATGAAACAATGGAATATAGAGTTGTTTGCTAGCAGCAGCCTCTTCATTAGTTTCATATCTCTTTAATGTGGAATTATTTAGATGACATTTACTTCTTCAGAGACTGTGCATATTTACTGATACTGGTGGACTGTTGAAGTATTACTAGCTTATCATTTTTTAATGTAACATAGGCAATTTATTCCTCAAGGACAGCAGGCACTTTTTAGATGAAACAATGGAATATAAAGTTGTTTGCTAGCATCAGCCTCTTCATTAGTTTCAGATCTCTTTAATGTGGAATTATTTAGATGACATTTACTTCTTCAGAGATTGTGCATAATTACTGATACTGGTGGACTGTTAAAGTTTGAGTAGACTTTTATGATAGAAATATTCAAAATTGGGCAGTTTTGCCATTATTTGTGCATGAATTTTGTTTCATTGTTTACTGGAAAAATGTTAAAAACAATAAATTTAAAATACCCTCTAACAACTGTACTGTATTATACAAAGAATATTATTTAATACAATCAGGAAGGTGTATCAAAAATCACATGTATGTTTCGTGTGCAAGGAGCCTATGATTTGAAAACAGCCCAATGTTAATCATTATCTGCCACTGGCAAAATGTATTTTCTTTGAATGTGGGTTTCAATGCTGTTTCAATGAATATGAGTTTCAAGGGCAGGGAAGTTTTAATGCTAAGTATATTTTCATTGTGAAACTGCATTGCTTTGTTTAGCAGGTCTATTAGTGTCTGTGCTATAAAATGCAAAATAAAACTTTCAAATTAAATCCAAATCATCACAGAAGTAAAGCAGTATGCACATTACAGTGTTTATGGTAAATGGGGCGAAATAGCCAAGTAACAGGACATTGGAATGGCTGCAGGGGGGAGACTCCATTCAAACATGATTTTGTGAGGGGGGAAGGGCAGCAAACTCAGACAGCCCCGGCTGAGCTATACCTCTCAACTGTCCAGATTTTTTGCAGACTGAATAGATTTTTGCTTCTTATTTTTGGTTTGTTCCTCATAAAATTTGTGGTTTTCTGTCAAATTATTTAGGAATTAAGTCACTAAATAATGACAGACATTGAGTTTCAGACTTCGTAACCTTCAGAAAAATGCATGCTAAAGCAAGACCTGTTATTCTATCAACTAAGTGTATACAAGATAAATTTTTAGTACTGTTTGTATGTTCCCCCAATATATTTGGCCTTGTCCAGATTTTCTGCATTAAGAGGTTGAGAGGTACGTGCAAATAAATCACTTTATAGAATTAGGAATATCCAAACCTTTCAACTGTCCCCAATTTTGGCTCAAAATGTTGCTCTCCCCCTAATAATCTTTCTGCAAAATAGCAATTTTGGAAGAAAACATGGAGAGTTTACAATTATAAATAACTGTACTGATCAGAGTTATAGATTACTTTTATTTCAGAAATGCGTGTAGATTCTCTTATTTTGTCAGCTGTTCAAGGTAACAGTACTAATAATAAAAAAGTGTCCCTTTGACAGGCTCCCAGCTGTATTGTGTGGCAATTTTATATTTTTGCATCACATTTTTGGTCCGTTTTTCATACAATTGTGGTTTTCTGTCAAATTAGTGGCAAATCATTAAAGATTGAAGTTAGAAAATAATGACAGACATTTTGAGTTTCAGATTTCATACCCTTCAGAAAATTCATTCTAATGCAAGACCTACTACTATTCTATTATCTTTCTAAGTTTATAAGAGCAATATTTAAAAGTTGTCATTGTTTTGGGGTCTTTGTCCCACTTCTTTGTATGGCTTTGTCTAGATTTCTTGCTCTGAGGTTGAGAGGTATGACAAATGTGTCAGAGCCATCATCGTCAGCCAGAGACATTTCAAATTGTGACATACTTGCTGCATCCCACTCCCCCATGTAGTGACTCTGGATGCGTTCAAGCAAGGCAAGGAGCAGTTATGCAGTGTAAGTGTGCAGAGTATCCCCCATCCAAGGCAGACACAAGTACAACAGTGGCTTTTCATCTGTCCTTGATTTTGCAAAATGTTCTGGTTTTCTGCCATATTTTTATACTGTTGATTTATGCTTATTATTATTCAGAAGATGCATGCTGTTGCAGTGCCCTGTTGCTCTGTGTTTAAGTAGCAATGCTTTAATGACCATCAGGTAAGTTTGTCTGAGTTTGTAAGATGCAAGTAAGCTTTAATAAGCATACTGTTGAAGAATTACCAACATTGAAAAAGCCTTTTTGTTGTTGCCATGCATAGAATATTTACATAACTAGATAACGTATAAGCCTTAGGTATTGAAATGCATATTTATTTATTTATTTATTTTATTTTACATTTGTTAACCGGGAGAGTCCGACTGGATACATGCCCATTTTTAGCGGAGGCCCGGGGAGAAAAGCTTCAAGTACATAACAGACATATGAACATTGTTAATGTAAAAAAAAAGGAATAGTTGAGTTCTATAATACAATATAAAGAATCATCACATGAAAAAAAAAAAAAAAAGCAAAGCAAATAAAAAAAAAAAAAAAAAAAGGAAGGGTGGGCCTTGCAAAGCTTGTTAAGGATAGTGAGGTAAAGAGAAGGAGAAGAGTGGTTAATCAGGGTTGGAACAGGGACATTGCCAGAGAACATTGTTGTTGGGATTAAGTTTTTTTTTGTTTTTGGAGAGAGGGAGGAGAGGTTGAGAGGAGGGTGGGGGGTTGAGAATTTTTAGATTACCTACAGAGTTTGAGAATCCCAGCCCAGAGAATGAACCTTTGGTTGTGAGCTAAGAGATTATTGGAGGAGCATAAAGATTGCAGGTTAATATAGGGTTAATGATGTTTTTCTAGCTGGTGTTTTTTGTTTTCTGTAGCATTTGCTTCTGGTGAGCCGTTGTTTTGGGTTGAGGTTGAGTTGTTGGGTTAACCACTAACACCCTAGTTGGCTGTTAAGTTAGTGGTGTGTTCTAGTTGCTAAAGGTGGAATTTGTGTAAATCTAGCTATGTGGACAACAACAAGCAAGTTTATTAACAAGGGTCTTGTTTAGGTTTATAAAAAGGGGGGAGGCATAGAAAGAGAGATAGTAGGTGTGTGTTGGCAGTGTATTGTAATTTTAGCTGAGAGAGAGAAAGTTTTTTTTATAGAAGTAGAGAGATGTTTATTGATTTTTTGGTTTATTGAATTGAAATGGGTGTAATTTACCCTGAGTATCATGAAAGGTAACAGCTAAGCTTTGTGTGAGCTTCTGGTGATATAGTGATTCCATTGGAGGATGTAATAGATGTAGTGGAAGAGTCTTGTTAGTGGTGGTGAGAGTTTTTGTTTTTGTTTGTTTGGGGGGAGAAGAACGTTTGGGGTTGTCGACTTGATTTTTCTTGAATTAGATTGAAGGTGTCTTGGGTTGGTGTGTGAGGTCATGCACAGGGAGGGAAGATGATGATGAGATATGGCATCATCTGCATATTGAATGCACATGGTGATGTGGGGTGGGATTGGGGGTGGAACTAGAAAGATGATGGAAGAGATAGATCCTTGGGAACTCCAAGTGTAACAGGTAGGCATGTAGATAATTTGTCATGCCATAGGCCTGCCTGTTGCCATGTGGACAGGTTGAAGTATATTGATTTGGCAGATTTGAACTTTTGTGAGTGTGGAATTGGTGTTGATGGTGGTTGAATGTATGTTCACCATATCAAGGAATGTTGATCACCATATCAAAGGTTTTGATTAGTCTTTAAAGTTGTTGATGTTATTGAAAAGGATGTTAGGAAGGATGTGGTACTGATAGTTTGGCCTAGATGGTAGGATGTGGCGCTGTGAATTTGGCCTGGAAAGTTGTTTTTGAGTTAGCTTTTGTTTTATTTTGGTTGGGTGTTGTTTTAGTTGGGAGTGGGGTATCTTTCCCCGTGTTTGGTTGGAGTAGAGCTATAGTTGGCCCACCTTATGGAGAGGAATAATGTGGGACATTTTCCATATAGGGAGGGGTGATGACATTTTCCTGATGGAGGGGATTTTATGATTTCTGACAAGGTGATAGCTTATGATTATGGATGGGATTGCAGAAACTCAGAACTGCTTTTTGCAGAAAAGGTCAGCTTTTAGGTTAGTGGTTTTTAGAGATTTTAATAGTTTTTTATGAAGAATGGGTATGTAAATAGATGATCTGATGTAGTTGTAGTATTCTGCTGGCATGTGTAGTGGTATTCTGCTGGCATGGGTAGTGAGGGGCTGGTTGTTTGTTTGTGTGTGGTGTGTGGTTGAGAAACTATGGTTATGTGTTAGAGTTGTTTATGTTGCAAATGTTTTTTGCAAGTTATTGTTGTGAGGGTGGGGTGCAGTGGGGTGGTGAGGCTGCTTTAGCCTGGGGTAAGTTTATGGGTTATTAAAAAGGTGGAGGAATTATTGTGGAGGAAGAAGTTTTTTATTTTTTAAGAAGATCTTTTTATTCATTTCTTAGTATTCATTAGTTTCATGGGAAGGTTTGGGATCTAGAGGTGGGCATAGGTACCATCTTGAGTTATTCTTTATTTTTCATATGACAGTATTTGTAATAAAGGACAGGATTACAGTATTTTCAGAAGCTTATTACATTTGTTGGAGACTTGCAGTCATCTTTGCAGGCTTTACCCATAAACTAAACAGAATGCAAATCTATCACATGTAGTCCATAACCTGAGCAGTAATCCTTTAAGCAATTTATCTTGAGCTTGTTTCTTGTTTGCTGTTCATTTTTTTACTTTAGTCATGTTTTCCCCATGAAACAAGTAGATAGTTGTCAGGCAGCAGGTCTTTTTTGGGTAAGAAACATTTTTACAAGTGGGGATATCACAGAGATTGCTACTTTCAGCATATTGCTTGGTACTTTTATAAAGCTGAATATAAATTATAATTAGAACAGCAGTGCAAGGAGAGGTGGTGTGAGTTAAGTGCTGCTTGTTTTTTTTTTATATACTTGATTTTGACTGGCATTACAGTAATGTATTTAAAAAAGTAATTTATTTTTCATGCCTCACAACCTTTTTGTTTCCATCTAGATATTAAGTAAGCTGTCCTGTAGCCAATGCATTGAAATATTTCTTTCTTCTACACTTCATTTTGTCTTGCTTGGACTGTCGTAATGATGGTTTGGCACCCAGGGCAGCGTGTTTAAAGTTCCAGTTGTTGTGGTTTTGAGCATAGCTCTGCCCCTTTCTAGTTGGCCACACCCCCTTTCCATTGGCCCCCACCCATTCAGCTTTCTCCTGCAGCCCCCCCTTTGATTTGAAGTCACCAGCTGCCACTGAAATTGTGTATGTTGCATTAAAATGTTGGTGTGCTGGTAATATCGTCATAACATTTCCTGAACTAGTTCAGCTGTGCAATAGAGAGTGACTGGCAAAGAATGACAACAATAGATAAATGAAAGTAGAAAGATTCAAACCCAGCACCCTTACCACAAAAACTAGCTTATTAGCACACTGGACCTTCAGTCCTCTGATCTAACTGCCAGAATAACAGTTTTTAACTAACTGCTGAAATCCTTTACATCTGATTATGTAGAGAACATTGTATCACAGTAATATGCAACAATAAATATATACTGGATGTTGAAGATCCGATTGTTCTGATCACCACTCCAAATAATGCAGACTATATGATTTGACAAATGTCAACCCCTTTGCAGGTGATGGAGGCTTTAAAGAAGGTATTTCAAAAATGACATTAGTGAAATGCAACATGTTTAGACTACTAAAATGCAGCATGTTGTAACTATATTACACAATCAAGACCTATTAATGAATTAATTTGTTTATTTAGTGCCAATAAAGCTAACCAAGTAAAGAAAATATAAATGCTTCAGCAGCAGCTTTTGTTGAACAAATCATAAGTCATGCAGAAATATTACTGCATACAACTTTCTATTTTTTGGTGGTGGGGTGGCGCTTACATGCATGCAAGATACATATATCTCAGTTTTTAACTTCCTATGTCTTCTCTGCCATCATTTTAGGGTTAGCTTAATGGTTACCCACAGACACAAAGTACAGTATTTGATTTTCCCTTTGAAGAAATTGGTTAAGCTTAAAATGGCCCACAAGGACAGCTAGCCTAATACTTGCCTATACACCCTAGAACCTAAACAGTTATTGCATCTGATATCACTCGGTACAGGTCTAACATTGTTGTAGCATAAATTTCCAGCGTCAGCAAAGCTGGTTCAGGGACAAAAGGAGCCCTATGCAGGGTAATGAATCAGGCCCCCAGCAGCAGTATTGCATTACATGTCTGCCTCTCCTCAACTAACGCAAACACTATTCAAACCTGTTAGTGTATTTAGTATTTTCTTCTTACCTTTTACAATTATCACACAGATTTGGATTTCATTTAAAACTTGTATTTTAGCTTTTACAGAATAAAAACACTGTCAGCCATTTTCTAAATAAAACACTCTCACATTAGCATGGAAAACAATAAAAATTACTTCCCTTGAAACTCACAGTTAGTGAAAATGCATCTGGCAACCAATTACACTAAAAGATGTTTGTTTAGTTGAGATACGGATTTGCTGTAATCAGGATTGTTTGTAAGCTTCTGAGCCTCCAAAGCCTTTCTGTCTTGAAGGGAAGCCTTCTAGCTTATCAGTGGGAGTGATAAGAACTAGGTAGCCTATCTACCACAAAAGTGGTTTCTGGCCCAGAAATTGTAGTTTATTGGCCGTTTGGGCAGTTTTTCCATGTCTTTCAACTTACTGGTTTAAAAGGCCGCATTTTTGCTTTTTTTCCATCTTTGTTGTAACTAGTCTAGTCCAGATACAGATTTGCTGTATCCATGACTGTTTGTAAGCTTCTGAAACCCCAAGCCTTTCCGTGTTGGAGGGAAGCCTTCTAGCTTATCAGTGGGAGTGGTAAGCACTAAATAGCCTATCTACCACAAGATCCAGGTACAGATTCTTAGTTTTAGCACTTGAATTTGCTTATTTCTGCTCAGCACTTGTTCAGAACTTGTTAGCACTAAATAAGCTACAAATTACTACAGCACTCAACCTTCCTATTTACCTCAAGGAAAACAGTTTTTGTACTTACTTTCCTCACTTGCTTAGAGAAAATCAACTCTTATACTCACTTTCCTCACTTGTCTGGAGGAAAGTAGTTTTTTATTCAGGCATGCACAAGTGTCAGCTCCCAGTGTTCTCTCCTGTCTATCTGATGAATCTGGGCATCTTGGGGCAATGTAGCAATTGCCTCATGTACACAGACCACCCTCTCCTCCTACCACCCACCACCACAACCTGTGAGAGATGCACTTATCTAGCCAAACTGGAGGTAAAGCTCTCTCCAACCAAGACTGAACTTGATAGTCAAGAGGAGAAAGTAAACACTTTCACCACACCACGCTCATCACATAGTCCCACTTAACCTACACCACCAAAATCCACACATAGAAACACAAAAACATTCACAGAGGCTCTCAAAAATAATCTGCTCAAGTAACAGAGACCTCCAAAGCAGAAACTCAAGCAACCTCCACCGCCCAACACAACCCAAATGACAAACAGCCCACAGACTCAGGGTGCCAATAAACCACAGCCCATAAGGCAAACCAACGCACCCAACACACTAGTCATAGGTGACTCTATAGTCAGACACACACTGATGTCCCATTCACCAGGCTAAACAAGGAGAAGGTTACTGTCAGCTGCCTGTCAGGTGCCAGGATCCGCCACATAACCCAAGCACTCAGGTCACTCCACAAGTACAAATATGATGTCCATGTTGGTGTGAACTACCTGAGATGTACCTCCCTAGACTACATGAAAAGAGACATGGAAGAGCTCTCTGATCTTGTAGCCCAGGCAGGTATGACCCTAGCCCTGAGTAGCATTCTGCTAGCTCCCAGAATGATACCGCAGTACAAGGACAAAATTATTGACTTCAACAATTGGCTAAGCTTCTGGTGTCAATCCATCTCTTTCAACTTTCTGGTTTAAAAGCCCCCATTTGCGCTTGTTTCCCATCTTTCCTGTAACTAGTCTAGTCCAGATACAGATTTGTTGTATCCAGGACTGTTTGTAAGTTTCTGAGCCCCCAAGTCTTTCTGTGTTGGAGGGAAGCCTTCTATCTTATCAGTGGGAGTGGTAAGCACTAGGTAGCCTATCTACCACAAGATCCAGGTACAGATTGTTAGTTTTAGCACTTGAATTTGCTTATTTGTGCTCAGCACTTGTTCAGAACTTGTTGTTAGCACTAAATAAGCTACAAATTACTACAGCACTCAACCTTCCTCTTTACCTAGAGGAAAACAGTTTTGTTACTTACTTTCCTCACTTGTCTAGAGAAAATCAGCTCTTATACTCACTTTCCTAACTTGTCTAGAGGAAAGTAGTTTTTTATTCAGGCATGCCCAAGGGTCAGCTCCCAGTGTTCTCTCCTGTCTATCTGATGAATCTGGGCATCTTGAGGCAATGTAGCAATTGCCTCATGTACACAGACATCCCTCTCCTCCTACCACCCAACACCACAACCTGTGAAAGATGCACTTATCTAGCCAAACTAAAAGTAAAGCTCTCTCCAGCTAGGACTGAACTTGACAGTCAATAGGAGAAGGTAAACACTTGTACCACACCACACTCATCACATAGGCCCATTAAACCTACACCACCAAAATCCATACATAGAAACACAAAAACATTCGCAGAGGCTCTCAATAATAATCTGCTCAAGCAAAAGAGACCTCCAAAGCAGAAACACAAGCAACCTCCACCCCCCGACACAACCCAAATGACACATAGCCCACAGACTCAGTGTGTCAATAAACTACAGCCCATAAGGCAAACCAACATACCCAACACACTAGTCATAGGTGACTCTATAGTCAGGCACACTGATGTCCCATTCACCAGGCTAAACAAGGAGAAGGTTACTGTCAGCTATCTGTCGGGTGACAGGATCCGCCACATAACCCACGCACTCAGGTCACTCCACAAGTGCAAATATGACTGTCATTGTCCATGTTGGTGTGAATGACCTGAGACGTACCTCCCTGAACTACAAGAAAATAGACATGGAAGAACTCTCCGATCTTGTAGCCCAGGCAGGTGTGACCCTAGCCCTGATTAGCATCCTTCCATTGCCCAGAATGATACCGCAGTACAAGGACAAAATGATTGACTTCAACAATTGGCTAAGCTTCTGGTGTCATTCTAAGAGGATCCAGTATCTGTCTGACTGGGACGACATGGTCGACAGACCATGATGCTTTGCCATAGATGGCCTGCACCTGAGATTCCGGATACTGGCTAAGGCTCTTGCCGCCCCTATAATGTCTTTTTTAGGCAAGGTTCAAATGACAAATTCACCACTGTAACAGGAACAGGCAAGCAAAAACTGAGGGTAATGCTACCCAATGCTAGAAGTCTAAATCTCAGAATGCACTCACTTGAGGCACTCCTTAAAATGGAGAACATCGATATCTGTGCAGTGACCGAGACCTGGTTCAAGGCTCTAGAGAGCACCCCTGCATTACCAGGCTATAACTCATACCACACTTATCGGCCATCTAACCTGGGCCAGAACACCAAAGGTGGAGGTGTGTCCAATTCATTAAGGATATCCACACCTCCAGGCTAGTTGCACAGCATAATGCATCCAAGGTTATCCAAGTGCAATTAACTCTGGGCAAAACTGCAATCCAAATTGTTGCTTGCTACAGATCCCCCACCATGCCCCAGGATTCACACTCCTCTTTTCTTGATATACTGGAAAATATTAGGGTTCAACCAAGCACCCTAATAATGTGCGATTTCAACTACCCAACCATTAACTGGGAAAACTACTCATGTACCAATTCCTTCGCTCAACGCCTTCTGGAATTCATAAATTCCAGTGCTCTGGATCAACTTATCCACACCCCCACCAGGGGCAATAATATCCTAGACCTAGTCATTACCAACATGAGTGACCGGTGTTCCACACCTGAAATCGACTCCTCGTCGGTCAGATCTGACTATAAGCTAATCACCCTAGATATCCACATCCCGTCCCACCCACCATTAAGGAAACCATGGTAAAAAATTTCTCCAACACCAACTTCATGTTTCTTAAGACAGAAGTGATGAACTTCATGACACCCATGCAGACGGACAATACAGTTATGACTGCTGAATCCTACACAAATACGCTCTATAAGCACTTACACGAGTGCATGGATCGTGCTATCCCAAACAGAACAAGATGCTATCCTCCAAAAAAGGAAGCCAATCTGGTGGTCCCCAGCCATAAACAAACTACAACAGAAGAAAGAAACTGTTGCAAAAGAGGTTAAAATCCCATGAGTGGAGGAACGCTCTGGTCAGCCTCAGTAAGAAGCTGAAATCCCTTATAAGATCCTCCAAAGCTAGCTATGAAAACAAAATCACCACTGATTTTAAGGGCAACCACAAAGCATTCTATAGCTATGTCAAGAATCTCAATGGCAACACCAGATCTGCTCTGATTTACAGCACAATGGCACGAGAATTACAGAACCAACAACATATTGCAGAACCAACAACATATTGCCAATATCCTGGCTGATAGGTACAGTGCTAACTTTACCTCTTCTCACCCCTAAAGAGCCCATATCTATACAGGAAGAATGCAGAGTCCCTGCAATCACATCTATGCAGGTAAAAGCTGCACTCTCTAAAACCAAAAACACAGCATCCATGGGACCAGAAAACATCCCAGGCTGCATTT
This sequence comes from Protopterus annectens, assembly GCF_019279795.1. Classification (NCBI taxonomy): domain Eukaryota; kingdom Metazoa; phylum Chordata; order Ceratodontiformes; family Protopteridae; genus Protopterus; species Protopterus annectens. The sequence goes on from NC_056747.1 coordinate 736,225,845, forward strand.
TACACAAACTTCAGAACGAACTGGCTCCATACCTAAGCACCATGTTCAATCATAGTCTCAAGTCAGGCTTTGTGCACACTGAATGGTGCACAGCAACAGTTATCCCACTCCACAAAGGGGGAGTCACCACTGATCCTGGGAACTATCACCCTATTAGCCTGACGAGCCTGTTGTGCAGTGCCATGGAATGTATAATCATGGAACTCATAAACAAAGACATTGGTAACCTCCAAACTCTGGACCCCACCCAGTTCGGGTTTGTGAAAGGCAGATCATGCCTTATGAACCTGATCGGCTTCTCTGAGGCAGTCACCAAAGCCGTAGATGAGGGTAAGGTTTTTCACACAGCCTATCTTGTCCTCGCCAAGGCTTTTGACATCATCCCCCATTCTGGAATTATAGCTAAACTCACTAAACTAGGTATAAATCCCTACATTACAAGATGGGTTGCCAACTGGCTCACTGACAGAACCCACACCGTAAACGTTGCAGACTCCAAATCTGACTTCAAACCAGTGACAAGTGGAGTACCACGGGGTTAAGTCCTGGGACCTCTCCTGTTTGGTATCTACTTCTCTGAACTACAGGCTAACACAGAAGGCCACTGGCTAATGAAGTTTGCAGATGACTGCAAACTAGGAGCCATAGTTGAGTCCCCAGATGATGTGGACATCCTACAGAATGGCCTCACTGAGACAGATGCCTGGTGTCAGAGGACTGGCCTCAAGCGCAATGCCAAAAAGTGCATTGTCATCCCCTTTGTTAAAAGCTCTGTACCCTTGAACTACCACATAAACGGCAGTCTACTTAACGCCGAATGTGTGATAAGAGACCTTGGGACCCAGGTGGACAGTAGTCTCTCCTTTGATAATCACATCGCCACAGTAGTCAGGAAATCCTTCTATGTGACACACCTCATCACAAAAGGGTTCTCATCCAGGAAAAAAAGAGGTCACTCTACTCGGCACTCATTAGACCCATTATAGAGTACAACATCCCTTTTGGAATGTACCTCACAAGACATCTGCAGCAGCTGGAAAGGCCACAGAAGTACCTCACAAAGAGGATTACTAGCCTCAAACAGATGCCCTACATTGACCGTCTCAAAAAACTCCAGCTTTACTCCATAGCATATCGCCTACTTTGAGGAGATCTCTGCCTAACATATAAAGCTATGTTAAACCCAGAGCTGTTGGACATTCTACACCTTAAGAAATCCCAATCACTCCAAGCTACACGCTCTAGGGACCTAAACCTTGTCACCACAATAAACAGGACATGCTAGAGGAATAGATTCCTGTTCCAGAGACTTCCTACACTCTGGAACAAGCTACCCATCTACGCAAGCAAAGTTCCTCATTAGCACTCTTCAAGAAAAATCTTGATGAGTAGATGGGAAATAGGAAATACACCCCAGGGATCACTTCTGTGGCTCTGCTCGAAAGAGGCACAGGAAATTAACTTTCCTGGGTGGCGTAAGCCAGGGAACCTTGCTGGCTAGGCTTAGGCCGACAGCCTAGTACCTAGCTATGAACCTATGAACCTAAGATTCATATTCAAATAACATGCAGTGAAGTACTAGTTAACATCTATGTGAAGGGTGCAGAAATTCAAAATACAAATCTGTAAAGCATTGCTAACAGCCTGCAACAGCCCACTAGACACATGTCCATTTTCAGGAGCAGCCCGAGATAACTGTGTAGTGAGGTAACTTGTCAGAGTCACATAGAGGGCAAAGGAAGGATGAGAGACTCAAACCACGTACCACAGAATACATCTATTTAACAGCTCATAGCTATACTCATTTGCACTCAGTGTTGTCCCCAAAGACATTGCATTTCACATGTGTATGCCTGCAAAAAACAGGCTAAATAAAAATGTATTCACAGAAAAAATATTAACATTAAACTCATAGACTTTATGCTGTCAAATGTATTCAGAGCTAAATAATACACATGCAGACAACATTCAACAGAATAAGGAAACCAAGGATGACTACCAAAGAGTACTACAATCAGTTTCCTTCCTTTACACCTTAACTATTCTGGTTCATGGGCACTTTGTTTGCAGTTCAGGGGACCGCTGAGGAGCCTAGCCAAAATTTCCAGTTGCCCTAAATCACTGTCTCGTTAAGTGACTCGCTCAGGACAGGACATAAATATGAGACGAAATCAGAGATATTCTACAAAAACTGTAGACAAATAAGAGGAGACTACCTTAAATCATTTAAAAAGTTAAACTGAAAGAGGCCTGGCAGTTGGTGTGGAAGACTAAGATACTGTTTAGTATAGGTAAGGTCCTAGGTTTAACCTCGAGTGCCCACTAACTAGTGAATTTCTCACACACACACACACACACACACACACACACACACACACACACACACACACACACACACACACACACACACACACACACACACACACACACACACACACACACACACAAAAAACTGCTTTGTTTCATTAACCTGTCCCCCTTGTAAAAACAATCTTTGTGAGGTGAGCTGTAATCCTTGTTGCAACAATCAATCATGGACACACTCTGGTGCTGCATTGCACTAAACGATCACCAAGGGATTGTATGTGAGCTGTAATCCTCATTGCTTTGCTTGTAATAATGATCAGTTACTTGTCCCTGTGTGCACACACTCTGGTGCCAACTTGAAATCTTGAGCAATGCTATGCCCAAATCATAATGTTGAGCAGGTAGGCTGCTTTACCTAACATGCTTGTAGGGCAGACTACCTGCTCAACTTTTAAAGTAAAAATAGACTTTTTAAGTTAAAACAGAACTGTTGTGTTAAAAAATAGACTTTTTTGTGACTAAATGTTACATAGCCTAGCCCCACATTCATCCAGGGCCCTAGGCAGCAGCCTAAGTCACCTAGTGCTAGATTGGGCTCTGGGAAACCAGTTAAGAGCACCCCCTGCCATCCTGAGACAAATGGCTTGGTGGAAAGGTTCACTTCTGCTCCTAAGTTCATGCAGACCTGTTTAAATAGGAATGGGACATGTATCTTTTTACTTGCAAGACGATGCTCCAAGAGTTTTGAAGGCTTTCCACCACTGAGCTACTTTATGACTACAGGATGAAGGAGCCTTTAGACCTACTTTATGATGGGTATGATGGTGAATATGATTCTCACAAGGCAAGTAGTCTGTTGTGAGGTATGAACTGGATTTCAAAACTAAGCTTATGGAGCTCATGTAGTTGGTGCTGAAGTACACATCACAAGCACAGAAGCAACAAAACTTTGGAATGATAATACATAGAGAGTCCAAGAATATATAGTTTAACAAATGTAATGGTGCTTACTCCTGCTTATCAAAATAAGTTGCATGCAGCATAGGAGATATATTCATTGCTGTGAGAAGGAAAGTGATGTTAGTTGTGTTATTGAATTGTCTGGGAGTATGGCAGAAACACAAAGCCGATCATGTTAGTATGATAAAGCACTACCACCATAGCAATACTCTTTTACGTCCCACATGCAGTAGGTTACTAGAGCAATCTGATGGGGATCTGATGGCAGATCATCTAATTATGATTTAAACTGACACCTCAGTAAAATGGATGCACTATCTCACAACTTTTGCCTGCAGAGGTTCTGGAATAAAAGTTAGTTTTACAAGAATATGTCTAGCAAGATAGGGAAGTGCTGAACAAACTGGAAAGGACAACATTAAATGTTAAGACAAGGAATGAACATGACATCTGTTTGATAACTCTTTAAAGCTCAATACTGCAAGATAAATTCACTAAAAGCAACTTTCAGTGAGCCTGGAGTTTGCCCTTTTCTCCGCTGTTGTGTGGCTATGGCATTCATGTATGTTTAAGTTGGTGAGTTTAAGAGTGATTCCCTTTTCCCACATGAAGTGTGCATGGGACTTGTTATATTTCAGCAACTTCATTTTGTATTATCATGACTTAGGACTATAATATCCTTTGTAGAGTCATCACCAACACAATAGGCAAAAAAGGCTCTACTCTATAAAAAATTAGAAAAAATATAAACAATTTAAAAGATAAAAATAAAAGAAGATGTATTATACTTGTGTTTTAGTAAGTATGTAATATTTATAAGAACTGTGTGAAATTTATGTAAAACTTGTACATTTTCACTGTAGCAATACACTATAGTTTGAAAGTGGAGCTAACTCTATGTACACATCTTCAGGACTCAAAGTCTAATTGTGTGCTGGCAGCCCTGGAAGCTATCACGACTCCCACATCTGGCATATGACACAGCTGTACCAGAGATTTGCCAATGGGGACATCCCATATGGCCATCTAGTGGGGGATGCTGGTTATGCACTGCAGCCGTGGCTGATGACACCCATCAGAAATGCAACACACCCAAACAAGAACTCCATAATGAAGCAAACGCACAGACAAGAATCATAATAGAGCATGTGTTTGGGATGCTCAAGTTATGGTTCCGGTGCCTGGGCATATCCAGTGGAGCCTTGCAGTACTCACAAGCTACATGTACCCAAATTGTCATTGCATGTGCCATACTACACAATATGATCCTGTGGAAACAGTTGCAGCAGGAACAGCATGAGGCAGGGCCACATAGCCCCCCACCATTGCCAAGGCCAGCACAGGCACAGAGTGATTCGGAGGAGGAACAACCTGAGCCTGCCCCTGTAGGCAGAAGGAGGCATGCCCAGTATGCCTAGGCCTTGGCAAAGAGGCAACGCATAGCACATACACTGACACAGTAGAAACCCAGGGAAGGACACCTCTCTCTGACTCACATATACAGTAAAAGGGATGCCAAACATGAAACTACCTGTGCTTAACCATGTATAGGGAGTATACTATGTGCCTCTGACATAGTCAGCCCTCCAGCACCATCCTCAATACTGGCACAGCCACAACGTAAGTCACTCTCACTATCAATTGCTGAATAGAGTAGTATGTTCTGCTACTTGTATCTATGGTATGGATGTGAGCATGCAAGGGAATCGGGTGGCTGAATGGGATGGCAGCAGATAGTAGACACCTATATTGTCAGCATGAAATCCATAACAAATACTGGTGTCAACACAGCAGGCAGTACTAGACAAGGGGACAAAACCCACTGCAGGACATGTGATGGGCCAAATGTGTGTCCATAGGACACACATACATGCATGTCAGTGAGGCTCACATATCCAACAACAGTTGCAGCCAGCAGGACAGGTGTAGACAAACACAAAGAAAGGCTGTGCTAAGGCCTCCGATTGATGGCAATGGAGAACAGCCCCCCCTCCAGACCTACACAGACAGACTACAACAGGTCAGGCAGTGGGATGTTAGTTCTGAATGGTAAGAAGTCTTAAACTGAAATGTAGGTCAATAAAACCTAAGAACTGTACTACACTGATATGCCTCTAGTCTGCATGATAGGGCAGAATACAGAATGAAATGGAAGCCAACAGAGTACCTGAAATATCAGTACAGTTATAGCAAATATTTACAGTTGTCAGGTCTGCCCCCACACACACACACACACACAATCCTATGTAGAAATGTAGTAACATGTACATGTGGGTATAATAACAGTGGAGCACAGATTACCTGAGCTGGCCAGATTAGCAGGATAGATTGCAGGGCTCTGTGTGTTAGGTTGTTGTGTGTTGTATATTGTGTGAAAGTGGTCAGCATGTAGGCATGGAGGGTTGTGTCCCGGTGGCCAATGGCCAGTACTGTTGATGACAGGGCCAAGTTCTCACAACTGCAGTGCCAAACACAATGCAGCCCTGCAAGACACAATCCAGCAGTAATCCATACTAATTGTTCAGATGTAATATCTGTCACCATCTGAAAAATGGACATGGCATGAATGTGGGCCCAGACATACAAACTGTACACAGGGGGAAGTTCCCTAGACAGAGAGTGTATAATATAAAGCACTTCAAGGAGAGTAGTAACCACGGCTTCAACAGTGGATAAGTAGTTTATTTTAAAATAAAATAAGTTTAAATAACTACTTATCCACTTTTGAAGCCGTGGTTACAACTCTCCTTGAAGTGCTTTATTTTTTGTTTTCCTGGTGACTGTTAGCACTTTTTCCATCTTTTTTTGCTGGTTTAGAGTTTATAAAATGTTACTGTCAAATGGACACACCTTTGGATTTGTACATACAGGTTAGCAGCACTGTTGTCTGTGTAGTATGGAATACAGATGTAGTCTGGTCAATCACTGGCAGACCACAAAAGGCACAGTTATGAATACTGAGAAATGCTGATGTCTCTGCACAAGCCAGCATAAGGGGAATGCCCCACATATATCTGTGAGTCAGCTGCAAGTAGCTTCCATAGCACACATGCACTCAGCTCACCCCACCATCAGCCACAGGTACCTCACAGGTCATATCCCTGCTGTTGGGAATGAGTACAATATGCCCCCACTTCTGTATGGGAATAGCCAAAGAATGCAGCATGCTGAAGAGGTGTCCCATGCAAGTGTGTCCCTAGCTGTATGTAGCACCCTGCCAGCATCCACACCAATGGAAGGACAGAAACTATTGCCATTAACACCTTGCACACCTACCCTTTCACCCCAGGGGAATATAGTGGCTTGCAGCCTGGGACTGTAGAAGTGACAGAATGTACTGGCCTGCTACAGATGGCCGGCATCACTACCAAATGCCCTACAGTCCTCTGTCAAAGGCCTGTGTCTCGCCCATACTGCCACTGTATGTTATCTCATGGACTCCCAAATAACGACATAACACAGTCCACAGAACACAAATGCAAGGCCATGTTGATAAATCCCAGTAGCATGTCCATCATGTCCTACTGCATGAACTGTGGACCAACCCATAAATATTGCTGGGATGAATTGATAACTATAGGGGTACTTATCAGATATAATTTGCATAATGTTAGGAAGAGGGTAGAATATCGGGGGGGGGGTAGAAGCATGGATGCCATGGAGTGTGCGAAGTCTGAAACTCTGATGTGTGCACATACTATCCCTGCCTGCAAACACAGGAATGGGTGGCTACAAACCTGCTTGTAAACCACAATGTGAAGGGGTAATGAACAGAAATATGAGCTCTGCCTCTGGGTAACCTGTGTGAATCTGTACAGCTGTGAGGTATGGCCACAGCAGGATATGGCCATTCTGTCACGTTGATAGATGTACAAGCATGGGATCCTCAGCCACCACAGTACCAAGGTGCTGGACCATTTACACAGACCCATCAGCAAGTGTCTGCAGCTCCCCTCCAGAATGGCATGATTGTGCAAGAATATGTAGGCTGCAGACCACAATACTGGACACAGCTGCATTCATCTAGTATTCCCCAGGAAATTACTGCATGCAAATAAGTATACCTGTCAGTAGTTGATAACATAAAACATCACAGTGTAAAAAAGGTAAATATGTCTTCATATCTCTACTAACATCAAAACCATGTAGCAGAAGCAGCACAGACACAATTATTTACAGTATCCCACTATCCTTTGCCCATTGTGACCCCATATTGTCAACCTATCTACAGATATCTTGCAGAAACAGGTTGCTAGCTGTAGGTGTATAGCACAAATGCCTGCACTGGAGTATAATCTACCTTGAATGGATTCACACATTCAATACAGAAGGTCATACTGGGC